>NW_022983483.1:1037886-1360639 GCF_010015735.1 Aaosphaeria arxii CBS 175.79
GGTGGAGGATGAGGGTACTCCGACTTGCTGGGAGGAGGTTGAGGATATTTCGAGCTTGGAGGAGGGTGAGGATACTCCGACTTGCTGGGAGGAGGTTGAGGATACTTGGAGTTGGGAGGAGGTTCAGGGTACTTGGAGCTGGGTGGAGGATGAGGATACTCCGACTTGCTGGGAGGAGGTCCAGGGTACTTGGAGCTTGGAGCAGGAGGCTGAGGGTATCCAGGAGTGGGAGTTGATGCTGGGTACTCAGGAGGAGTATTGACATATCCTCCCGCCGAAGCGGTGCCCAAAAGGGCGAGAAGCGAGAGTGCGTACTTCATTCTGTCTCAGTCCAGTCGAAACGAATTGACGTGAAAGCAAACAGTGCCGTGAAGACGTGGGAGCGAGTGTTGCAAACGAATGCAGCAACAGTGACCGTAGCGAGAGAGTCACTGAGTCTTTAAACTTGAGAACGCTGGCCAACTTCCTGATGTGATGCACAGTTGAGAAGCCTGAGTCCTACGGATGGCTGGGGCATCCTCCTATTAAACATATCGAGCGGTGGGGAAACAGGCGGGTACCTTCCAACCATCATCTCGATACTCGGGGCCTAACCTTGGGTCAGGCATGATGGTCGAAAGTCGTTACATCTGCCAAGGTGAGCTTGGGTGCCATGATTGTGGATGGAGACAGGGACTTGTTGCTTTCGGGGGAGGTTGGAGCGGCCGCATGGAGAAGGTTCTCGTATGGATGAGCCGAAGATTGTGATAATCGATAGTTGAGGGCTTGGGATATGGTAGCATAGCATCCCAGTAACTGGGCAACGCTAAAGAGGCAATACTTGGAGCGAGCCACTTGGATGATGCCATGCGTGCGGCTTGCATGAGGTTACTGGGATGTTGGCCGTTGTGTTGCCCGCCCCCTCCTCCTTTTCAGCCTTCTTTTTGTTGTTTTTGTTCAAGTCAATAGGGTTTACATGATGTTTCTGCATAGTATCTTACTCGTAAGAATAAGACTTCATTTATCAACAAGGCAATTCCACCATGCCTGCTGAGCTCGCATTCGATCCAAAATCGTGAAACTTCGAGAGCCATGGTAGGGACACGGCGTGGAAGGGCACTACTCAGTAGTCAACGGTTGCTTTGCCCAGAGAGCCGGCCATGTCTATCTGCCAGTAAGAGGACCGCTTTGTAAAGAAATCCGTTATCGGGCGTAGAGCCTTAGGTAGAAGTTAGTTCTGATGGTTGGAGGGAAACAGACAAGACTTCAGTTACCCCGGCTACTGGTCCGACGTCGACTGGTGCCAGCAAAAACGGTGGAGCCAAATATAGGCACCGTCGATCACTGAGTGGCACTCAGCGAGGCTGATCATTGCTTCGCGCAATCCACATTGTCTATGATGATGTTACAACAGAGGCGGCAAGCGGATTCCAATGACGACTAGCCTATCCCAGTTCGCTTAACGAGTCAGAAGCTCGGTTTGCAATACGAGCAATGTCCCCATGTTGTGCCCTTAAGCCTTGCGAAATTTTGGGTACCTTTCTTAATGACTGGTCGGAGGACGGGAAACTTGGTTGGTTTCCGCATGGGTGCGGCCCCGCAGAAGCAACTGTTTACTGGTAGGAGCGGAACGAATCTCAGCGCTCCCAAGGAATAGCTTCGATTGATCGAGGATGAAAGAAATGTTGCTGGGGCATACTGTATGTAGCAGTGCAGTCGCGAGGCTCGTCAAGGCGGACCCAGTGTTCGCTTACAACCTTTGCCTAGCCTGTTTATCATGATATCACTATGTGTTAGGTCCTCCAAGTCAGCACTACTGTGTTCTTACTGCCTCGTGCCAGTGTTTCTCGAGCAACCGGCACTGTGAATGATCCAGATCACACTTGAACCATGTGGTAGCTGTTTGTTCCTGCAGCCGCTGCGTAACGATGCGCTGGTGTAATACTATAACTATGATTCATGTGCTCGACGGAGGACGACCGGTTCGCAAGAGAGAGCTGGCTATGAATTACACTTGCGTTTAGTACAAAAGCTTCCGAATCCCCACGCGTGCTCTAGCGACTGTAGCGAGCTAAGTTCTTGGGACCTCAATTCTCACATCACTCCGGAGTAGTCCACGACTTGATTCGCGGGCCCCTGGGATGGGTACATAAAGTAACAAACAGCGTCAGCAGCGAGGGAATCCGACTTGCGCCTGTTTAATACACCATTGTCATCGCGCCTTGGCCTGGCCTTACCGCGGGACCATTATGTTGAGTTGAAGGCGTCCTGGGCTGCTGAGCTGATCTTTGCAATGGCGTTTCTCCCCGCATCGGTTGCCGCCTCCCAAGCAAAGTCGTTGGCTAACGGCCCATGCGGCACGACACGGAACAGGCATTCCGGCGTCCAGTCAAGGTGGTTAACAGAGGGAGGGCGACGGGCCATGCGAACCTAAATTTGGCCGGCGGAATCAACAAAACTTCAGCGCGACGACTAAGTAGATTGTTAATGACAAGGTGTAGTGTGTTATGAACAAAAAGCAAAGCTATGGTGAGTGACCAGTCGACTCGGGTCCAGTAGAGAAAGCAGCGTCGCGCCTCAATTTACTCGCGTGACTACGGAGTATGCTGATGATATGTACAAATAGAAGAGTACGAGAATTCTCATTATTCTCCTCGAATGAGGAAACCGGTTTCGTCGCACATGGACCACGATGGATGCAAGATGCTTGGATGTGGAGAAAAGTATTGACATTTCCTTTTCGGTATAGATGCCGTCGGTCTTATCGATAGTCCCTCTTGTTGCATGCAAGCCGCCATGGATACGCCTGTTACTAACCACTCAAGCCCGAGAGGGGCCTGATCCATTATTCCATGCCCTGCTACGAGGGTACGTTCAACAGAGACTGTTGTTGGTCTGTCATTCGCAGACAAACAGGCACACAGTCGAAAGGCCGCCACTGCATTTATTGATGCCGAACAACGATGCTGGGGGGAGTCATGCATCCCCCCTGGAAGCTCTGCTCAATCATCGTCGCCTTCGCTGCCACTGTCCCATCCCTCATCGTATTGCTCTGCGATGATTTGTAGTCTGTTGCATAGATCCTCGCGCTCTTGGATCCCATGCATTCGTCTCATAAGCTGTTCCACGGTTCTCACCTGCTCTGCGACAGCTGTGCTGGTTGTGAGGCCAGCATGCACCGCAAGCTTTTGTGTATGGCCCTTTCCGACATTGAAAATTGCCGGGTAGCTGTCAAGGACTGGGAAGAGCAGCGGGGCGTTGTAACTAGCAAAACACATGGCATTAGCAAGTTGGTCGCGGAAAGAAACAGTGATCTGCTTTTTCGTGTGGAGATGAAGGTGGGTCTTTCGTATTGTCGTTCCACGATTATGATGCAACAATGTAAGCTAGCACCGACGGTAATGTTGCCCATGTCTAGACAAACATGGCAGCACGAAGAATCTCGGCAATGTTTCGCGATCAAGCAAGAAGTGACGACATACCTTTGTACTGCTGGTCCGTCGTTGAACCTATCGCGAGGATCCCGTGAGGGCTCGACTCCAGGAACAGTCCACTCTCCTCGGGCACTCTCCACTCGCCCGAATGTATGTTCCTGCTTGCGTGATTTGACGGTAGCCGCACGGTAGCTCAACGTGAACATATCCATATCGAATGAGGTTAGCTGGTCATCTTCACCATCATCCTCGCTGTATCGCCTCGGCTCCATGCTTCCCGTCTTTTCCGCCTCCAGGGAAAGTGTTGAAACTTTCTCTGATAACACGTCTGGGTCTGCAATGCTGAATCCTAATTTTGCGATTCGTCGTTGTCCGGTGCTGTTGATTGTGTCTTCCAGGTCCTGAAGAGTCCCTCGGCCGTCATGGGAAGCTCTCAATCGAGAAGATATTGTCATGCTTTCTAAGGCGATGGCTTGCATAGCGCCCACGTGCCACGAAGAATTCGCTTGATATTCGATGTAGGACGGTGACTTTGATGGAGCATTTGCCATTGGAACGTAGACCGACGCTTGTTCCGCGAACACGCTCAAAGATCGTGCTGAGTTCGAGAGCTGCTGCATCCTTTTCTCCTATGTCGCATTAGTATCCGATCAATGTTGAAATCTGTGTCAACTTGCTCTTGGGTATGCTGTGTTTGCACCTTGATCCCCAAGACCCCAGACCCAAATGCTCTTCTTGCCATACTCGTCTCGTAACCTTTCGAGCCAGCCTGAGGTCCACCCTCCCCATGCCCCGTCGATTCCAGTCATGATCTGTATACCTTGCAACCCGTCACATTCTTCAATGAACGGTCTCAGATCTGCATCAACTAGGTCTATCTCCCGCTCCAGTTTCTCAAATAGATCGAATCCCACATCGTAGCTTTCGAAGGGCAACAGTTTGTCGTTGACGTCAAAGTCAGAAAGCTGTTGCAATGACTTTGGATGGTAGAAGACTCGAGTATAATCTGACCAGTATTTCACGGTTTCGGGTGTCAGAGTTGGTGCAGGAAGGTCGGCAGATAGATTCGTTTGATAAGTGCTCTCGGGGATTGGTTCCGAACGATGTATCACAGGCTTAGAGCGCCTGGCAATGATAAGTGAGGCGCAAAATGTGTAATCGTATAGTTAACATACCATACTGCAGACGCTCCAGATAGTCCGTCGTCTTCAGGCTCATACAAAGCATTAATCTTCCTCATGCTTCCGAAGCCTCCTTTGAGGTCATATATGAGCGTTCTTGGCGTGAATGTGTCTGATCCATCTGGGGCAACTCCTGGCCTGAAGAGGATATCATGATTGATCGGTGACTCCGGCTCGGGTGGATATGTAAAGTATGACTCCTTGGAACTTGTTAGGGGGTGGTTCAAATAATCAACGATATCATCTCAGGAACTCTGCTGAATTCGCGAGGCAAAAACTTAATGATGGAAGGAAGCAAGAACTTGAAAATTAGCCCACAACCGAGGCAAAGGCCAAAACAATGCCAAATTGATTATCTTGTAGTTCATACTGTTATCAATTCCTTTAAAAAATAACATTGGAAGCAAATATCCGACATTGCGACTCGTACCTGTGTATTCCAAAAATGTGTGCCAAGATAATTACTCTGCTGCCCGAATTGGAGCGTTACTATTTCGCGCATGGTGGGATGGCTGAACCGAGAGAAGACCAAGTCTGAACGAAAGGAAAAGACAGAGTTCAATAGTAAGACACAACCACAAGATATCAGACTCTTTCAATGGTCGAAAGAGGAAGGCGATGATTGGGTGGAGGGGTTGAGATATCGATGAGGTCAATTCAGCAGTGTTGGCGCACGGGACTACGCGTAACTTTTGCCCCGCTTTGGTTCAAAGGTTGTGACCGCAAGTTTTCGACGCGAATTTGGCAATAATCGACCATCTAAGAGTTTTTTTTTCCAGATGCCATTGATCAATTTGTTACAGAGTGCTAATTATACAGTGATCTAGCTTTCTTCATGTGAATGGTAACCTAATCAGCCCATTAGCTGCAATTGATCAGTGGGAGGCCATCGTGTCTGCGCAAAACTTAGACACCTCTTGATACTTTGTAAGTACTTCCTAGTAATTTCATCGCTCATAATATGCGCCGCATTCTTGTCACTCTCGTGTAGCTTCTCGCGTGCTGAACGCTCGTGGATGCCAACCATGGTAACTCCGATGGGCCAAGCCGCATTACCAATACTGAGTTTGAGATATCCGTCGTTTGCATCGACATACCGTCTCTCCTGTGCTGCTAGCACAATCTGAACGACTGGCTCGAGAATTCCATCCTCCACGTCAAACGTCTCCAACTTCTTGAACAGCGGTCGCATGTTCTCGCGTGCTTGAACCATGGCGCCGTATGCCTGTTTTCCTTGATAACTGGTTTTGATATCTTCGGAACGGCGCGCCATTGTGTTGTCCCATTCCTTCAGGACCATCGTAAAATAGCTAGCCAATTGGCGGAAAAGGAATTCTCGTCCTTCCTTGTCGTCTGGAATCTTGCGCGAAACCTTCATGTCTTTCTCGGGCACAAGCTGCAACGTTGTTGGAATAGGCCCGTCGGTCATTATAGCCGCGAGTTTATCGGCACCGATCCGTTTCTTGTAGCGTTTGAGTTTCAATTTATGTGTTTCGCCGAATAGCTGGACGGGCTCGCTGAGTGCTCGTAGTTTGTCGACAAGCTCCTGCTCATCCATATCTTCGTCCTCTGGCACAGGGGTGCCGTCGTCTTCGCCTTCTCGTTTCTTAGGCGGAAGATCTGGGAGACCTAACCGCTTGCGCCGGCGACGCTCTTCCTCTTCCTCCTCCTCTTCTCGTCGCCGTTTGCTCTCTTCGGCCATGCGCCTGCGCTTTTCTCTGCGATCAGCCTCTCGAGCGGCCTCTTCATCCTCCGCTTTCCGCTTCCTGTCTAGCCGCTCCTGTCGTTTCCGTTCCTCGGCCTCCTGCTCGGCTTCATATTCGGCTTGCCGTCGTGCTTCGACTTCCGAGCGTTTGAGGTACTTTTTGTCGTCAGCTCCTGGAGGTGCAGTGGCTTTCGCCTTATTAATTTGCGCTGACATTAACTTTGCAAAGTCCATGCTGGCGGTTTGTGTTAGGTGTTTTGCGGTGTATTATACTTGTCGTTGTCATTCACTGGTTGCGCATGGAGTCTTGACCGCGATGGCGGATGAATATAACTCCGTGCCGAGGCCCGCCTGAGCTCCATTGAGCTCCAAAGGTAGCTTTGTTTAAACGTCTTCTTCAATTTGTTAATGCAGCAGTCTCTCTAATCATCACGCTCAAACCACTGTACTGAATCCGATCGGAACATCCACGCGCACCGCCTAGCCGAAGTTTTCAATTGAGGATCCATAATGTCTGATCCCACGAAGGTCGATCGTCAAACAACGACGCCGTTCTTGTTGCGACTTTTCTATAAGAATGGCACATTCCACCGGTAGGTTCCCCAAAATCAACATCTCCCAAACATCCTACAACAACTTTCTCTTTCACGCTCTTCTGTCAAATCAACGCATACCCAGCCATCCCATCACGAGCAAGCAAACAATCCGACGTACTGACCCCGATCCTCCCTCACCAGCCTCGAAGACTTCACCTCCCCACGCCTACCACCACACCTCCAAATCTACACCTGGCCCACCTGCTCCCTCTCCGAACTCTCCCACCTCCTCCTCACCGCACTCCCCACGCTCCTCCCCGCCGAGTACGCCGGCACGCGCATCGCCTTCCGCCTCGTGTACGCCGACCTGCAGGGTCCGTCGCGCCCGGGCTCAACACCACGCTACATATCGCGAGACCTCGGGAGTGTCGTAGTGGGCGCGGTGCCGCACGACGACCCGTCTCTCGATGATCAAGATACGCCAATGACGGGCGAAGCGGACGCCGCGACCGTGAAAGAGGCGCTGAAGCAGTTGAGAGGGGAGTTGGAGAAGACGCTCGGCGACGCGAAGTTCGTTATTGGCGATTACGTCTCCGTGGCCATTCTGCCGCCGGGCCCTGATGGTTCGGTCGCCGCGCCGCCGCCGCCGCCGCCGACTGGGCCTAGGGATAGGGGTCCTCCGCCTAGGGATGGGTATGGTGGACGCGGTGGGAGGGAGAATGGGTTTGGAGGTGGTAGGGGGGACTATGCATTTGGGGGACGGGGCGGAAGAGGAGGCGGGAGATTCGACGACAGGAGGGCTGGCGGAGTGCCGTCTGGGGAGTGGAGACGCGGAGAGGCGCCGCCGGAGAGAGAGCGTGATCGTGAGGGCTTTTGGCCGCGCGGCGGCGGCGGTGGTGGTGGGGGAGGTCGAGGACGGGGACGCGGCAGGTGGTAGAGCGGGGATTTGGTACTGAAAACAAGGTCCCATCCAACAGCCAGCAAGACTCGCCAACGAACGCTAATTCGCTTCGATGATGCGGTCCTAACCACCCGCTCGTGGGTACACAATCCGCAAAAGAAGCCGTGAGAGATGGAAGATGCCGTTATGCAGCCATCATTGTTATGATGGCCGGACATCGCACATCGCATGGCAACGAACTCGCCTTTCAACCCAGAAAATATAACGGGCAATTGGCCAGATCGTCTTGTCCGCACCGGAACACGAACTCCAGATTCGTATTCCCGCAACATCAATCGACAGGAGAGGAAGGAAACAGGAAAAGTCCAAATTTGGATTGTATACCCCTTCCCTAGGTAGTCACAAGTACATAGGTAGTCACGCTTCGTTCACTCGGCACAGTAGCTGAAAGCACCGAAGACGCACGTACGCACCAATACAAACAAGTTAAATTGCAACAAAGATCCAACAAGTATGCATTTCACTATCTGCCGCCGCGTGTGCTACGAGAATCTAGCAGATGGATGTATGGTATTTCTAACGACAAAGATGAAAATCCCCCTATGACGAAAAGGAAAACGTCGAAGCGTGAACGCTCAATCAATCATTCAAACAAAACAAAACATCATCCCTACAGCTCCATGCGAATGAAAGCTCTAACCTAACGAAAATTACACAACGGTCCTAGATTTCGCGCCGGGATTCACGTATCGGTGGGAGGTTGCGTAGGACACTCGTCCAATGCGTCCATGCCCAAGCCAAAGGCCGCTTTGTTCGCCTTTGCGCCGCATGTCCCATCGTCGGGTACAGTCTCGCGTTTTTGTCCTAGACCGACTCCCTTTTGTCTCGCGCCGACGACGGCACTGAGACACCTTCCCACGGCCTCGAGGTCGCCGAGGAGCGTGATGTGGCCGCGGTCCGAACTCACGACGCCGCCCCTGACGACGGAGTATCCCTTCGGGACTTGGGAGGCGCGGGCGAGGACGACGCCATCGCCGCTTGCGAAGGCGAGGTCGTCGTATGCGTCGGTCCGCTTGGCGCCTTCGATGCCGTCGACCTTTGCGCCATAGACGGTTGGTATCGACTTGCCGTACATCAGAGCGATCGGTGGGTAGCGGTTCGCTTCTGTGTGCTCCGGTCGGTGGGCAAGTTCGAGCTTGAACTGCTTTACCTCAGCTAGGGTTCGGGTCAGGTACTCCACGGCCTTGTCGTAGGGAATGGTGACGGCAGTTGCGGCGCTCGTCGGACTTGTGGGCGTATCCAGGCTGTTGGAAGTGGAGGGGAGGGCAGTCGTGATATGAGGAGTCACGCCAGACACTTGCGCAGTGCCTTCGGCAGCGATGTTGGTGGCGTTTGTAAATGCATCTTGGGCTGCGCTAAGCGTTGATTGCGCTGGATTTGATGCGGTCGGTGAGGAAATAGATGGCGCAGAAGAGTCTTCTTGCGAGAGGACGTTGAGGTCAACACCTTCTTTTAGGGCGATTGATCTCCGCTTGGTTGGTAGGGCAGATGACATGGCGTTGAACAGTCCGCTAACACTTGTCAGTGGTTGCAGATTATGGCCTTGTTGGAGAGCTGGTAGAGCTGGTGCAATGCATGGCGAAAGGCGGAGCTCCTTCCATGTGTTGATGTCAAAGAAATCGACTATGTAGTCTTCCTTCGTCTTCTTATCAATGAACCCCTTGCCATCCAGTGGTAGTAAAGCATACGAGGTTCGTATAGTGAAATTCACTTGTGCTGTCAGGACGCGCGATGAAAGCAGCACCGCATCGCCACAGCGAAGTGGGCCCAGGATGTTGATACAATCTTGGGGTACTCCTGCATATATCACGCCCGCAAAGAGATCTGGGCGTTGGTTGACTGCATGTCTCGTGATAAGTCCTCCAAGTGAATGCGCAATGACGGTGGCACCACGCTTTTCGGGAGGAACACCAGGTTGGTTGCACGGTAGCGATTCCAGATACTTGATCATGCGACGACTGAGTAAATGTGGGGAAAGTCTCCAGTCATAGCCATAGTTATGAACCCTGAGACTTCCATTTTGTGCGTTTTCTGAAGCTTGAAGTCTCTTGAAAAGTCGCCGGGCAATATCCACAGGGCCAATGTGCGTGAGCATTCCTGCAGGAATAATGCGTTCTTCCTCAGTTTCCTCGTCCTCCGGGTTAAGACCGACCTCTAGGTCGACCTTTCGAAGGTTCAACCCGACCTTTATGGGTACCCACAATTGACGATTAGGTGCTTGGGCTGAGCGGAGTATCGAACCTCGGTAGCCACCCAGAATGACCAAGTCACCTGTCAATTCCTGTGTCGCCTTGGTGAAAAGTGGATGCGTGGCTGCTGGGCCTGAGGCTGTCCCCGGAAGATTCGTTGATGAGTCTTTCGCCCGGTTCGAGCTACCAGAAAAGAAACTTGCCCTACTAGCATTGCTAAAACTAGCACGACTATCGTTGGGTTCTCGCGGAAGACTTTTGACTCTGGAGACATCTTCCTTGGAACCAAGGCCGAAGTTTGGTAGCGTAGGCAGGCTGGGAAGCTTAAAAGTAGAATCTTGCCAACTGTCTTTGATTGCCCTGAGACGACTATTGGCGTGGTTTGTTACATTCTCGAATCGCGAATCGTCACCGAGAGACGAGACAAGCGAGAGGCTTCGATATACTGCGAGGGAGCCTTCAGAATTAGATCTGCGAAGCTGAGGTGCGGGTCGGCCAACTGGTGGCACTGTTTCATGAGAGCGGCCGGTACTTAATGGTGGTTTGGATCCGGTTTGGTGATGCGGTAGTGGAGCTGTGGCGGGGTGCATTAATCGATGTTTTGGATCCACCTCTTTTGATGACGAGGTTCCATCGCGCTGGGGAATGCTCCCATATGGGTTCTTTAGAGGTAGAGAAGCAACCCGCTTGCGCTGCAAAACTGCAGGGGAGTGACTACGGCTGCCTTCTTTAGACGAACCAGAGAAACTCGAAAGAGAGAAGTTGAAGAAGTAGGGCGATTTAGACATGGATGGTAAGTTGAACGTGAGGTACTTCTTCAGCGTTTCGCTTGTAGATCCACCAGACATCGCCCGTCTCCGCGAGCCTCCACTGAAACTGTCTCTCAGTATTCCTCTATGATCAGGCTCCTCCGCTATTTG
Organism: Aaosphaeria arxii CBS 175.79; assembly: GCF_010015735.1. Taxonomy (NCBI): domain Eukaryota; kingdom Fungi; phylum Ascomycota; class Dothideomycetes; order Pleosporales; genus Aaosphaeria; species Aaosphaeria arxii. The sequence goes on from NW_022983483.1 coordinate 1,048,792, forward strand.
CACCCTTGGCCTGGTTCGTTCTGGGGAGGGTATTTGTATGGGCGAATCGTGCTTTGTGAGAACGGGTTCCTCTAACGAAGCATTCTCTGCCGTGCCCTTGACGTGTACCGCATTGGCTTGGGGCGTAACGTCCTGTTCATTAACGGCCTCCTGAGATTGCGACCAGCTGCCAAAGAATGCGCCGCCATCGATTTCGTCCAGAGCGGCCGCCTTTTCTGCAGCGGGTGTTTTTGGAGAGATCAGATACCTCTGCTGTTCTCCGATACTGACCCCAATAGCCGATTGGACGGAATCCAACTGAAACTCCTTCTCGTCCGGTGTCTCGTCACCTTCAGAGGATGTGAGGTCGGTATCGGTAAGGGACGTGAACTGGATCTCTGCGAGGGCAGTCTGGCGGCCTGTTCGAGGGGTCGCGGATTGGGTCGTCGAATCCGCCATGGCCGGTGAAGAGTAGTGCGGACGGGGGCTGCGAATGGGTTGTGACTGGATGGGATCAGAGCAACATCAGGCCCAGGGGTACTGATGGTATTGTGTGAGGAGCAAGAGAGAGGAAAAGAGGTGTAGCAATTAGGTAGACAAGAAGTGTATCGTGTGCCGCGGTGGCAGAGTAGGATTTAGTTCAATGAGCTTGTCTTGCTTCCCGGAGCTGCCGTCGGCGGGGGTGTTTGGGGCAGTCGGGCCTTACAGCACCCATCTTTCGGCAGGAATTGAGCAGCGTCATTATTGGAGAGCAAGACACGGTGGCCGGGACGATTGCGAGACTAAGGCCGAGTTGCGATTGACAGAGAGAGAGGCAACTGTCCAATGCTGCTTAGTAGTCGTCGCCTGGACTGTGACTGTCTCTGTGCTTGCTGTTGAATGTCGTCAATCACATGCAGATAGTCTGCTTACCTCATCCCCCCTTCGTCCAGGGTTACCCTCTGGGGATACATCGATTGTGATTGGTGGAGTTGAGGACGAAAGGCAAGACTAAACCGTATTGGACAGAGCTAAGCCTCTTACGGTACGGCAGATCAGCTACTAACCGAGTGCTAAGATCTCTTAATTCAGTCTCCGTCTGTTGTCAGCTCTCTTCATCAGTCTCAGTCAGCCAGCAGTGGCACTCTTCTAAACAGTACAGTCCAAAACCCTGAAGCGATCCCTCGTTTAATAATAATCCTCACCAGAAAACACTTTGATTGAATTGCCATCATGATGGAATTCTCTGTCTTTTCTTTTCGACTGTGGCCATTTTACGAGGAGTATGATCTCATCCTGAGGACCCCACTAACCCAACCTAAAATTAGGTAGGTAGACAGACATAACTACCTACCTACACAGACCGGATGACACAGATGCCATAAATCATCCAGTGCAAAACCCAAAACATTTCGTCATAGAGTGCACAGTACTCGTAGGTCTGGAAAGACATGCTCTGTTTTCGACTGCATGACTCGACACCGCTGAATTTACCGCACCTGCAGTACCCGGAATTGGTGACCTCGCTCACCGCCTGGACGTCCTCTCATACAAGTCTCTCCATCTCTCTATCTCTTGCACCTGTGCCATTAATCGTTAAGCTTCTGCTTTGCGAGAGAAGATAGAAAGGCTCTCCAGTCACGCAACCTCATCATGGGTAGTACGCTGCAAGATTTATGCACTGTGAAAGGATTTGTACCGATTGTCGCCCATATCACGAGTCCAGCTGGTCAGCGTTCTGATTCCACCGCATGAAACGAACAAACAAAAAAGAACACGAGAGGCAAAAATGAAAACAAGATATGCCTCATATCTGCGGGGTCGTCAATGATAGAGTGATAAGTTGATAAGATATGTTCAATGATCTTGTTCTTGTGTGGAGCAATCGAAACCCAGTCTGGGCCTTGAACGCGCGACATCATTCGATCTCAGGGCATTTCCCCCGCCATTTGCACTACCAAAGTAGGTATGCATGTATGTAAAATGTACATGCCAGGCACACACACCCATCCACCACCCACCACCTACTACAGTTACTACTTTATACATTTGTTGGTCTCCAATTATATTCTTCCCTACAAACATCGACAGTTGCAGTCGCAGGAATTCCGGGATCCCAATGTGGCAACGCGTCTCGTGTGAGTCCGGGTGGAATCGGGACCTCCCATTCACGCTGGCGACGACCATTTTTCCACGACTCCCACCCCCAACCACTAACCACTGACTACTAGACGACACTCTGCGACACCTCCTGCAATCCCAATCCCGGAACAGCTCGCCATGTGCAGGCAATTCCGTCAACGTCGACCGGCGACAACCGATGCCACCCTCCCTTTGTCGTCTGCAGTAAATTGCTCTCGTGCATGTTCCTGTGTCCTGAGAGCCAAGCATCTGCCGATCCTCCCCACCTCCATCGATCAGACTAGATTCCCTCCGGCCGACTCGCCTGATCATGATGTGAGTAGTGCCACCTGGAACTCCAGTCCATGTACGCGTCTATTATGGAGATTTTGATGCGGGAGACCAAGCGACCGGCCGGTGCCTGCTCTTACTGTTTTCCGGCATCCGGTTGCATTAGGCCATGATTTGTAGTCATGGAAGGTAGATATATAACTTGCCTCAGCTGTCCAGCTAGAAATCACAACCCAACAATCCCCGTTCCCATCACACGCAAATATCATTCACCATGCCTGGTCTCGTGCTTCTTCCTACGCCTCTGGCACCAAACACCTTGGCCTTGGGTCAATTGCTCGTCGACCCCCTGGACCCATCATCAACATCCTTCACCAGCACATCCACTCCTGCTCTCCGGAAACCCGAGATCCAAGCACAGTACAGAGATGTAGTCACTCACGACCACGAGGGCCACTTCATCTCCAGCATCTCAGGGGATCTCTCTACCCTGGACAGCCACCTCCTCATGGTGCAAGCCGACGAGGCAGAGTACTCCTCCGTTACCAGCCCATCCGCCTCCTTCGACGCACTACGACAAGATCCCTCTGCCCGGCGATTCCTCCGGAAGATGGGCCAGCAGAACCAACCACTGTACTACGTCGTCGGCATCCAGAAGCTCAGGAACCCAACCTTCAAGCGCGCAGTCCTGCAGGACGGAACCGTAGCCGAGGCTAAGAACGCCTCGGATCCCAAGATCCGCCTCCCCTCGCACATGCGCCGTGACTCCGGCATGGATGTCGAGCAGAGCGAGGCCGTCGTCGGCGTCGAGCTCATGAAGGTCATGTGCCATGTTGGCTCCCCCAATGAGCCCCATGCCCTCTCAGACATCGGATACAGCTGGAGCTACCACAGCGCGAAGGCGGACCACGATGACCAGCTGTCTATTGGCTTTGGCAGTCCGCTCAGCGGTGCAGAGCTGCGAGCGCTGGCCGGCATCTCGAGTGATGCTGATCTCACCGACGACAGTCACTTCGACGAGCCTGAATCAGACGGCTTTGGCGGTTTCTAGACCGTATGTCGTCTTCTCATGAGCATGAATTGAACAAAAGAATGAAAAGCAAAACTTGGTTAAGAGGGAAGGGGTTTTATCATAGCGTTAACATTTCCAATGTCCATTACGACGGCAAAGACGATTACTTCTAATTTCTGGCTGATATGGTCATTTCCTTCTCATGTACTATATCCATCCATACGACGGTGTTCTTTTTATCCTTTCATCTATCGCCATCTCTCACCCCAAGTTGCAAATGCAATCATCAATTCATAATTCAAATCCTCGAACCACACCTAACCTACAAACGTGAAGAAAAAAAAACCATCTTTGCATTTACTATTCTCGAAGGAACCCGATCACCACGGCTCTCATGACGATATACGAACTAACACACTTCCCCACACCAACATAGCCAAACCAAGTCCACCACACTCCACAATAAAAGAAATCCTTTTAAAAAAGAAATCAATTTCCCTCAGCTCCCCATCAAGGGTCCACACATATGACACCATACACACATTTCTTACCCCATTTATTCATTCTTATTAAAATTATTGAAAAAAAGCGTGGCACCTGCAGCGAGCTACGTAAGAACATCATCCTTTTGCCTCTTGCGGGGATTGATGACCCACTATACCGTAACCGCAGCCTAACGGACTCGTAAGAATCACACACCCTTCCTTCAACACACTCACACGGAACAGTTTAGAGATTAATCATGACTAACACCCTCCTATCATTCATCAGTTACTCGATAAAAGGTCTTTTCCCTTCCTACGTCGGAAAATAAAAAAGCAAATATTGACAAGGGGAGAACTCGCAGGACTCGGGAAATGGTCCCCGACGCAGTTGTGGCATCTCACTAGTTACCCTTACCTCGGTGCCTACCTAGTCAGGTACAAATTCCAGAACGAAACACATCAACAGATAAACAAGAAAACAAATAAACAAGAAACACTCGGAAACCCGTTCATTTGCACCTCCACAACGGCCTTAACGCACGTAACGTTTTTCGTTTCCAGCTGAAGAAGACATTCGAGGGTAAAAACCAAAACCGGCTAATGCGTGCGAATTATCCACTCGGAACGCTGTCCGAGGAGTCTTTTTATTTCCTCTGCGTATACACTGTACATGCATAGAAAAGACGAGTTAGTGTTATGAGGGATATTCGACTTCATACGGGTTGGAATAAGATTCCCGTACATAGACGCAGTAGGAGGATGTGTTTATTGATTTATTCTAAAGTGTTGTAACTTGTTAGTATGTACTTTGATGGGCGGTAGCACCGACTCATTATTGAATAGACCCCGAAGGTAATTGAAGTGGGTAGTCTGGGAAGAGTGTGTACTGAAACATCCCCTTCTTCTTTCTGTATGAATGTGGACGACGAGGATATCAACCGATGAGATGTTCAGACATCAGATTGAATATGATTTAGGTTGTGCGATCATCATTCTTCTCTTCTCTCCTCCGTAGGATTTCTACGCAAAGAACAGTGACAAGGAATCGAAGGTGGGTATAATGTCGCACTGCGGAATCTCGTTCAGGGAGGTGCATAAGCACCGTGCTAGCATTGTACCTGGAGAGCCAAATCTTTTGATGTACGGAATTCTTCGATTGGTCAAATTAACAGCTACAACTCGCGCTTACGAGAATTTTAAAGAGCCCACGCTAGAGCCTCGATTGACGGTTCGCAAACCTTCTCATCGCCATGGCCAATTCAGTGTATGTCCCCGTGATATGAATAAATGGTCTACTACTGCCGTCGCCCTTCTCTCTAAACGTCTTGGACTGCCTACAAATGACTCTCGGGAAGATCATCTGGTGCTAGTTTTTCTAAACTGTCCCGGGTCGTCTGACGCTTCCATCCCGCCAGATCGGAATTTGCCCAAGATAATCCTTCAAATGATGGTATGGGTCCATCTGATTGCTTTGCCTCTCGCCTTCGTTCCGTGCTTTTCAATGAAATTGCCATCAGTTCTACTACAGAAAGCCTATTTTCCTGAGCAGGACCACTGGTCAATGCCTCTGACCATGTGACTGTCTTCGGAGACGTTAGTGCTGTGCAAGAGAGCGCCGGAGATGGGCCCGCTATACTGGGCAGAACGCTTGCTGGTGAGATGGGCAACAGAAATTTGGATACCTTGTCGCGATCATGGTCGAACATAGGCATGTCCTCGCCGGAGGTAGGCACAGAATGTGACGAGAAAGCGATCGGTCCCAGAGATTCCATGGGAGGGGAAGCCTCGATGTCGGAAAGATCCAATGAAATACGGCGATACTGTGCAAGAATCTCGCTGGAAGTTGCATAGTGACGTATGGGAGTTGGACTCAAAGGTCTCAGTCCATCAGAAGATGAAGTGCGTTGACGAATATATTCTGGCCTAGACAAGTCAGAGGCGACTGATGCTGATTTAGAGCGTGTCCAAGTAAAATAAAACCGGTTTTCTCCAGCAGCCGTTTCTCCGGATCCATCAAACAACTTAACAAGCCGTTTGCGACTCAGCGACCGAATGACAGCCGTTCCTGTTCCATGGCGAGGAACAGTGCCTGGCACTGGAGCCAACGTATTGTAGGCCTTGTCCGTAGAATGATCTTGATCAATTTGCCGCGGGAGGTCGTCTCTGCTAAAAGCACGCACTGTACTTTTGGGCCATGAGCGCGACCTTGATTTCGACCATGTCACATCACGTTTTGTCTTCACAGATGGGTACTGAGGCATCCTTTTCTCATTTGTTGAGCTTGTTGTATCCATTGTATCCAACGGTATGTTAGAGTCCTCGACTTCCCATGGCGCAATTTCCCGAATAGGACTTGCATCACTATGTGTCCTCAAAGGATTGATTTCGAAACTAGGGAACTTTGCGATTTGGCGCTTCGAGTACCCAAGAGACAACGCCAGCGTTGGACTATTTGGAGCAGTTCCTGATAAGAAAGGCTGAACGTCTTCGTTCCTACGTATGGGAATGTCGAGATATGATGTAATCTCAGCCTCGACCATCCCTCTAGGCGATCCGATACTGGATCTTGGTACGGTGGATGTTGGCGAGGCGGGCAGCACTGACGCAATGGGAATCTTGAATGTGGTATTACGATTCGAAACTAGTGAGGGCCTCCGGGAAGACGTCAGTAAACTTGGTGGTGGTATTGGTGGCGCAGTCTTAACAGGAGGGAGACGAAGATCGAAGTTCTGAAGTTTGTTGCGCAAGTTGAAATTTTCGCGATGAAGATGTTTCAGCCGCTTGTATTCAGTGTAGTCGTCTACTTCTGCAGCAGTCGGATGCTTCATGACCTCGCTCATTGGCACGGGGTCGATCCGCTCAAACTTGACCTCAAAGATGATATCGCCAATCTTTGTATCATTAATCATGGCATCCTGGCTGGTAACGCTGCGGATAATCCATCCATCAACTCGGTACCTTGGAAAAAGTCAGCACGGTTGTGCACGTATAATCCATCGATGACTTACAAGCCCTCGTAGCGGACACCTGCCTTTGGCGCCCATTCACTGTTCAGACTGTGGCTTCGAAGCACGCGGATCGGGAAACGACTTCTCCAGGTTGCAGATGTCAGACAGAAACGAGCCTTGTCATGTGTACCACATCGATATGTGAAAGCGTTTTCAGTCAGTGCCTCGATTTCCGAAGCGTCTTTCAACAACACTGCGTACGCGCCGTCTCTATCATAGCAAACACCTCCGTCTGTTGTTGCCGAATCAATTATACCTGCATGCGATGCGAACAGTGGGTTAAGCCACCACCTATTCGGTTCAGTGTCGAGGTCCGTCAAGCTGGGGCAATAACCTACGACCCTGGTCTGAAGCCTAGATGGCCATGACGATGTGACCGCTTAAGTGACAAATTGTCTGGGCAGCTACTCTGCCATCGTTTGAGAAGGGACTGGTCGATTGACATCAGCACTTCATGGGTAGCACATTAGGGAGGATGACTTACGGCTTTAGAGAATTCTCCAGAACTAGCAATGCCTTCCAGTCTCCCGCCTCTACCATAGAGAAAGGGATGTAGGTCATTGAGGTTCCCGAACTTTGCACTCCAGACAGACATGATCTTTTCACAGTCGTCAGCGAGGCGGCTGGGCCATCTGGTAGCTTTACCAGCAACTTCTATCACTGCCCGGTGGATATGGGTTGCCCGTAGGTCCAATGCGGAAATCGTCTGAGAGACACGCAGAGCCTTGAAGGTGTCATGCAATTGTAAGACATCATCCGCATGCAGCATGTTTGGGCCGTCTCTGGCGACTATTGGATCGAGGTCATCGCGAATCCATGACGAGAGTTGTTTCAATCGTGCGCGTGTGAAGTCACTGAAAGGAGGCGGAGAGACAGCAAGTAGCCTTTGAGCCATGCTTGCAACGTGATTAAGAGGAGGGGCTAATGCGGAACGAGATGAATGAGACAATGATGAACCGTTTGAGTTTGATGTCAAAGTTGAGTTGAAGGGAAAGAAACAACAGAGGGTGTGCGAATAGAAGGTTCATGTCATCATGTTAGAATGGCAGGTACGTGACAGCTTGGGAGACTGGGACTTGGAATACGATCATGGTTAAAACAGAACCATCACCCAAAGACCTACATGAACAGTTCCGCGACAAGTACAGATGAAACAGTTCAATACCATGATAGACATACACCTCGGTTCGTGGATATAGCTAAGACATGCGCCCACTGCCGACATCAAACATTCATATTTCGTTACTTTTACTAGCAAATAGCAACATAAATTACTCACAGAAAAGGGTTATCATATGTAAAACATTCCGTCTCAGACACTCAGCATTTACTCGCGACCTCCAACCCTTCTTTCGAAATCGTCAGTCAGTCTGGAAGCATCGACTACTTCCACGCCCTTTCCGAGTCCGACCATGTCGGCACTCTCCCACCAATTGTTGCTGGCGAGATGGCTGTGCTCTGATTTCGACTTAGACACAGGGCCTTCATCGTCTGTATCAACCAGGCCTCCGAGGCCAGTGCCGTCACTGCCTACAACTACGATCGTCTGGCCGACCCAGCGCTTAATGTCCTCTACGTTGGCGCCACGGGGTCCACTCAATGCATCCACGATATATACAAGATCTGGGCTGAGGTGCTTCAGCATATGTACATGGCCAGTAGGTGTGGTAAAAGGCATGACCATCGCGGGGTCTTCGACCAACCGAAGTGCCTGGGCATGTAGAGTGTTCCAGAGGACGTTGTCGGAGCTCCTGGCCGATAGTGCAGGGGTATAGATGGTGTCCTCGGGCTGGGGATCAATTGACTTGAGTTCTTCGCCAGGCGTCTGCGCTGGAGTCGATATGGCGGAGTATGAGGATCCAAGCGAAGCAGCACCAACACGAGAATTGGGACGCGAACGCAAAGAAGGCGAGTAGATCAGGACAAAGACTTTGGTGCGACTGAAGTCAACATTGGGAAGGTGGGATAGAATGGTCTAAGTCGATTAGTAGGTATTCTATGTTCAAGAGCAGCGTGATACGTACAGCATTTTCTGATCGATAAGAACCATCATCGTCGTGTAAATCCATGAGTGATTCGGCGGATACCACCAACACGACCGTCTTCCTCTTACCAGAGTACTGTGGGCCACTGCGAACCGAGGCTGCAAATGATCTGGTCTGGGCATCGACGGCGGCATTGCTCTGGGAAGACTGCGCTTCGACGTTGCGCCGAAGAGCTGCTTCCTCAGACCATCTGGTGTGGTCACCGTTCAAGTCGTCCCTGTCCTCTTCGCGAATGGATGCCAAAGCAGCACCGGCCATGGCTCCAGCTGCAGCAACACCCGCGACGGTCTTCTTGCTGACGGTGTCAAAGAATTGTTGTGGGCTGGGGGTTCGTCGGATGACACCCTGTACGCGTCCCATCAGGGAATCGTCCTCGCGCGCAATGCCATGAGAAGCAGCGTCGCGCGAACCCTGCGAGGCTTTGTAGTCTCTCTGCTCTTCGCCATAGCTCAAGTCGGCATCGTCAGAGGAATCATCCTCGTCCTGGCGGGCGCTCCAAACCCAAGCGGCAACGCCAGCGGTGGCGACGGTGACGGTGAAGACTAAGGGGACCCAGTAACCAAAGGTGGTTCGGCGTGAAGGCTGACGGCGGTCATAGCGGTCATAGGAGAAGGACATTGTGTGCGAGATTAGATCATGTTCTGCCGGGAGAGGTGACGCGCATGTGCAGCTGGATGCGTTGCGCTGGGTTGCGTTGCGCTGGATGAAGAGGGAAGAGCGTCTTCGTGGTAGGTGGTTAGGTACCTAGGTAGTTATTGCTGGGTGGTCGAGTACGAGGTAGGTTCAGCTTGGAAGGACGGGTGGCGGCTGGTGTTGTTGTTGTTGGAGGTGGTTGTGCCAATGGCTGGTGGCTGGGGGGTTGGTAGTAGGTACTCGTAGCAAAGTGGAGAGCTGGGGAAAACAATAGGGAGAGAGGAGCTTGTGTTGTTACCCGTCACGGTTAGCCCCTTGTATTCACAACAAATTGCCTAGGTAGGGGGAGATACCGTATGTCATGTGATGCCGAGGGAGCCATGGAGCATAGTTACCTTAGGTACCTAACTAACTGTATAGAGAACAACAATCGCCGACTCTCCGACCTCCACCGAAACAGTCATCCAAAACTTTTGGTGGGGGTTCTCTCAATTCACACATCCCACCACCCATTTACCACATTTACCACTACCAAAGCACTCACATCTGGACCCGGAACAAAACTACCTTTCGCTACATTGGTCGTCTCTCATCTCTACTTCTTGTCTTTGTTTATAACTTCTTTGATCCTCCCTCGGCGCAATGCCGCACGCCAACCTTCCTCCGCCTGGATTCCAGGCCCTCATTCTCTGTGGGCCTGGAGCTTCTTTTACCACATTCACATCCACTCCTCATGAGATACCCAAAGCTCTTCTACCCATCGCAAATAGGCCAATGGTGTGGTATCCTCTGGAATACTGCTACCGTATGGGAATTACAGGTAATCCGGGTCTTCTTCATTGCTGTCAAGCTGTCTCGCTAATGATCAAAAACAGATATTACTGTCATCACTCCGCCAGAATCCCTCGAAGCCATTGAGGCTGCCATGTCGCAGAACCCCCATCTGACCTCTCTTCCCGCCCCGAAACCAGATATTCTTGCGCCCAAAGATCTTCACCATGCCTCTGGAACCACCGAACTTTTCAGGCTCCCCGAGGTACAAGCTGCGATCAAAGGCGACTTCGTTGTTCTTCCCTGCGATTTGGTATGCGAACAAGATGGTGCACCTCTCATAGATGCTTGGATGGTTGAACAGGCCGGTTTGGGAGCTGCAAGCGGAGGGGTGAATGAATTGGGACCCGTGCCTCTTGGAATCGCTGGAGAGAAATCACGCCGTCGAGGCGGACTGGGCGTTTGGTATCAGACCAAAGGAGAAGCCAGCGCAAAAGGAGAAGAGACGGACTTCATTGCTACCACACCCCTCCCACCTGGGCCCGTCCCTGCACCAGCAGACTCGTTGCGCCGCAACATCTCCAACCTGGTATACACGGTTCCTACGGACACACTCAAGGACATAACGGAAGAGAACAAGTGCTTACCTATCCGACACACCCTCATTCGAAAGCATGCTCGTGTGCGGATGTTGACCACCTACCGTGATTCTCATCTGTACTTCTTTCCCTACTGGGTCATCGAGATGATGAGGAAGAACGAAACCTTTGAGAGTGTCAGCGAGGATGTCCTAGGCTGGTGGGCAAAGGCCGGATGGCAGGATGGGCTTGGCGATAAACTTGGTCTTCGTGACATTTTCTACCCTGATGAGGCTTCGGACGGAGAGGGTGAGGGCAGGCTTGAGTCTTCACAATTCATCGAAGAAGAGATTGATGTTTCAAAACTGAGTTCGACTTGGTCCTCCACTCTGGAGTCTTCTCCGTCAACAGCCCTCGCCTCCCGAGTCCAAAATTCTAACATCCCTGAGGCAGCTAAGTCCATCTCTACGGGATCAAAATTGCCCGTACCACCAATTCTGGCCTATGTTCAACCATCGGACCCCTCGCTACCGCTGATTCGAAGAGTCGATACCGCACATCTCCTCCTCACTGTTTCACTCCGCCTAGCAAAACTTCCATCAATAGAAGAAGCCGGTAAAGATGCCTCTCCTTTCGCGCATCAAGCAAAGATCGCACACAAAGCTGCTATTCCTCTGAGGTGCAGGGTGGAAGCTGAGAACTCGTTGTTGGCCGAGAACGTCATTGTGCAGGAGAAATCAAACATCAAAGAGTCCGTCATTGGTACAGGCTGCACTATTGGCGAAGGTGCACGCTTACTTCGCTGTTTGCTGATGGACGGTGTTGAGGTTGGTCCGAATGTCCAGCTCACTGACTGCATCCTGGGACGAAGATGCAAGATTGAAGGTGGACCCACAAAGAGTGACGAGAAGACCGTGTTGACAAAGTGCGAAGTTCAGGATGGCCAGGTCGTAGAGTGGGGAAGTAAGTTTCGACACAGCTCTTACTATTATTGATTGATACTGACGAATTGTTATAGCGGAAGCCAAGGGCGAGAAGATCATGCGTTTCGACATGGGCAGTGATATGGGAGATGACGTGGGTATGGATATGGGAGATAATGGTGGTTTCGATGGAGCTGAAGACGAAGGCATTCCTCTTTGAACGTGCCGCATCAGTAAAAGAGATGCTAAGAAGAGTTCTCAAGTCTACTCGTTAAGTAAGCACTACGCTTGTAGCCACGGGCTATGAACAAGATGACACAAAACATGAAGTCGGCGGCGCTCCGTTTCAGGACACTGGGGCCTCTTTCACCTCATTTTGCTTCCAAGTTCGAGACCTCCAAGGCTGCAATGGCTGACTACACAGTCGCTTTCGAACCTACCGCTTCTTCTACAAACCGCGACGCCTACGCTTCCCCACCAATCTCTCCGTACGACCGCCAATCGTAGACAGAGAACATGTACACTTGCCCTGGCGACAATGGCATGCGGGACCAAGCCAGTAAATGGTGACAAAGACAAGCTTTCCATCATTGGTAAGGTATACCACGCAATCTCGAACGCTTCTCAAAGGCCTGTTTAGGCCAGTGTTCTTGCAAGCTGTTGAAGAAGAAGAAGAAGACATGAGAGGGCCGTTGTTATATAGTAGGCCTTGAATGGCGTACGCCCAATGCATAAAATTACGCTTGTCCCATCATGGCTCCTGAAGGCCTTCATCTTCCTGTCCGTGTTTGATCTATCAAATAATAAAAATTGCTCAAAAACCAAAATCGAACGCGCTACAGACGTTGACATATGCTCATTATCGCAGCAATCAACATCAATTGAGCATATAGGGCAATTATCTATATATATGCTTTTCACATTCTCATGAGCGTCCCAAGCCTTGCAGCAACTCATCCAGAGCTCCCTGTTCCTTCTCCCCAGTCGGATCTGGATATTTTGTATCTTCCTCATGTTCCCTAATCTGCTCACAATCCCTCCAATGCCCATAGTCCTCCCAACTCCTCCCGCTATATTCCAACCACGCGCTGGGTCCAATCCCATAGTTAAAAACAATATATCTCGTCTTCTCCAACTTCGCCGGGAGCTCATATCTCTCTTCGAACGCCCGATCGTTGTCCCAATTCCCATGCCCAATCGCAAACCTCCTCAACCTCAGCAACTCCGTCTGGAACCTTCTGAACAACGCGCCCCAGCGCATGGAAGGGAACATGTAACGGTCACTGTCAAAGTCACCACCTCTCCCCGTCCCGCCGCGCGGCGCAGGCCACCTATTGTCCGCGATCGCGACGTCCATTCTTGCTGTATGCACGATCGGACAATCATCCAGCACCAACTCCTCCAGCGTGTCGCCGTGCGCAATCACCCACTCAATCTGATGCTCATACGCAATCGACCAGTTGCCGAACGCCAGCGACTTCAGCCGCGGGAGCTTGAGACCGGTGAGGTCGCAGTGGGGATACATACCCCAGTAGTCGTTCGCGAAGATGCTGAGGTGCGTGAGGTTCTCCCTCATCGGCTCGAGGAAGTACTTGCGGAGGTAATTGCCGAAGAAGTGGTGCCGGCCGATGATCGACATGCTGTTCTCGGGCGATGCGTCGTCTGTCTCTGTCGCGATCTGTAAGTGCAATTTGCGGATCCTTGCCCTCACGCTCTTGAAATCCTCGTTCGATTCGAGGAAGGCTTCAGACGTGCCGTCCTGAAAATTGACAAGCGTGAGCGTGTCTAGTTTTCCCTCCGTCGCAGCGGGGCAATCTTCCCGGTTCAAAGCTTTGAAGAATTTCTCGAGCACGGCGACTCGGAAGTCTTGCGTGTCGCCGACTTCTTTGGACCAGTATCCATAGTATCCGGAATCGTCTGTGCACTCGACTGAAAACATGAGCTCCGCGTGCGTGACGTTGGGGAACCTGCCGATCTTTGCGAGGGCTTTCTTCCAGGGCTTAAGATCGGGGTCGTAGATGTCTCGGGCTTCTTCTGGCCTGGAGGTGTCCCAGCCGGGTCGAGCCCAGGGTGTCAGGGTGGTGTTGACCGTCACCTAGATGTCCATTGCGTGAGCATTATTCCTACATCATACTTCGTTTCCGCTTACGACAGACAAAAGAACGAAAGGACATAATTGTCTCGTCATATCGTGTCCTTTGAGCAACGAATCCGCACCCAAATCAAACAGATTCCAAACAAATGAAACATTCTCGACTAACCTTCCTAACCCTCGTCTTCAAGTCCTCATCCTCAAGCACATGATTGAATCTCTCCGGGCTCTGCTCCGTGGGCAGGAGATTCACGACGCGGAACAGCGCGTCCGTGGCACTCGACGCAACGTCCTTGCGCACAAGACGAAGAGCTTTGAGGGATTCGAAGTCGAGGTAGCTAGACACATGGCGCTGAAGCTCGACAGGGAGGCGCGTGAAAGGGGAGAAGACTGGCGCGTCTGGAGTTGACATGTGTGCGGGATAGGGGATGACAATTGCAGTCAATGGAAAAAGAATGTTGGGATTGGGGACTGTAAAATAAAAGATGAGAGTTATAAGAGATACTGTTGATATTTCTCGATGTTTGGATTGTTGTATGGGATGATGCCTCGCCTCATCTTGTCCGATTTGGGGTTGATGCCTTGTGGGAGATTAGGCAGGCGACGTCTATCGGGCGTAGTGTGTAATCTAAAGCAGGCAGACATGCCCATTATCGTCCACGGACCTACAGAAGCATCGTACTCTAATCGGAAAGAAGCGATTGAGTTTACTGCTTGTATATTTTCATGTATCGAGCGAGTATCACCGAAACTACAATCGAAGTATGTATATGATGCATCGTCGTGCTAGATTGATGCCCTATACCATTTCAGGTTAAGATCATATTAAGATGTAGGGATCTTGTCTTAATTCAGCCAGACGTAGAACTTGAACATACACATCGCTTTCTCTGACTCGCAACAATGTTCTGTTGTGTCACGTTACCTTGTAGTCTATGGTATAGTACAACCTCTTATGCAAACTCCAGGCCAAAACCTAATGTCAAAAGAGTATTCGCCGCCAATGACATTGGGAGGAAATCATGCCGCAGTTAGCTGCCGATCATCTAGCTTTGCATTACCCCAATGACAACGTCACTATGGAATTCGTCCAAGGCTTTCGGACCCGTTATCGGCCATTCTTATGGATCAACTTCCCCATGCTGTACATCACGCCGGGGAGAGTCTCGCGTCTCCGGGTGCCTAAATGCGGGGAATAAGCATCTAGGGGTATTCCAGTTACGCAGACAATGTTGGTGCGAGGTCATGAAGATTTAAAAAGGCATACATTCCAGCGAAAGTCAGATATCTTCTCGCTTTGCGACTAGATTTGCTTCGCTACATAATTTCTCACGCAAAGATGTCGAAATTTATATCATGTAGTACAATCTTACTTAGCCTGGCAGCATCAGCATTGGCTGACGACTCTCTTCAGCGAATGAATGCCGCTCTTGCAGATGTCTTCAAAGGCGTAACAAACACCACAATCCTCCATGTCCAGCACTTCGTAACCGGTGATTTCTTGCTTCCCGTCAGTCCTCCCAACGGAGCCGTGCCCGTTGTCCCTCGCGCGTCCAACGGCGCAACTGTAGTCAAACTCTTCATCCGCACCACTGGGAACGCCCCCGCAACACCAAATGCCACTGCGGGAACCGACGTAGGAATAGAGCTTTGGTTCCCAGAGGTTGATGCCTGGACGGGGAGGATTGTGAATTTCGTGCATGGTGGCTGGCAAGGGTATGCTGGGGTCACGGCGACCAATTTCTCATCACCGCAGATAGACACCTCGATATCAGAGTACTCTGAGTGGGCGTCTAGTAATGGCTATGTGTCTGCCATCTCTGATGGAGGCCATGTCGCGAAAGATCTCCTCGATACGTCGTACCTGGTCACTGCAAATAACGAGCCCAACTACGAAGGATGGAAGAACCAGGCATGGCAGTCCGCTCACCTCATGGCCGAGACATCGAAGTCAATTGCTAAGGCGTACTACGGCCGCGAGCAAAACAAGACGTATCTTCAAGGCTGTTCGACAGGTGGCCGGGCAGCATATCAGATGGCACAACAATTCCCAGCAGACTACGACGGCATAGTCG
Organism: Aaosphaeria arxii CBS 175.79; assembly: GCF_010015735.1. Lineage (NCBI taxonomy): Eukaryota > Fungi > Ascomycota > Dothideomycetes > Pleosporales > Aaosphaeria > Aaosphaeria arxii. Next base: position 1,064,784 of record NW_022983483.1, read on the forward strand.
CCATTTCACCATCAATCACAGGCTCCCGTCTCTACGAAAGCATCGGAAACCCCACACTCATCCTGAACAACGACAAACATGAACCATTCACGACCACCCAGCTCAGCATCCTCGGCCAGAAAGCAATCGCAGCAGGCGACACATCAATAACCGGCCAGCACGATGGCTACATCACGGACTGGCAAAACAACACCTACGATGCAACCAAAGACCCCACAATCCTCCGCGTCGAAGACGGCGGCAACTGTACCGAGCCCTGGGCCATCACCCTCGCCCAAGCCAACGCCATCAACAAAATCTGGTACGGCATAACCCGCGACGGGCAGATCCCCTCCCCCTCACAGGACAACGGCTACGGCCTCAACCTCAACTCCCACAAACTCTACTGGGGCCCGATGCGTGGATCGCAGCTCACCTTCGCCAACACCCCCTTCGCCATCGTGGGAAACTGGTGGGCGTCCGTCTTCCGCGACGCATCCCTCGGCGACCCGGATTACTTCCCCGGCGGCACCAACGCATGGCAGAACTTCACGTACGAGCAGTTTGCAGAGAAGATGCTGGAGGGCCAGAGGCTCGACCACGAGTGGATCAATATGGACGCAGACAACCCCGACCTTTCGGCTTTTCACGACCAGGGCGGGAAAATCATGGTGTATCACGGGCTCGCGGACCCAAATGTGCCACCGCATGCTACAATTTCGTACTATGAGCGGTCAAGCGCCATTAGTGGTGGGTATGAGCGCGCGAGAGAATTCCATAGGTTGTTTCTTGTGCCTGGGATGGGTCACTGTGCGCCTGTCTCTGGGCAGTATGGAGATGCGAATGTTCCGTTTGTTGGCGGGGACGACCTGGTAGAGGAGGTCGCGAGGTGGGTTGAGGATGGAAAGGGGCCGGACTCCGTATTGGCTACTTCGAGTGATGGGAAGGTTTCGAGGCCGGTGTGCGTGTATCCGGGTCTACCAAGGTATGATAGGGAGGGGGATGTAGGGAGTGCTTCCAGTTTTAGTTGCTAGAGGAATGAAAGGGGTGTAAATCTTTGTTTCAACCCCAAGTTGCAATCATGTAAAGAAATCATACTGCTTCACGAAAGGCTTTGGGGGTCAGTGGTGGTATACTATTTGGGGTAGAGGGAAGAATCTTGTGCGGAATGGAAACAAATCCTGATTGATATTTCATTTGTGTCTACAAGAAAATAGCTACTTTAGACAAATGGTGATGGCTGTCCTGTAAGCGCCCAAAACTCTGCAGACTGCGCTTGATCCTTCATCCTCTTAATCTCATTTCTATAAAGAGGCAAACATGTGTCCACATTCTCGAACGTTATCCTCTTGCTCACAACAACATATCTATCCGATCCTGACCCATATGACTCACTCTCCAGACCTAGATCATACGCCACATGATGCTGCAAAGCCCTCTCATCTTTCCTCACCGGTTCGAAGCTCATGGACTCACTCTTCTCATCCATCTCAAACTTTGCGAAGGCTGTCAGAATTTCCATAGCCCTATCATTACCCCAGTCATGCACCACCTTCGCAAATGCCCACTTTGTCGGCCATGACCACTTGATCCTCATGAACCGCGTAAGCCTATTCGCCCCTTTCCCTTTCCCTTTCCCTTTCTTCACTTGCCCTAGATGCGCGAGCGTTGAGGCTGCATAAGCAATACTGGGCCACAGCGCGTCGATAGCTGTCACCCACGTGCCTTTGAATTTGATATCAACGCCTGACTTCGACCGCACATTGTTCACGAAGAATTCGCTCTTCTCGCTCAAAGAGCCAGTGAGATGAATGGGGACGCGACCACCGAACCGCTTGTTGATATCTCTAACTAGGCGTGAGACACCGTCAATGTGGGAATCGAGGAAGTGTTCGCGTGCGCTCCTTTCATGGACATACGACCTGAGCTGGAGCGGATGCTTGCGTCGGGAATCAGCAGGCACGGGCGTGACATCGAGATGGATCTCCTCAGGGTTCGAGGGGAGGTTCGGAACGGCATCGATCCAAGCCTGGACGAGTTCGGCGTGAGGGACCCATCCTCGGGGAGCCCAGAGTACCAATTGATTTGCCCATGTAATGGGCCTCGCCTTTGAGTCTTCGAAGATAGACAGAGTGAGCTGGCGTGATTTTGCCGTGTAGGGGTTGCCATCAATCAGAAAGTTTGGACGGAAGTTACAGTTGGAAGCTTGAAGTTGCGATAGGCGGGATACGGCGGAAGTAGGTACTCCACAAGTCTTCAGGACACTCGTGCTCAATTGTAGATTGTGGTTTGCAAGGAAGGGGGTAATGAGAGACCGCCACGGGAAGGATATAGACAGTAGTGAATCTGGAATGAGGTATACAGGAATATCTTGCCGGAAGTCATTGTTGGGAGCCTGTAGTTGCGACGGACGGGATACGAAGGAAACAGGCGTCCATATGTTGATCAGGAGAGCGGTGTCGTGGCGTAAGATGCGATTGATATGGAGGAGGATTACCAGAGACCGCCACGGGTGGGATATAGATATTGAATCGGGGAAGAGGCGCACGAGGATATCCTGGCGAATCTCTGCCGGAAGAGATGTAAGACAAGCCATGATGAAGGGTTGGGAGTGGAATTCTCGTTGGAGAGAATGTGAGATACCAACCCGACGCAGGCTGTACGAGTCTGAGGTTTCGCAGTTGTGATAGAAGCAATGAGGTTGGATTGAATGTGGTTGTCGGGTTGATTAAACAAGGCAGCTTGCGAGGGGAGAAGGAAACAGTCTGCCGACGGTTCTTTTATAAAACAGCAGAAGAGAATGCTAGTTGGTGTTCATTTAATATACACAATGCTGGGGTGAAACAAAGCAGTGAAGTTGGAAACGAGAAGGTGTACACTGACCATTGTCTCAACTGTAGCCTTAAGAATGATTCATTCACTGGAACAAGGGCGCAGAAGGGCTGAACGTGAACAGACCTGGTGGCCCCATCTCTGGACCATGATCGCGAGGCGTTCAACGCGAATAATGATACAAATTAGAGGTATGATATGTATATATATATATATATATATATGTTTGGCATCTCCGACGAAGTATTATCGACGAAAATGGAGCGATGGAAGGATGCGAGCTTTTCTTGATAGACTAGCACTCGAGGGATGGTACCATTCTTGATTGGTTCATTCATCCAACCTTAATCGGACCTTGGCTGGCACCCCGGGAATGCCAACGTCGATGCTCCATGGTAAGAATGATTCCAATTTCCCCAAACATCAATTATTCTGTCTGCAATCTGCCTAGGAAATTAAAGAGGGAATGACATGATCAAAGACACACAACACTTTTTTGTAGAATGTGTCCAACGTGCATGCAAACCTTGACCACAAGCCGGAAGGCGGATAGAGACGGGCCGGTAGCGTCTTGCCAGAAATACTTACTTGGTCGAACGATTGATATCTTATAATTAGTTATACAAGTGTCGACATAAGGCATTACTTCTCTCGAAATAATTCTGTCTACGTCAAAATGGCGGCGGGACATCTTCCCGGTCTAGTAAAAGACGGCTTCAAAGCATTGCAATTGGTACCTGATCTAACCATTTTATACTTACTGTCACTGACATCACCTCGAGGTCGGGTCATCATCTTGGCGCCGCATGCTCCACGCCTGGATAATAGTTCCATTTGGGGTCTTCTCTATCATGATGGCAATCTTTGGGGTCGAAAGACTCATCAGTCTGACCGGTGTGCCATTTCCAGCCTCTGTGGCCTGCATGGTTCTTCTATTCTTCGGTCTCATCCTGAGCGATCTCATTCTCGGCGACAAACGTACCAAAAGATTCATTCGTCTCATTGAGCCTTCGGTATGTTGATTCCACCCATTCACAATACCAGACATATCCTTTGATGCTATGTAGACTGGCTTTCTGCTGCGCTGGATCAACATCTTCTTCTGCCCTTCCTTCATCCTGCTGCCGCTAAGTCCCGCTATCGGCGCGGTGGAAGTCGGAAAGATTCTCGCTGTCCTATGTGAGTAACTCAACACAACATGTGTTTGGTATATACTCACCGTCTACAACTCAGTCATTGGATACGTCGTAGTCACAGCAGCAACCGCATTCTTTGTCCGAGGACTCTCCCTCCTTCTAGGATCCCCAAAGCGAGCAATGGTCGAACGAGCTGAGGAGACAGGTCCGCAGACCGACACCATCCCTCTGACAGCGACGACGCCCCAACCATCCGGAACCTCAACACCCAATCCCTCCCGGACAGGTTCATCAATATGGAACGTGTCCAACATAGACACCCCTCTATCGCCCCCAAGCCCAACACTCCAGGACCTTCAACACCCACTCCACATCCAAGACCTCTCCACCATCAACGGGACAACGCACGATGGTAACACTTCAACACCACAACCCCGACAGGACCCTCCTCCCCTAAGCCGCTCCCAAAGATGGGCCGCGACGATAAACTACCACCTCGACACCGCAACCTACCTGACCATCTTCACCCTGATCGGCCTCCCACTCTACTACACGACACCGTACGTGACCCCCGCCCAGCTCCCCCTAAATGTTCTCGCATTCTTCGCCGCGCAATCCCTCCCGCCTAAATACCAACGCGTCCTCCACCCCGTCCTCCTCTCATCATGCCTCACCATCCTCCTACTCTACCTCCTTGCATTGTCCCAATCCCAAAGCCTCGCCGTGGCCCTAAGATCGTACCAATCGGGGCCCACCCTCTCCTCACTCCTCTTAAACTCACGCCCCTCATCTTCCCACCATCCAGGGACGGGGACAGGCACATCCCAAATCTTCAGCGCCATCCTCTCGGCGTCCATCGTCGCCCTCGCCCTCCCCATGTACACCCACCGCCACGACCTGCGCTCCCACGTCCCCGTGCTCCTCCTGCCGACGCTCTCTCTCGCCTTGGCATCGCTGTTCCTGTATCCGCCCCTGTGCTCGGCCATTGGAATCGCGGCCCCCCGTGCGCTGTCGTTCGCGAGCCGGAGTCTCACGCTCGCGCTCGCGAGCCCCGCGACGAGGAACCTCGGCGGCGATGAGTCGGTCGTGGCGGTGTTGTGTATTGTCAGTGGTGTGCTGGGGGTGTTGGTCGGAGGGAGGGTGCTGGATTGGTGTAGGGTGCCGAGTGGTATGTATTTTATGTCTCCCTTTTCCCCGAGATGTTTAATGGCTTTGATATGTGGCGTAAGAGACTGATTCGTGGGGATAGATGACTATATCACGCGCGGTATTACGCTCGGGGCGAATAGCTCGGCGCTGGCGACGGCCATGCTGCTGAGGACGGATCCTCGCGCTGCGGCGTTTTCGAGTCTGGCGATGAGTGTGTTTGGGTTGGTGATGGTGGCGTTGACGAGTGTGTCGACTGTCGTCAAAGTGGTCGGTGGGTTGGCGGGACTGTGAAGTGCTACTGCTAGTTAAATGTGCTGGTGAGTGCAAGATTTCAAGGGGTGAGAGAGACCCAGATGACTGTAAGAAACGAATTGATGAGAGAACGATGTTGTTCATTTAACATATATAGCTATAGCTATGTAGGTAAGATTCTATTGGAGTATCCTTAGGGTTTCAGATGAATGGCATTTCTCTTCGTCGTACTGATGACTTGCTACGAAGATCGCATTTTGAGAATTTTTGAACATACAATTGTTGTTGGCTGAAGATTTGAAGGGTACAGGTAAGTGGGGGTCTCATATACACATTTCCGTTTTTCTATTCGTTCATCGTCTCCTTCACGACTCTATAGTTCGTCGTGCTTGGCCTCAGCATCCTTGTCCTTCTCCTGGGTAGCGGCATTCAACGCTGCGAGGATCTCCTCCTCAGTGGCGTCCTCACCGAGGTCGAGACGGGTCAGGATCCGGCCATCTTCGGACTCAATGTTCTTCTTGAACTTGTCGCCCAGGTTCTTGAACTTGACTCCCTCACCCTTGATGCCCGCCTTCTCGAGAGCTTCTTGTAGCTCCTCCTCCGTTGGCTCCTTCGCGGGCTTCTCTGCCTCGGCGGCCTTCTTCTTCTTCTCGTCCTTAGCAGCCTTCTTGGACTTCTTGGACTTCTTGGGTTTGGAGGCCTTAGGCTTCTTGGGCTTCTGCTGCTGGTTCATGGCGTTGAACTTCTTGGTCATCATCTGCATAACAACGTCGTTGAGCTTCTTTGTCTGCTCCTTGAGTTCCTGGATGCTGACCGCGGCGTCGTCTGATGCGCCCAATTTCGATTGCGCAGTCTCCTTCTCCAGGATCCAGGCTTTAGCTTTTGATACAGTTTCCTCGAGGATGGTCACGTCTTGTTCGGTGTAGATGTTGATGGCAGTAGGGAAAACGGGCTCCTCGGTGGTAGAAGACGCAGATGAGGACTTGAGAAGATCATCATCCTCAAGCTCGGCGAGAGGGTCAGGAGATGGTGTCTCAGATGCCGCAGCACTGGCTGCTGCGGCAGAGGCAGAAGCCTCAGCGGCGGATTTGGAAGCCTCTTCGGCGGCCTTGGATGCGCTCTCGATAGACTCCTTAACCATGGGAATGACACTCTCCAAGCCGGCGAGACCTTCCTTGAGCTCTTTGATGGCGCCGGGACGGCTCTCGGCTTCGTTCTGACGAGCGAGAACAGGGTCGACGAGATCCTTCAACTCCTTGAGACGGGCACTGAGAACATCCTCTGCAGCATCCGCACCCTCAGAGTAGATCCAGTCAGAGGCAGCGCTGAGCTTCTCCTCGAGCTGAGAGCGGATCGATGCGGTGGATGCGGCGATGAAGGACTCGTCCTCGAGGTAGTCACGTGCACGGTATGTAAAGGCCTCAAGGGAGTTGAGAACCTCTTCACGGGTGCGACGGGAACGGTCAGACTTGTCAAAAGCCTCGAGTCTGGGTTCTTATTAGCTTCTGCGTAAATGTGATCTTTGTATGTAAGGACTCACCTATCCTGCATTCTCTTCATCTCCTTTCGGGGGTGCTTCTCATAGCCTTGCTGAGTGACCTGGTATGTGATGGCCGACTTGATCTCAGTCTTCTTCTTGCCGCCCTTTGCTGCCTCAGAAGGCTCAGCATCGGCTGCGCTCGATGAACCAGACGCCGTTGAGGACGAAGAGGATTCCGAAGCGCTCTCACCCTCCTTAATAGGCTCCTGCTCCTTCTTACCACCGCCAAAGAAGCCCTTGATGCCATCGACGATGCCACCCTTGGATTCCTCAACTTCCGCAACGCAAGTGACCCAAGCGGAAGTGACCTCGGGCGTGCCGGTGATGGGGCTCAGACGGACCTGAACGTAGTTGTTGAAGCTGTCCCTGTCACAGCCGTCGGTGTCGATCATCTTGGTGACAGCGCGGGTAAGGTTGCCGCTCTTGAAGTGCAAGACAGGCTCCTTGGTGACAGAGTCGCCAGCTCCAGGAACAGCCTGGTACATGGTGAACTCAAACTCGCCCATCATCTGGAATGGAATGTCCTTGGTGGCGCCGATCTTGGTCAAAGGGGTGAAGATCTTCTGATCGCGGTCCTTGAGATTGAATTGGTATTGAATTCCGTGGGTGTAGCCCTGAGTGTCCTGGTCACGGATCTCCTTGACACGGAACGATGGGCTGAGACCAGCGGCCTTGAAGGCAGCTCCGAACACAGCAGCCTCGTCTGAGTTGACGTTGGCCCTGATCTTGGACTTTCCAGCAATTGCCTCGAGGCGGCTCTGGACGAAAGGAGTGCGAGTAGCGCCACCGTGGACGATGAAAGAGTCAATGTCGGCAACGGTAAGTCCAGCGGCCTCAAGAGCACGGTTGATGGGGCCGTCGACTCTGGCAGCGTGCTCTGCAGCAAGTTCCTCGAATCTTGCCCGGGTGGCCTTGTAGCGGAAATCAACATCATCGTAGAGGCCCTCGAAGAATGCGTGAGTCTCGGTGTTGGCACTCAGGACCTGGCGCAACTTCTCCGCGTCCTTCCAGAGCTTCGAAGCGGCACGACCATGAGCCTTGACCTGCTCAGTAGTGACCGATGCGCTCTTCGCAGCCGGGGATGCCACGAAGCTCTCCACCATATCGTTCACAATAAGCTGGTTCAATGCGTCGCCACCAAGAGTCCTGTCCCAGCCAGTGCCGAGGACCTGAATCTCCTGGATAGTCTTGTTGAAACGTCCAACATCCTTGACCTGCTTGCCCTGGAACTTGAGAACGGTAGCAGAGGCGGAGCCAGCACCCATGTCGAAGACCAAATGGATCTCTGGCTTTCCACCGTCTGTGACGACGGGGAAGGTCCTGCTGGTCGCATAGTTGATACCGACCGCCAGACCATCAGTGACCACATTGAGGACATTCAAGCCCGCAAGCTTGGCCGAAACCTCAAGAGCGCGCCTCTCCTCGACAGTGAAGAACGGCGGGACCGTGAAGACGACGTCCCGGACGGTCGAATCCTTGCCCGCGAGAGCGAGCGCATTTTCCTTAAGGTTCTGGAGCTCCATGGCGAGCAATTCCTCCACGGAGAAGGAGCCCTCGCCCTCGGCGAAGATGCCACTGTTCAAGCTGACCGTCGTCCTGCCCTCGGTGCCGGTGACCTGCAGCGCAGGGTATCTCTCAGAGAACAGGCCAACAGCCGTGTCGTCGGCCTTGACGCCCAGGAGCTGCTTCAGGTTCGGGTATACATTGCTGGGGAATCGCGCCGCGAGGGCGACCGCATCGCTGCCGTAGAATCGCTCGGGGAAGGAGCCCGAGGCAAGAGCACCGCTCTTGGAGGGCTTGAATGCGACGGCGCTGGTCTCCTTTCGCTTGGAGTCCTTGGTTAGGACGATTTCGAGGGGGATTCCTGGCTTTACGAGAACGGCTTTGATATATTCTGTTCCGAGATCGACTCCGAGGACTGCTGAAGCGGCGGAGGCGGTGGAGGAGAAGAGGAAGATGAGGCCGAGAAGAATTGTTAGAGGGGACATGGCGCCTCTCCGTCGGCCTGGAGGAGCCATTGTGAGTGTGTGATTTTGGGGAAGTGGAGAAGAGGAAGAGAGAATGTGTGGTTGTGGAAGTAGAAGAGGATTGCGGAGAGGATTCGGAGGTGAGGTGGGATGTATGCTCGTGGCTAGCTCCAAAATGTTACGTAGGAGGAGCAACAAGTGTGTAGTGGTAGGAACAAAGCAGAAATCAAAGATTGTTCGGGGGGAACTGAGGGAAGGAAATGGGAACTCTATTCCCTAGAGGACAGGTATACGCATCCAGCAGCAGTGAGGCTATGGAGTGATGTGCTTGTATAATAAGATAATAAGATTGAAATGCTGTGGGGAGTGTGATGATAGTCGACCACCCAAGAGATTCAGGTTCCCCCTGCACGATGACACCTGGCTCTTTGGCGTTTCCGAAAGGCCACCTTTGACTACGCCCGCCACAGCGTAGGCAACTCTATGCCCAGAGATCACGCTGGTGGCCCTTATTATTTATGTAATTGTACGTAAATAATGTGCACAGAAGCTGCTGGAATATACATGTCTATGACTCTATATAATTCGAGGGTTTCTATGTGGTAATTGACCCAATATTCTCTTCCTCGAGATATCTCGAAGGGCAGCTCCGACCACCTCCGGCCTCCAGCCAATCAGAAGCATTTCCTTCACCGCATCCGACCACCACCATCTCTATCTCCCAATGCGGCATTCCCATTCCCATTCCATGACTAACTGACCGACTGAGTCAGTTCATCAGTATTCTATGTTGCTGTGTATAACTATATACTCATCATCTGCCCTCCAATAATACCGTCAGGCCTGTTGGTAAACATCGTCCCATGAAGACATTGTACCTACAGGACGCTAGAATCTGTAAGGTCGTGGCCTCTCCTCACTAAGGAAATTCTTCCAGCCTTTATGTGCAATGATGAACTACGTTCATATGCCACGATTAAATTCAACCAATCCATCCTTTCCGCCTCGCTCGTGGAACTCCGGCTCCAGCGAGTTAGCACTGACAGCCTGACGTTGCGGGAACGCAGCGAGTGCCAACGGGAGAGCGAATATCGAGGTGCCGAAGATAAGACCTAAGCCCCTCACTGTTAGCCCTTTCAATCCCCCAATGCATTTCAAAAAGTAGAACATACCAAGGTTAACCGGCGTGACCATCCTCGGCCTCTGCTTCAACCACTCCGTCTTCTGCAGCCTGACCAGCACCAATGGCGGCAGCACCATGATAGGCGTGGCATTGAGCACGCGACTAATCGCCGTCTCTCCGACCGCCAGCGTCGCCGCCTTCCTACTCTTTCCCAACGGCGCGACCTCCAACTCCCCGCTCTCCACCCTCTTCTTCTCCTCCTCGCTGAGCACGGGGAACACGTTGATGCCCTGGCGGATCTCCTCGCCGCGCATGAGGAATACGTTGAGGACACCCGCGACTGCGACGGCCGCGAAGGGGACGAGACGGCCGGCGACCATCTTGGCGTTCGGGGAGAGGCTCTTCATGCGCGGGACGAGGGAGTTGAGGCCGAGGGCTACACCGCAGGAGGCGCTGACGGCGAGGAAGTAGGACTTTACGATTGTGCTGGTGGAGAGGGGGGTCGACTTGTTTGCGTTGGAGAAGTTGATGGCGACGTTAAGGGACTGGTTAGTGATTTGCCAGCCCAGTGTTCCCGCCGTCTGTGGTTCCCGATGTCAGCCTTTTGCTCTCCATTTTCTCATAATGGAACCAACTCCTCCCCCACAGTCGAAGTATAGAAAAGAAAAGAAAAGAGAAAACTTACCCCAAGACCCGGCGTAAGCATACCCGCCGTGACGACCAAATTCGTCAAGATGAAGCACGACATGCGAAACGGCAAGAACACAGGTTCACCAGTATCTATCCCCACCCGTCACCAAATCAGCTTCTCTTCTTTCAAAACACCTTATCGTCCACCTTTCCCATATCTTAAATACCCGTTTTCTCCAATTGTAACGTAACCGGTAGAGGAGGGCGGCGAGAAAACGAACCTGGATGTATCGTCGAATCGATGATCTTCTTCGCCTGCCACAGCTCCGGCGTCATCTCCTGCGCCTTGCCCATCTTGTACGAGGTGATGAGTCGCTTCGCATTGTCGAGGCCCGCCGCGGACGTGAGGAGCGTTCTGTTGCGTTCGCATTAGCCTTCCGTGTCCAGAATTCAATTCCTACTCCCCATATTTACAATCCCCCTCCCGTGGTGTATGTGTGTGCAGTTTCGCATGCGATCGTGTGACATCCACAATGCCTTTCACTCGCGCGCTTTGCGTAGACCAATCCATAGCACCACTACCGCCGCCCCAAAAAAAAACCATACAGCAAAGTGTATAATCATTTTCCCCCACAACAACAAAAAAGTATTGTAATCCTCACCTCGGGTCCGAAATATTCGCCGCATGCTTGACACGACCCCAGTACGTGCTGAGGTCGAACTGCGATACCGGCGGGTCGCGAGTCCCCGGGAGCGAAGAAGTCATCTTCCTTTTCCTTTCCTTTCCCTCTCACTCTTCCTCTCTTGTCCAATTGCGTGCGGTCGGGGATTGCGACTCGGGCGAGCGAGGCGTCGAGGTAGAGGGAAGTCGTGCGCGACGGGAGAACGAAAGGGTTGGCGGCGGGGGAGTGCGATTGGTATTGTATGTGGAAGATGATAATGAATTTCAGGTGGATTATATTTACCAGCTGCGATTTGGTTGGCTGGCGCGTGTGGTTGGTGGTGGTGGCCCCGGCACCAACCGTGTCCAAGCGTATCTTATGGGAGGGACATCCGATAAGAAGGTTCCAATCTACGGGAGGACTTCCGTCATATTGTACATTAGGTCAAGGTATGTATGCAGTATGTATGCACCTTGTGACCTCGTGTTGGGTTGTATTTCCATTTATGGGTACGTGTAGCATGGAGGGGATTTATGTACCTGAATTGTAAGTAATCGGCAAATATCTTCTGCAGTAACATCACAGGATATGTTTCAATGCATGTTTGTCTCGTTTGTATGTACTTCTTTTCGTATATACTTTCTAATCTCGAGGTTCTACTACCCTCTGTAGTTGTATATATTCTATGTGTACCTGTTATGGAACATGAATGCGTTGGTCACCCAACGTCGTCAAGGACAATTGACTGATCCCATCCGCTTTTTTTCTGATATGCAAATGCCATGCGGGAATAATGAAGGAAACGAAAAGGATATTAACTATACAATGATTACGCTGCGCTCATCTTTTTACCCCTTTTTATGTTCGATACCATATACAGAATTCGTGGTGTATGTCTACAATATATGTACACATGATGTATGTGCAACATTTCGAATCCGGGGTCTATGCTATATGTTCGTGGCTCATTTCTTCTTCTTTCCTTTTGGCGGCGTCTGCTGCAGTTCGGCCGATTGCAGAATCGCATCGAAGGTCTTGCTTGGATCGTTGCTAGAAGCAGGTCGCATAACGAGCGGATTGGCGGGACCGGCTGGCACGGGTAGCGCTTCCAAGCCGAAGTCCATGACGGACTCGCGTCGTCGATCTGGGCTGGATGAGCGGGCCCTCGGGGCGCCGTTCGCTGCCAGCATGCCTCCGGGCGGGGGCGGTAGTGGTGCTGAGTTCATCGACTCTTGGACTGCAGCATTCAGAAGGACATCATACTGGGACCACTTCTCTGCCATGGCCCAACAGTGCGAGCGACGGAAAACGCCTTCAACGCCGTGCTGAACAATGTCAGTCGGAAGGCTGACAACTTGCGTTCCACCAGCGACTCCGAACCAAGTACGGGCCCTGGTCGTATCGTCTCTTCCCCAAGGGGCACCCGACCTAGGCGGCTCGCAGAGGAAGTACTCAACGCCTTGTGTGTAGCGCACACCCGGCGCATCGATGACCAACATGGGTAGTGACTGGATCACGGCGTAGAGGAACAGCCAGTGGCCTGTCCGCATTTCCCACAACTCGTCCATCGTGCTGCCGCTTGCCTGCTTGTGCTCGAACGCACGGAAAGCCTCTAAGAAAGCGGTCTGCTGCTCAGCGTCAGGGTTGTGTGACCGTTTCATGATACGCGCAATCTCGTCGGATTTGAGCTTCTTGCTGCGGGCTTTAGCGTCCTTCTTGGGGTCGTTGGAAGGGTAGTCGCTCTTGATGCCCTTCAAGGTCGGGAACAGTGGTAGATCGAAAGGAATGGGCGGCTGCACTGGAGGTACGCTTCGATCATATTCGCTCAAAACCTTCCGCAACGCACGATAGGCAATGCACTCGAAACCAGTTCCCTCATCTTCTGTGGTGAATCCATCGGCTGTGCGTGTGGTTAAGTTGGTACGATCAGCGAGGAGGTCGTACAATGTAGACAAGTCGCGATAGATTTCTAGTAAGACAAGTCGATTCAAGCCGCTGGTCGTGAGGTTGTTCTTCTTCGACTTGGCTTTGGGAAGCCATGATCCGTACTTGCTCTTATAATAGTCAATAGCGAACGACCTGCATGACATGAACGAGGCCCTCCAATTCTTAAAGCGAATCAACTTCTTTTCATCCGCGGTATCGCTGTTCATCAAGCCAGAGAATATCGCTGGGAAGTCGAAATCGGTCAACTTGGTGTCGATGTTCTTCGTACGCATTTCCAGGTCCATGGCCGCACGAGCGAGTCTTGTGCTGGTTTTGGGGCTGATCATCTCATATTTAGGATGGTTAAGCTCCTTAATGCTGTCCAATTTCCCTGCCGCGTGCACGAAGCCTTCTGTATATAGAACCATAGACCGCATGTGCTCTCCGAGGACGATAGCTTCAATTGTTTTCTCCCGGCTGCTGCGAACATCGGCGAGGGCGAGTTCATCCACATAGCTGTCAAAACTTGAAGAAGCGATCTCGCCATACGTCGACCCATCGACGTTCGAAAACTGATAGTGGTTAAGGATATCAGAGATTCGCAAGAAGATTTCGAAGATTCCGTGATGTCGCTCTGTCGCAACCAAGGACTGGCCCATGAGAAAAGCGATGAAGTTACGATATGTGATCAGGGTGTCAATGTCCTTCGTTGAGAGCCTTGGTTCCTGCGCGCTGGGTGTGATTGCAGCTTGGTCGGTGCTCAATTGAATAGGTAGGTACAGGTGTTTCTCGGAATGATCGTCCTCTGTGGCATCGCTGAGAGCTCGTGATCCCTTCGATCCATCGGAACTGCTTCCATTGACAACAGGCTCAGGGGATTCGGTTCGAATAGATGGGAACGTCTCAGATCGCTCTGGGGCTTCTACGTCATGATTTGTGCCGTGAGCGGGTTCGCTGTATAGAGACCCATGCACGAGTTTGGTCATGTAGAGGGAATCTGCGTATAGTGAAGAATCGATGCGGAAGGAAGGTCCCTTTCCAGACGTACGCGGGAATAGATATACCAGAGTATCACCCTGGTCGTCCCATAGCTCGTCAACCTATTCAAACATGTTAGCGACAATGCTACGTTGTCGAATCAACTTATGTATATTGCATGCTTACCTTTTCTCCATTCAGGAGCATAGTGAGATTGTACGGGACTTGCCCGCTGTGACCAATTATCCATGCTAGAGGTCCACCGGGAATATTTGCATGGCCTTTCACCGGACCTCGACCTGAAGTTTCATGGACCCCCTCGTCGCTGGTCTGGGCTCCGCCAAAGAGTCCGCTTCGCCTCTTCAATTTTCGCAGTTTTGTCTCGCCAGTTGCAGGCACCTGTAACCCTGCACCGCCATAGTTGTCTCTTAAGCCGTCTCGTGTTCCAGGTCGACTTGTTGTCTGGCTTCCTGGTCGGCTACCGGAACGGGTCGTAGAGGCGGGGCGGGCGGGTGAGCTAGAGCGAGAGTTTGCAGCGGACGAAATTGGGGGTGGAGGATCGAGTGCGGCCGGCGCAGACTCAACGGGGTGAATGGTAGGCTGGAGAGTATTTCCATGTTGTTTTGGGGGCGGTGGTGGGGGATACTCGGGCGTGAGGTGTGTTGCGGACGAGATGCGATTCTTCACCTTGGTAAGGCGACTGCTTGATTCGGATGAACCGGCGGAACCTGCACCAGAATCGGAACCTCCCAGGCTGAAGAGCGAGGAAATTCGACGACTCGACCGCTTCTTTTCCATTGTGAAGGCTGTGGAAGAATTTGGAGGAAGAAGATTGGGAGATCGTGGAGGTCGTGGATGTCGCGGAGGAGTAGGTTAGGAATAAGGCGGGACAGCGAGCGAAGACGCAATGGAATGGAATGAATCGGTATGGGTATGAATGTTTTTCCAAACAGTTGAGGAGAGTAGTAGTGGTAGCCTCGGAGGGCTTAAGAATAGTGAATGCGCCACCCGCAAGGGACGGACGGTCAGTCTCACAGTGGAGGGAGAAAGAACGAACTAGGAGGAGGCCAAACAGGAGATTGGGTGGGCAGATGTGTGTTATTTAGGTGAATGTTGGCCGCCAGCGGGAGTCGGTACGAGGAGTAAGTACTTGTAGGGTATGGCTGTATGGCAGGGTACTGTGTGGTAGTGGACTGTGGACTGTGGACTGGAATAGGATTGTCGGCAGTGAAGGATCATCGCTGTCTCCCGATGACGAAACAGGCGACTTATAGGGTTTAGTTCCTGGCCAGGCCCCGGTTTCGCCGCGCGCACTGTGAACTAACCATGCATGTCCACACTATTCGGTACTGTTTACTGTGTACCTACATACACACTGCATAGTATATAGTTATATATAATGTTACATATATATAACGGGTTGTCCTGTTGTGTTGTTGATCACATATGTGTGGTGGATGGTGAAGATGACAATAGTAATAGCCATAATCATAATCGTGATCATAATACACTGTGGTTTTATTATATCTCTTCACACCGGTCGAAGAAGACAGACCTCCATTGGCTTTCATCCCGTGTCGGACGTCGAGATTACGGTAGTACATGGAGCCTGGCTTGTAGTAAGTATACTGTGTGCTGTGCAGGTAGCTGTCAGCTGTGCCGTTTGGGGCAACGGTGAGATGAGTGCTCGATATAGAGCTGAGTTGAAGGATAGGACAGGACATGACAGGACATGGCAAAACAAGACAAAGACAAAGACTGGCGGCCTACGAAAATCTGAGACACATTGTTGAGATCGCCGAGTTGTTCTTTTCGGCCCAATCCTCTACCCTGCGTACGCCTCTACCCTCCTATCATGTCGCGATTTACGATACCATCCGTAGTCGACTGTAGTGACTACTCTCCATAGTATTCGAAGCTGTAGTCTGTACGTGGTGGCTCACTAAAGGATACTATTTGACGCTGGCTGGGCTGGAGAGGCTGCGGCCCTGCCCGCACCAGAACGTGTTCGTGCCTGCATATAGTTACAGCACCGCACTTCCCTACGTCTGAAGTCGGATATTCGATATTCGATACAAACTCGGGTGCGCTGCGTTACGGTGGGATGTACGGATAGTGTAGTGTGGTCACTGTGGTGTGGTGTGTGGTGTGTGGTGAGGGAAGGCCGCGCGGTGGCGAATGGGGTGGCTGTAATAAGCATTGTGAAGCCGCAGTCCAGGGCTCCAGGGCATCAGGTTACGAGATTAGCGATCAGGGCCCGCAGGTAGGACCCTCCTGTGCCTCCCCCCATAGCCTCACAAAAGGTTGAAAAGGAGTATAGAGCGCGTGGTTAGTGATGCCAATAGCGTGTTGACTCTAGTATGTATACTTGTAATGTACAGGGCCATGTTTGGTGTGGATATATGAGGTTAGGTGTATTCGGTAAAGGGAACCTAGGAATGTAGAACGAGGGAATAAATAGAAACATTGGAAGAATGCTACATCCCTAGGTACCGTCCGCTACGATACGAGTAACTACACTACCCCGTAGCTAGGTAGATACCTATAGGTATTATACAATACAAGTACCTCTTAGGGAAGACGAGGTTTCGGTGAAAGGGGGAGAGTAGACTCAGTTGGGGAGATGAGAGTGAGAGAGAGTGTGTGTGTGTGTGTGCTCGGGGATGCAAAAAGGGAAAGAGATGACGTCGCCACAATTGAAACACTCACTCGTAAATAGATTAGATACCGTACCTTTGCACAGTTTCTTCAACAAAACAGGATTATCATCAATGGCAATATCTCACTTACCATTGCTTTTCTTCTATTTCCTTCTCATCAATAGTAACCATTAACTACTACGGAGCACATAGTACAAGAAGACATTACGACGCCGCACGCACAACATCCACGGTGACATTGACAATATTGACACGACACGACACGACACGACACGGCAAACCACGACGTATGCACATTTGTCTATTCTTGGCTATGCCGTGAAAAATTGCCCTAACGCACATGATTAAGGGAACAACAAGCAAAAAAAGGTCTCCTGTTCTAGACACCACCACATTATTCGATGGCATCTCGTTCAACCTTCTTTCACGCAAACTGGGTTTCAAACTAAGTGCGAGGTCGCTCGCGAGTCAATGCCCAAGACTCTGCTGAACACTTCTGGATATCCAATACATACATTCCGGAGCTCCATTATTAGCACTGTTTTAGTAGATCCGCAACTGTGCATCTCAAAAGGCCGCCAAACACGCAGATCCAGACATCAGACAATCAGACGGTACAGACTCGCACCAGACCGCAGCTCGGCACTCACGGCCATCCGAATTCCGGTGCAGCCACAACCGCAATTCACGTCTGTCTTGCAAGTTGCCACACATTCACAGTCCAGTCACCTCCTACTGCGCATCATCTCAGCATTATCTCCTTGTCACCATTCTATCTTTTCCCTAGTAAGCCTGCGGTACAACATTATTCCAGCTTCCAGCTTCTCATCGTTCCATTGATTGGTCCCCTGCTTGCATTGTACCATATCCCCAATTCGTCCATCTAGACCCTTCTGTCTAACACCCCCCGCCCTCCAAACGTTACTTCGATTCTCATCGGAGTTTCTCCTGAACCATATCTCCAGCCGTCTACTTTAGGTAGCTGGAGTCGATTGGTAGTACACATTGACAGCTGAAGCTCGGACTGGCCCATTGGGGTACGCATACGTCTTAAAACGCAATCCTCAAACGCGCGTCCAATAATAACCACCACACGCTACATACGGAGACGAGAAAAGAAACAGTCCAAGGAGAGAAAAAATGCCGGCATTCTCGGATGTTGCTGGGTCGCTCACCAGTACGAAGCCATTGATTAATCTCTTACGAGGGTCAGCATTTATTTCCTACCATTACTACTGCTGCCCTGTTGCAATCTTTTTGCTGCGTTTTGCCTTGTTGTTCGCCAGAGTGGAAATTGCTATGCTTGCAGCTTACCTACAGAACATCCTACTCCCCATGCAGCAGGGATTAATGCAGCATATCGCTGATGCACTCTCTGTAGGTGGCCGAACTTCTCGCTGCTTCCAAAACATATTTTGCAAAAGGCAACCAACACGGTCCTTGCCAACCACGCAATAGCGGATCCAGGCCTGGAATACGGCCCTGATCCTGGAGACCTCAAATGTGCGGCCCCACTCGACCTGTTCCCCCGTGATGAACGTCCACAATAATGACTGCCCCACCCAGTACGCAAGAACGTCGCGTCCCTTTTGACAAATTTCTATCACTTCTCGAATCCTATTTCTGAAGACCGCGTCTGCATCACGGGCGGTGCCTCCCAGAATCTGGCCTGCTTGCTCCAGGTGTTCACTGACCCCGTGTACACGCGTAATGTCTGGATAGTTGCGCCGAGCTATATGCTAGCCTTCCGAATCTTCGACGACAGTGGCTTTTCTACCAAACTTAGAGCCGTGCCGGAAGATGAAGAGGGAATTGACCTCGAGTTTCTGAAGAGGGAGATCCAGAAAAGTGAAGAGAAGGCCGAAGCTGAAGGCAATAACAGGCCTGTACGTCTACACCTTCTGGAGTCGTGATCTTCAAATGATTGTAGACGTGATGAACGTGAACATAACTGAGTATTGTTAGATCTTTAAACCCGCTCGCCCATGGGGGAAGGTGTACAAACATGTCATCTACTGTGTCCCTACCTTCTCCAACCCTTCCTTCAAGACCATGACCGTGCGAAGAAGGGAGGGACTGGTGAGGCTAGCAAGAGAATATGACGCTCTCATCATCTCAGATGATGTCTATGATTTCTTGCGTTTTCCGTCGAGCCTCACTGCCGAGACGTTGACTTCCGAGAAAGCAAATGTTCCTCGAATTGTCGACGTCGACAGAACCCTTGACGGGGGAGCTGAGAGGGAGGGTGCCGATGGCTTTGGCAACGCTGCGTCGAATGGAAGCTTCTCCAAGATATGCGGCCCCGGTCTACGTACGGGCTGGTTAGAAGGCACAGCAAAGATGGCATATGGTGTATCACAGACGTGAGTCCCTATCTTCGCATCTCTATTCCCTTCTTCTTGTCAAACATGCGATGGCCGCATCGAGATGAGATCTTCGTCCGTCGTCAGTTATGATACAGACACCCCTGTTGTAGCCCACCAACAGTCCTTTTCTATCAACCACATACCAAATCCACTCACTGCCTCATAAACAAGCTAACGTGCCGTAAACCAGAGGTTCAAGCCGTTCAGGCGGCGCACCCTCCCAACTAACCGCAACATTCGTCGCAGAAGCCCTCGAGACAGGCGAGCTCCAGCGCCACATCTTCGACGTCTTGCAGCCTGCCTATGCCCTTCGCTACCGTAAGATGGTCGCCGCAATCACAAAGTACCTAACACCTCTAGGCGTCAAGATCCCGCAGACAGACCGAGAGGTCGTCGGCGGGTACTTTATCTGGCTGACGTTGCCGCAGCCGCTCAAAGGTGCCGTTGTGGCGCAACGGGCGAAGGACGACGAGAACGTCATCGTTGCTCAGGGAGAAAGTAAGTCCAACCTTTCACCTTCGTTTCCCTCCATTTTTGTTCTTCTCCAAAGAAAACCAGCTAACAATACCCCTCCCTAGTTTTCGAAGCAAGTACCCTCCTCACTCCCCTCTCCCCACACTTCCCCAGTATCCCTACTAACAGTCCCATCTTATCTCACAACAGGTCCCCAACGACACCCAAAACGCGCATTTCGAAAACTGTCTCCGCGTCTGCTTCGCATGGGAGGACGAGGACCTGCTAGCTGAGGGCATCGAAAGGCTCGCGAACGTCATCCGCGCGTTGTTGTCTGAGGAGCAGCGGCAGGAGGGCGTGAAAGCGAAGGTTGCGACGAGGGAGGGGATGGGGGAGTTTATGTAGATGTTCTTGTTATTGCAACATTCATACACTACAATTCCCTCTACTCAAAGCTTCTATGAGTTTTCGCCCGCTTACAATTCGTTTTGACGATACTCTACTCCCACAACTTCATACATGAATTTCAGTCTCGATTTCTGACCGTCCGCTTTCGTAGCACGAAGACCTCATTGTGACCTCTCTCTCGTAGTATCCGTACCACCGCATAGTCACGCGGGACACGTAATTCGAGTACAAAAGCTGTGCCCGCTTTCCAAAAACCTGATTCCTTCCCCGCCCTCAGAAGTCGCCACCCCACAACCCCCTCAACTGCAAGAACCAAACGACCAAGAACCAAACCACGATATCAGCCGCCTCCATGTCTGACAATATCATCTACGAAAGCTTGCCCCAGGACGTACCTTCGGTTCGGCTGCTCGAGATATCGCCGGCGGAGGGAATCGATGACCGTCTTTCGTGTCGTCTCGCCACTGTGCCTTTGGACACCGATAAGGCGTACACAGCGCTGTCTTACAGATGGGACAAAAAGATTCCCCCCGAGGAAATCTCTGTAAACGATATTGACATGACCGTTGGGGGAAATCTGGCGTCGGCCCTGCGGCATATACGTGCTGAAATAGCTCGGTCATCTAGCCCACTGTCACCGCTTGTCTGGGCTGATGGTGTCTGCATCAATCAGAGCGATGTGGAAGAAAGATCGAGCCAGGTCCAACTTATGGGAGCTGTATACTCGAATGCTTCGACGGTCGTCTCATGGCTAGGAATTTGGGGCAATAGATACACAGATGCCATCGACCTCATTCGACGCATGCAGATAGCCTTTCCAGACCTGCTGAAAGATCCATATTGGATGGTCGGTCATCCCCTCTTGGACAAAGATAACGAGATTAGGAAATATGAAAGAGGTTGGAGTGCGTTCGGGAAGTTCCTCAGGGCACAGTATTGGTGTCGAATATGGGTGCTCCAAGAAGTGGTGCTCGCCAGGAATCTTTGGGTCATGGTTGATCAACAAATTGTTGATTATGAATCTGAGGGCCTGTGCCGAAGTGGTCACATATTTCGCAACGAGTGGCGAGAAACTTTTCCCTGAAGGCCACATTTCGCATATGGAGGATAGGGAGCTGCTCAAAAGCAATGGTTTCAATATCATCCTTGGTTTTCGAAAACTTTTCAAGAATTCTGGACAGATGAGCGATATGGACAAAATTGAGGCTGTCTTTACTACCCTGACGTACCAAGCCACGGATCCTAGGGACAAGATATTCGCGCTGCAAGGCCTTCTCGGGAATTTCATCACTCCGCATTACACAAAAAGCACACTTGAAGTGTATTTAGAATTTGCATCCAAATGCATTGCAGTCGTTGGGGGCCTAAGTCTGCTGCGTTTTGCCGGGTCATTCTTCCCCCAATCCTGGGAACTGCGACCAAAGCTGCCATCTTGGGTTCCCAACTGGCACGTGATGCCCATTTATGGGTGGGAAGCATTTCCAGCCCTGGATGCTACACAGCATTCGGACCGCAACATGACAGTGTCTTCTTCCTCCGGTCCGCGAGTGCTAAATGAGCACCAGTTACGAGTTAGTGTATGCATATGCGATACTGTTACAGACGCAAAGGATATACGTGAAAAAAATGCGAAAAAATTCAAAGACCTCTACCAGAGGTTTGTGGACAAGCGTTTGACCATCGAGAGTCGCACCAAAGTCGTCTACCTGGAGGCAATTCTGCAGGCCTTGTGGTCAGGCAACGAGATCAAACGCCGAGAGTATTGCGGCGACCAAGATGACTTGTTCATGGAAAGGTGGCTTGTTACAACGGTCTGCATCATCGATGTTATGTTGGCGGCACGTGCCAGCGAGAGTTCGTTGCGATCCAGTCTTAAAGATTTAGAGGTGTGCTATGAAAGCGCACTGACGTCGCGACTTGTAGAATTGTCGTTCGGGATAGCAGCCTCAGATGAAGCGTCGTTGTACAGAGCATTACAGGACCAAGGCTTCTTAACCCGCATGTTCAGGAAAGCTCTAATAAGCCCTGCTTTTCTACAAGATCTCCATCTATTCTGTACACGCGACGGATACATAGGATCCAGTCGACGTTCCATCGAAGTCGGGGACGTGATTGGGGTGATTCCAGGTTGTCCCTGCCCAGTACTTCTCCGCAAAGAAGGGGACGGGTATTTACACATAGGCACATGCTATGTTGTGGGATTGATGAATGGAGAGGCTGCTTTGAGAGTGGAAGAAGGATCTCTGGCGATGGAAGAGATCGATCTGATTTAAGTGTGTTTTGCCTATCTTGTCCATAAGGAGGGAGTTTCAATTGTTTCTTTGTTATTGTGCTGGGATAAAAGTACTGATTAAGTGTCGAATTTGCTTGAATCGAATGCATTGGAATTTGCTATGAGTAAAAGTGCACCTAATTGTATGTGCTGAACACACCATCAAATGGAGTTACCATGCTACAAGGTTCTGAATCAAGATTTCAACCCTACTCACAGTAAACAATGTTGAAGTACAGATTGTCTAGTAGTTCTTATATTGCAAGATATGGACATATTTTTCGAAATGTGAAACAATCCACTTAAAAGTCAAGGCCGTATTACTTCTTTAGCTGCAATCTCTCATGGTAGAAGCACTATATACGCAACTTCTTACATATAAGGTTAAAGACAGAAATGCTTAAGGGTATTCATTATATACGATGTACCTTCTCGTCCTAAATGTCCGAAACATATGGAAGAAATAAAATTCTATGGTGGGATGACAGTCCAATCTAGGTGGAGTGGAAGTCATGCATTCAGATGTGTAGTTGCTCTGTGTATTCTAAAATCTAGCTTGCGTACAATGAGGTCTGATCCATGGCTTCCGCGGAAGCATCCAACAAGGCTAGGGTGGTCATCATCCTTCTGGATTCGTCAGCGACCAACTGATAAGTAGGTAACTATGTGCCTCCATGGAACCTCGAAAAGGACCTCAACTCATACCACAATTCATCTCTCATCAGATTAAACAATTACAATTACGAGAACATTTATTACATACTTAATAAGCTGAAGTGACGACATTGGAAAGAAGAATGGACAAAGTCACCAAGGCTTCGAGAAAGGTACGGACTGCGACTCGTACATTATCTCGATGTCAGATTCATCTAGCTAATGGCGAAAAAGTCCTGCGATTTATGCTACCGGCGCAAGTTAAAGTGCAGTGGGGAGAAGCCTCGCTGCTCGAATTGCGTCACGTATGAGATGGAGTGTACATACACAGCGCCTAGCCGCAAGTCAGCACCTAAAAAACGACGGGGCATTGCGAAGGGCGAGGCTGGTGTCAGCGATACACAAGGTCGGCTGGGACGACTGGAGTCTGTGATCCAACAAGTCGCCGAGCGTTTGGATGCCGTCGAAAGTAGAACTGATGTTGAACCGCTGCCTCATTACGAGGAGGCAAGTGCGGGTGCGACAGTGTTACCGTCAAATATCACAAGAAGCGAAGATGACAATGACTCTCCAAAATTGTTGGTTCTACCACATCTAGAGCAGATCTTGCCAGTCATTCAGATCTACCTCAGAGATTTCAACTCCGTATTACCACTGTTTCATCCCGATACGCTCTTGAGGTTAGTGCACGATTGTTATAGTGTTGGGCCCCTTCAACGCGATCCAGTAGCATGGGCTGCTATTAACATCGTGCTGGCTCTCGCGCGGCGGCACGACTTAGTAGTCGATCAGGATATCCCTTCTTCCGCCACATGTCTTAGCAGGGCAGAGTCAGTGCTGTCGAGGGTAGTTTTGGGCAGTGTCCAGCTCCTTAACGTCCAAGTGCTGGTGGGCATGGTGATGCTGCTTCAGGCTTCACACGATCTGAAGCCTTCGCTGATCTTAATTGCTACAACACTACGTCTCGCACACTCGATTGGCCTGCATGACCGGGACTACTCAGCGCACTTGGATATTCGGGAGGCAAGGCAGCGAGATTATGTGTTCTGGTTGGCGTATATCCTCGACAAAGACCTCAGCATGCGCTCAAAACAACCCTCAATCCAGAATGATGACGATATCAATCTTGACATGCCTTCGCCGGAAGTCCTCAACTACGACGAAAACAAGAGAAAAATTAACAAAATCCAAGATGACCAAACCTCAGGTGTTATCACTACCGTCGATGGAAACCTGCAGATGAATTTTCTCACAGCACGCATTCAATTAGCTGCTGTCGAAGGCGGTGTATATGACTACATCTATTCAACGCGGTCTCGAAAACGCAGTCCTGAGGAACGGTCACGTGCACTACAAAGCGTGTCACATGCACTCGAGCAGTGGAAAGCCTCCATTCCATCCGAGTTCAACGCCGAAGTGGGCTCAAAAAGTGTAGCTCCTAGTACGCGCCGCTTCCTAGGGATGTTACATGCTACGAGTCTCACTTGTACAACTCTTGTGAACCAGGCTCATGCCTGGGATGCCGGGTGGATTGCCAGTATCCGTAGGTATGGTAGTCATGGGATTGCACCGCAGCTGCCGCCAGAGTGGGAGACATTGGTAGATGAGGCACGCGGTTTGCTGGTGCTGTTTAGGGACTTGAGAGAGACGAACCGCTGGAATTGGTGGTGAGTACCCGCCGTTGCACCTACTTCCTAATCCAACCTATCCCCCCCCCCCCAATATGTCATCCGTCGAAAGAAAGAGTTCACCATTAACCATATTATAACAGGATGACCGGGTGTGCGTACATGACAGCTATGGTGCTTTTAACAACCAACAGCATGCACGAACCGAGACACAGTGATTTGTCTTTAGACAGCGATCTTGTGGAAATCGGGTTGCAGACCGTTGGAAGAATGGCGAAGGAGACCGGGCATGAAGGGCTGCATTCATTCCATGCTACTTGCACTGAACTGCATCAACGGACGCAACAAAAATGTGCCGAAGCGGCCATCGATGGCGATAATTTCGGTCGTTCTTCGTATATTTTGAATATCTAGTATGAACTGAAGGAAGATTAACATTAATGGCCATCAAAATATGTAAAACTGTGTCTTGTCCATATCTAAGTCGATAAAGTACGATCAATTTTCTAGAAATATCAAGCAGTTTTTGAGTGACCTTCGAGGGTAAATAATGTAATTTTCGTAGCATGGAAACGACATACATATTGATTTTATAATCCAAAACGCCACGGAACCTCCTCCATTTTGGTGCATTCTGTACGCATTATCAATCCATCAGGTTATATGTAGTGCTTATGAAGGCGACTATCAGCGTCTACCTCCCCGCTATGGGACTGTCACTTATCTTAGCGTACCATGTTCCACGGAACCACGATACAATGGAATTATCATGTTTTCCACGTCGAACTGGATTTGAAATGGGTCCGCCACTCGTTGAAGCAATTCGTGTACTCTGGTTTGAAATTCTAGTAAAACGTTATTGCTAGATATGTATTTAATCAGTCTCAATTGTCGCAGAATCAGAATCTATTCTCTTCATCACAACAAGCAAGCAAAAGACATCGAAACTTCAATCGTATCATACATTCTATATTCTGTCTCCTCGCTCCATACAGTGTACTTCCGCAAAGATGACCACCTACAACGGGCCCTATCAAGGAAATGAAATGTTCAAGTCCTTCACCAAAACTTGGCACACCGAGCCTTATTCTGAGATCAGCCCTTCTCGTCCTGAGCTAAGCGCCGCTGGAAAAGTCGTCTTCATCACGGGTGGCGGCAGCGGAATTGGCAAGGCTACGGCAATTGCTTTCGCGCAGGCAGGTGCTAAAGCGATCGCTATCTTCGGACGTCGCATCGAAAGACTGCAGTCTGCTGCTGAGGAAATCAGAAAGGCCAATCCTGCGGGGACTACCACTGTGATCTTTGAGAGTGTTGATATCAGCCAACGTCAAGCTTTGGAGGCCGCTTTCACCAGTGCCAGCAAGAAAGCTGGCGAGGCCAAGGTCGACGTCTTCGTCAATAACGCCGGTTCGATCAAGCCACTGAACTCCCTCACAACATACGGCGAGAAAGAATTGCGCGAGAGTATTGAGGAGAACTTAATGGGCTCCTTCTACGTGGTCCAGACGATTTTGCCCTTGCTCTCGCCCAAAGCAAAGATCTTGAACATCAGCTCCGGCATTGCGCACATCGAACCAGTACCCGGAGTGTGGGCTTATGCAGCGCTTAAGTTAGCCATAGCCAAGATGTTCGACTATCTCCAGTCCGAACATCCTGATCTCGACATTTTCAATATCCAGCCTGGGGTAGTTACGACTGAGCTGAACCAGGTTTCTGATTTTGCAGGGCAAGATGACGGTAAGCTACATGCTTTTTAACTTTCAAGTTATATCCCGTGTCATCAACAAACCTCTTGTATCGCTTTTTATTATTATGTTTACTGACCAACATATTAGTTGCGCTGCCGGGCCATTTCCATGTTTGGATCGCATCCCCCGAAGCCGAATTCCTCAAGGGTAAATTCGTCTGGGTTAATTGGGACGTGAATGAGCTGAAATCTCATGCTAAGGAGATTGAAGAGTCGCACCTTCTGAAGATCTCTTTGCAGGGCGTGCCGATGTAGAGCTCATGCGAACGACGACATATTGACTCTGAAAAGGTGGAAGTTGCTAGTGCTTCACCAGTCGTCACCACGAAGTTTGCTTTGTGCAGAATAGCCACAACTCAATTCTTACAACTCATCGTAGCCCTCGGGTCTTTGTAGTGTTACGGAAAATTCCCTTCAATCTTCGCGAAATAAGGCTTCCACTCACTCAGTCCTTGGTCGGTATTATGTCGGGAACAGTCATTACCTTTATATACGTCATTAGAATCAATTGTTTAAGCAGTATCACCGGAGTCATTTTTATTAGTACTGTTTACTGCATCACAGTCAAGAACTGAGTGATTTTTTGAATCGTATTGGAAAATTCTCTCCAAAGACAGCGAAATTGCGGTCTTGCATCACGATTTTCATCGGTGCAACACTTTCTTGACGCTATCTCAGCTGTGACGGGTAGCTGCACTGATGAGTTGGTCACAACCCTCTTGGCTACCGGCATATCGGGAGGATTGTACTCCAACAATGGACTGAATATTACTACTACTGATTTTCGCTCTCGACGAGGACCTCGTGAAAACCTGGCGTCATTTAACCAACCCTTAGGTGTCAAGAATTAACGCGTTGCTTGTAGAATACATACATCTAGGTACGATACTGATGCAGTTACCAACGCAACGATTGCCCTTATGCACCTGTGACCCGATGAAAACACTCTTTTCTCCATCAATATACTGGCTGAAACACATACAAGCGCCTGTGTATCACACACGGATATCGTTATTGGGTGTTTCTTCCTTTGCCCATGTCGGTTGACCATGGTTGTCAATGACCCCGCGTTGTGTCCAATCACGTTAAGTCTCGTAATTTCACTAGGCTTAATATCGCCTAGAAATGTTTCCTTGTGTATGTTCCACATGAAAGAGCAAACAATTACGGTTTTCCTCGAAATCGAGGTCTCGCTGTATATAATAGCGTGGTAACGATTGCATGGAAATCGATCCTCCTCTTGCGAATTTAACCCCTGCCAATCACTAGGTCATATACAAGAGACACCCTCAGCATCAATCAAATACCAACCCCATCGACTAGTCCCAAGCACAATGTTCCCATCCACCTTGACCAATACTTACCATCGCTATAAGCAGGATACCGACAATATTGCGACATGGCTTGCTACAACTGCACAAAGATTCGGGTTTTGCGGAGATCTGGTCTCTGCGGATCTGATCACTAGGAATAGTCACAATCAAGTCCAGAAAAGCAAACGCCTCAAAGGAAAGGCTCGGGCAAAGGCCAAGCAAGATGCCAAAGTCAATGCTGCGAGTATGCCGAATTCCCCTTCAAGGTCCATGCAGAAGTACGCCGTTTCCGTCAAGGACTTTGTGACGCTGGCAGACTATTTGGCATCCAAGCCAGGTGTCACAGTTCCTGCACAAGTCTGGACATCAATCGAAAGGGCAATCCACCTTCGACAGATTAAGGATTACGACGCTCTCTGAAAGGCAACCGAAGCTGGAAGTGACAGCGACGAGAGGCAATCCTATTTTCTATCGATTCTAAAGAAAGTGAGACATGCTCTCGAACCGCGCCTCCAGACTGGGTCCGTCAAATCTCAGGACAAACCCACGACAGTCCTGGATTCGGACAAGGAGATCGAAGGTCGCCTGAAGAACCTGTTCGCTGTTCTAACAGTTGAAGAACCTTCCAAGGAATTTCTCAATGTTCCAGACGTGGCGCCGGCTGTCGAAGAGGCGGAGTCAGCTGGCGCCCTCTACGAAGTGGAGCCTTTCGACGACCCGCTTGAGTTGTATCTCGCAACTGCTGCACTCTTGCAGGACTTGTCAGAGATTCGGAGCACTCTCCGACAGATTTGGCATTCATATTCCCAGAACTGCACCAGTCTCATTTCCGCCGCCGCTACCACCAACGTAGCAATCCAATTGACGCTAGAACTAGAAAAGCAGTTTTTGACGGATCATCCATCGGAATCAGATACCATACAGGCCAGAACTACGTTCTTGGGAACGCAGTGCTTACTCCAAGAACAGGCTCCGTCAGCGGACTCTCCACCATTAGATCCTTTTGATCTTACCCTCTACGAAACCGCGGAAACTTCTCTCATAGTTTCTCATATCGTTCTTGATTCTTTCGGACACGTTTTCGATCACTACCCCTTACCAATGTACAAGCCAGGATATTTTGGTGTCTATGACCCCAAGCAAGATCGAGGAAAGATGAGTCATTCTGAAAAGTATGAAGAGGATAAAATCCTCCTTCTAGAAATTCTTTTAGATATAACCTTCTTCGACCACGCGAACAAAAAGACGGGTCTACCAGCCACTGATGCACTGACGAAATCCGTGAGCGTATTTAGGGAGCGACGTCGTCACACGCTGACACTAGATTTCGCCGCCCAAATCTATTTGGATATCCAGCACACCCTCCGCGGCAAATCTCATATGGCTTGGGCAGAGCTCCAAAGGTATGCTCACAATGCCAAAGCCTCCCTGGAGGAAAACTTCAGATTTCATGAAAATCTGAGGGTGGATGCCTGGCCACGAGTGAATGATGTGTGTATGAAAACAATAATAAGGAAAGTTGAGCGTTGGTTCGAGGAGGACATGCTCCAAAAGTTGACAACAGATGCGGTAAGTAACCTACTTGATTGAAGTGAAGCTGTGATCCGCTGACGTTAGAATAGATGATCAAGGCTGGCGTGGTAAGCCATTCTCATGAACACAGAAATCTACGATCCGTACGCTAATGATCGTACATAGCACCCCGAAACGCATAAGCGACATGCTTTCTTTACCAAACACCCTTGGCTCTGCGGTTCCCTCCTTTTTGGAATGAAACTCGACATGCAAGAAGTCGGTACAAGCTTCCTCAATGCCTGGGGTTCTGCAAAAACAGCTGCACAAATCTACAACGCTGCGCGGGGAGAGAATTTCTTGGGCAAGGAGTGGCGAGACATGGAAGTCGCTTTAACGCTTTACAAGGATTCTACGATGTTTGTTGGCAGTAGGCCAAAAACTACAGAAGATTACTGCGAACGCTTCTACCTCTCAATGGGCTATTCTGCTGATGGCGATACGCGCTCAAAACAAGACCCACCCCACATTGAGGGGCGGATCATAAGCCCAGTTGCATACGAACTACGGCTCGGATATTCAACCTTCGACCTCGGGAAAGCCAATCCAAACATTGATCAAGTGCTAGCAAAGTGTGCTCTTGACGAAGACGACTTAGACGTTGCCAACATCGCGGAAACGACTAAGGTTCCAAGACGCCACAAAGGTTCAGGAAAATCGAAAGTGCAAACGACTTCAGAGGTGCTCAATTTGATCTGCCAGTCACTCAAGTCTGAAGAGTTAGCACTCACATTTGACCATTTCCACCTGCACCGTTCGGCCTGGAGAGTGCTGCGGGCCATCAAAGAGGCCAGTTCTGACGAATTGAGACGCATATACGGTCCTAGGTATATCAAAAAGGAGAGTCGACTTCCACTCGTGGCAGGCTACATCTTGTTGACAGCTACTCAGACCAAGAAGCTTGGGACGCCCTTGCATCCAAAGAAAAAGGATGTCGTGAGCTCGGAGCTCTTGAAGCAAGCTGCAGGCACTATAGAGGAAATGATTGAAACTGGCAGGGGCGGGTCAGAAGTCAAGATTCTTTTGAAGCATTACGGCATGAGGAGGGAGTTCGAATAGGGCGCGAGGGAGAGTTTGGAGCCGCTTGATTCTTAACTGCGGCCGATGGAACAGAGCTCAAATAATGTTGTTTCACTATTCAATCCATCGCTTTCTTTTCTCAGGAACCTTTCGAAATGACGCAACTTAGAATTGCAAGCTCAGTCGCGCATTGGGCACACATCAACAACGGAGTAGGTTCAAAGTAGAATAGAAATGAAAATTGACCAGATTACCTGCTCTACGCTCAGCTGTTCTTTCCCAAGTAAAAACCGAAAGAGGGCATGACCGATGTTGCAGGCTCGTCATAATGATAAAAGAACAATCTAGTCGCAAACCATTTCTTCGTCCCAAGGCACGGTCCCAGGGTGGATGAGGGAATCGGAAAGGGAAAGATCCCGTTTTAGGTAGCGAAATATTCAAGGTCGCGGAGTGCCAATAGCAAACCACTCCCACTCCGCACTCTACTGTGCCGCAAGTTCTCGACAAAAAACAAAACAATCAAAAAGCCTGGGGTCTTTTGTATGCATCCATTCTGATTTCATAGCATGATTGAATGGCGCTCTCACTCTATATCCATCACTGCATTTCCAACCCAGCTCATCCCCACGATCCTCCTCGTGATAAGCCACTACGTAACTGCATTCAACAAGTAGCATCGTTAAACTAGATAATGATAGTTGGGCGTTTGCACGGGAGGTTCTTCGAGTTGTAAATATTGCTCCCAAAGACTATACAGGGAGACAAGTAATGGCTGTACCAAGATGCTGTCAATATAAGAAGGGTACAACGGATCGGGCAAGGATTAATGGCTTAGTGGTTGAAAGACGTCAAAATGGGAAAGAGGCCATCCTCAGAATCTATAGTAGATAGGAAATAAATCTATCCTTAAGGTATAGAACCATTTCATATTATGATGTCCTCTTCTATGCGCAGGCTAAATCTTTCCAAATGTACCGAAAATATTCTTCGTTCTTTTTACCGTGGTATTCTGAAGTATATCGACATGAATGGACGAAAGTTCACAAGTGATATGATTGGTCAGTCCTAAATGCGTATAGCCTAATCTGCGCTACATGCCAATGTCACAGTGCTACATGTTTGATTACCTTCCTGGATAATATATATTCCTTGGAAAGCCTTCCAAAGCGCTTCGGATGCTGCCTAGTCGCTGAAGCATGGCCCAACACCTCTGTGAACCATCTTAGCGTCCACCAAGATGGTCATTCCGATGGACAGAATCATTATAAAAGCTGCGAGGGCTGAAAGAAGGCAGAAAAAACGTGCTGAATCCAAATTAAAGCACCGAGAGTGCTGTTTCCACGCGTCCGGTCATTTGGACATATCTGCAGACCGCCCCGAGACCCAACCGTCGTCATCTGAAGAGTTAGAAAGGTATAAAAAGCAGATGACCTCAAAGGGATGGTGCCAACATCAGGTCGAACATCTTTCCAGAACCTACGACGTCAATACTTTCTCGTATCTGGCTTCTCTGGAGAGATCACCAAAGCGGCTCGCTGATCATAATCGCTGCTCGAACTACTCTGCGTGCGTTGCCTACCATACTGATGCGGCAACGTACAGGACTCGACACACAAAAGAAGGTTGCGAATGTTCAATGATTTCGACGCCGTATGATGAGCTTGTCAGGGTCATCCGGCGAGGCGGAGTTCCACTCGTCTCACTTGACAGGCATCGTTGCTTAAACCCGACGGATACGCTGCAAGTCCATTATAGGTCGATGAAATCTAAATACATAGCCATTTCCCACGTTTGGGCTGATGGGCTTGGAAATCCGAGCGAGAATGGGCTTCCCTTGTGCCAGGTAAAACGATTAAGAGCCAACCTTCTGAAACTACAACGTTTGCTTGTTGGAGACGATGTAAGATTAGGTTCTGATCTAATATCAAGCTGCTTGAAAGCTGAGCACTAATAAAATCATAGGCTAATGTTTTGTTTTGGATGGACACATTATGTATTCCGGTTGGACCAGATGAATACTCTCTTCGTCTCGTGCAGATCGATAAAATGGCGTCAATATACAAAAGAGCCATGACAAGTCTCGTATTGGACGCGGAACTCATGGCCACCGTTTCTGACGACAACTTCCCATCTGCTGAACCTCATGATGTAGACACACGAATGTGTCGTAACATCTCAAGAGAACTCTCTCTTGAGGCTCGAGCTCGCCTTACATGCAGTGTTTGGATGTGCCGCAGCTGGACTCTTCAAGAAGGCGAATTGCCCGCAACCATTGCCGTTCAGTTTCTGGATAATTCAGTAGTCTTAGGGAGAACCTCTAATTTGAATGGGACATACTGCGAACGTTTCACCGATGGACTGAGTTCAAACCTTCAAATACCTGGAGGAGGATTGGAGACAAACAGTCCTGATCCAGATCTACGAAGCACTCACGAACAAAGCGATAGTACGCGAGGTTCACATTGCGAGTGCGTCGACATAGTCCTTCAACGTACTCTTTTCGAAACATTTTTCAGAGAATACAGCGAGCTAGCGACAGTGTGGAACGAGCTTTCTGGTCGCTCCACTACCATGTCAAACGACCTTCCCATAATCATCACGAATATACTCGACCTCGACAATCGCAATCTGCTCACGTACCATGATACTGCGGACATGTTCCAAGCTATTTTGCTTAGTTTGAAGCGTTTACCCATGTCCCTCTTCTTCAATACTGGGCCAAGGAAGAGCGGAAATCACCAGAATAGATGGGTTCCAATCAAAATCGGCGCTGACACCCTGGCACTGGAGAACCAGTTGGTAGTTCGTCGGAATCATCTACTGTATCGTCATAGGGCAGAAGATACTTGTTCAAACTTGTCAGTCTTCACTATTAACAAAATTCTTTCCTTGAAATCTACCGTCTATCTTCATTCTGCAAGCGAAAATGTCTTTTATACTGCAGAACTACCCGGAGATAGTGCAGATCCACTCGACACAGAAGGATACACCTCCACTTGTGTGATCATCGAGAACGTAATCTCGCCCAGTGATCCAGATGTCCGAAAGGGAGCCTGCTTCTACGCCCGACCAAAGCGGAAAATTGACTATAGACGAGGACTCCGTGGACGCAGGCTATTTTGTTCTCGCGGCTATGTGGAGACTCCTGGACTGGAATTGACCTTTCTCTACCCAATTCGACTCCGAAAATCAGGAATCGACACGTTGCAAACAGTAAATCAAGAGCGAATACTTCTTTTAAATTCTATTGACGAATGCGATATCAAGATAAATTACGGTATATCATCCTTCCTCGTAAATCTCTTCGGGTCGGACAACTAACGCCGAAGAACCTAGACTCCATCCCCAACTTCAAGCCTCTCCATCGGCGCGAGAAGGTGTTATTTTCAGGACTCCGCAATAACGGGATCTATAGAGTACTGGGTCTTTACTTTGGTGTGGCCTATATGATGACGTGTTTGGTCGCTGCCGGGGTCATGGGGGATCGTGGTCGAGATGTTTCGGTTGGTTTTATATTTTGGTTCGTCAGCATAATCCCCTTATATATAGTTTCGACGGCCATCCGGGGTGCCGTAAAGTTCTTAGATGACTGGACATACATGCGCTCGATTGAGGCTATTGCAGCCCAGAGACCTCGTGAAGGTATTGCATAGATGTGATTTTGTTCGTCAATTTAGCTAGCATAATTCCAACACAGCTTTCTCTCTAAAACCTCCCTTGCTCATGGATCCATATATCATTTCCTTCATACTTGTGAACTCTTTTTATTTCCCTTTACGATAGCTACTGTTTACCTATAAATCTTCAAAATTTGTCTCCCTATCCCAGTTGAAATAGCGTTCAATTTCTATCGTGATCGAGGGCAAGAGTTGATCCTGGGCGATACTCGGAATTTTCAATCCAGGCTGTCCTCGCGTTTTCCCTGCTGTAGGTAGAAGTTCGATTGATTCTAATTGATATTCAATTACTCAACCGATTCGCGTCACCACCGTAGGTAGAAATCTAGAATATTCCTCTAGATAGACAGCCTCCGCACTCTCAATGTCACAGCAAAATACCCACTCTGCTAGGCTAAGAACTGCTATCACTGTGTTAAGCTGAATTTTTTTTAGCTGTGCAACCTATCTGCATTCCTCTGTCTGCTAAAACTTATCCATTAGTTTGTGTTGTGTCTTTGGAGATGAATGTATATAGCCGATCGCGATAGATATCATTGGTTTGAATGTTTGAAATGGGACTGTCGTCTCGTTTCAATATGGAAGATCGAAATTTGATTGGTTCTGATCGGTATTCGGAAACCCAATTGATTCATCAATCAACACTGTTAAAGGTGAAAATTTCCTGTGGATGCCAATGTTATAAGAAAACACCAGCTCTTCTGGTCTATATATATACGTAATACTTGCTCTAGAGCCTACGTACTGGCAGGTTCAACATAGTGAATGGCTCTGTTGGCTACCCTCGAAGACATTGCCTCGTATATCTTCATATGCAAGGGTAATAATCAACAACTTTCGCCTTGAGAGGAAACAAGCGTTTGCTTCGATTGTAATTGCAGGTGGATGTTGAGCGCAGGTTTCGAAATAATTAATACCTAGTAAATACGAAAAAGGCAGTGAGTGTGTCTGGCAGCTGATTGGTCAGAAGATTAATCGCCCAACGGTTAAGGCATGAAAATCGATCAGGGCATTATGATCCCTCTAATCAAAGCAACCGTCCGGAGTCAGTCCTGGAATTTCTAAAAACAGCTGTTTGAAAACAGACTAAATATCCCCCGAGCAGGGAAGCAAGCATGTAGAATCTAACTTTTTGAGAAAGGAGAGAACTCGCATGTGCTGATGCTGATTCGTCTTTTAGGTGGGAGATTCGCGCAAGGGTAGGAGGAGCACGGCGGCAGATCACCCTCGAATCAATCACGCTCCTACGAACCTGTGCGATGGATGATGGAAAGTCATGTAGGCGCGCATGTCTTCGCTGCGTACAGCTTACGACCACGCGCGCCCACGGCGTAGTCACATACCTCTCGCCCTAACTTATGGCCACTGCGGTTGACATTTATCGGATGTAGCCAGGTTTCCTTTGTTCATGCAAAGTCCACGTATGTCCGATGGGTTTTTTGACATGTTGGTGGGCACTGCACTATGCCTGCAGGATCACTTGTGCCCAATACACGCATGATAGGATGAAAAGGGTGCGGCGGAGTCAAAAGGCACGTTGCCTTGAGTCCCTGTTTCTGTGCGACAATGACCACCTAATTGGTCATTTTGTCCTGTCTTTCTTCTTTCACTCGGACATGTGGATCATATGGAGATTGAGTTATTATCGATATGTTTGGTACTAACGATCGGATGTTTAGACTTGGCCGCGTTTCGCTGGCCATGGTGGCGCCAGCCGTGGGTGGGCTTCGCGGGCCGTCGCACGTCGTCAAGTGGGATGTCTCGCCAGCAGTCGTATGGTTGTGGGCGCTTCATCGCTTGCAGCACAATTAGAGCTCAATGAATAGAGTAAATCCGGAGTAGGGTAGGACAGCCTTGACCTGGTGGTGAAGGACCAGTCAGCGGCCAAAGGTGTTGTGGCAGGATGGAAAGGCGAGGCAAAGGAGGCGGCGGTTGAATGGGAATGAGAGGATGAGGATGGATTGGGCGTATCAACGGTCGCGTTTCAAAAAGCTTGTTTACTGCAGGGATCATGAAACGGGGCTAGTCCTGAACAAACATCCCTGTCCCCGTCTTGTGGTGCCTTTTTGCCAAGTATCGGACTCACCCTTTCACCACAATCCCCAGGGCCCAGGAGTGCCAGGAACCCCCTTCCTTTGCCTTCAACCCTTTCGTCTCTCTTCCGAATTGCAGTACTCAAAACGAAAATTCACTGGCCCATGAGCTTCTAATGTTTCACCCGCGGCTTCGAAATTTTGGCTAACCATCCCCAAAGCCTCCCTGTCATACATGCCCCCCTACCAGTGGCAGGGTCCACGGGCATAACAGCCACACAGGGTTGCATTCCTCGGCT
Organism: Aaosphaeria arxii CBS 175.79; assembly: GCF_010015735.1. Lineage (NCBI taxonomy): Eukaryota > Fungi > Ascomycota > Dothideomycetes > Pleosporales > Aaosphaeria > Aaosphaeria arxii. The sequence goes on from NW_022983483.1 coordinate 1,101,060, forward strand.
CTTGTCTGTGAACTGAACATTACGTTGAAAGACGGACACGCACTCATTGCGGCGGGGAGGTATGGCTCGGTGGCAGTACCGTGATGTCAGCGAGAATGATGCTTTGCTGGAAGAGTCGGGCATTGCAAGAGAGGCTGGCACGATGGCAAAAGATCACTGCTGGCTCAGCAATGCGGAAGATGCGGCAGATATAAAATCCAAATGTAGAGCCACCGACCGTGACTGGGGTGAGAGATTTACAGCCAAAGCAGAGCAAACGGCGGCTCGCAGTGATCTACGTCTTGAAACACGGGGTCGCAGAAACGTCCACATTGATTGGCGATTTGATTCTATTGTAGGTCCCTCATTCCATTGCCTTGTATATATCAATAATACAAACGCCGCCCCATTCCCTCCCTTATTCACCACGTCGCCTTTGACGTTGCTTGCTTCGCACCGCACTTCTGTGCACAATTCTTTCTTATTTTCGCATTGTGTCGACAAACTTTCTCATTCTTCTTCTCTTCTATTGTCATTCTCTGATTGTCATTGTCGATCACACACCACTCATTCATACATTGAAAAGGACTCATCTTCTACCTGGCGCCTGGCTCGCCCATTCTGTTCCCATATCAAGCGCGCGTGCGTTGTTACAACCTCACTTCTCAACACTTGCATCTGCCCCACATCTTTTTTTCCTCTTCTTCTATACAAGCTTCGGAGCATTTTCAAATCTAGCTTCCAAGGACTACTTCGTCTTTGCTGGACACTGACGTTCGTATCTTCCACAGTCATCAAGACAGTCATTTTTTGAAACAGTCAATCACTTCCTCCATTCCCCAAAAAGCTTCGTCATGGTAGCTTTCAGCGCTGGAGCGCTCCTCCTCACGCTACGAGTGCTTCTCACGGCCTCGTCAGCATCTGCTGCCCCCATCGCGCAGCCACAAACGCCTGCACCCCCTGCCTCTGGATCAGGCTTCTGGATCGGGGATATCAAACGCCAGGGCCAGGTTGCTTTTGGCGGGAACACGAGCTATACCATTTTCCGCAATGTCAAGGATTTCGGCGCCACAGGTGACGGTACGACTGATGATACCGCTGCCATCAACCGTGCAGTCAGTGAGGGAGGCCGATGCGGAGAGGGCTGCGACTCTTCCACGATCACTCCTGCTATTGTTTACTTCCCTCCCGGTACCTATGTAGTCAGCGACCCTATCATCCAGTACTACTACACTCAGTTCATTGGTGATGCGAACCAGCTACCTACTATCAAGGCTTCTGGCACCTTCAAGGGTATGGGGATGATCGACGCCGACCCTTACATCGAGGGTGGTAATGGCGCCAACTGGTACACGAACCAAAACAACTTCTACCGCCAGATCCGTAATTTCATTCTCGACATATCTGCTGCCCCGGGTCCGGCTTCCGCCATCCATTGGCAAGTCTCCCAAGCCACTAGTCTCCAGAACATCAAATTCGTCATGGAAAAGGGTGAGGCTGGCGCGCAGCAACAGGGTATCTTTCAGGACAATGGATCTGGTGGCTTCATGGCCGACCTCACCTTCACTGGTGGTAAAATCGGGGCGTTCCTCGGTAGCCAGCAGTTCACCACTCGCAACCTCACCTTTAACGACTGCGGCGTTGGTATTTACATGAACTGGAACTGGCTGTGGACTCTCAAGTCGGTTACGTTCAACAACTGCAAGGTCGGTCTCGATATGGCCAACGCGCCCGAGAACCAGACAGTTGGCTCCGTCATCCTCATGGACAGCAAATTCGTCGGTACACCAATCGGCGTCAATACGTCTTTCTCCCAGGATAGCATCCCTCACACTGGTGGCTCACTTATCCTAGACAACGTCGACTTCACTGGATCTAATACCGCCGTTCAGGACTTCACTGGCAAGGCTATTCTCCCTGGTGGAAAGGAGGTCTCCATGTGGGCTCAGGGAAATGCTCTCGCGGCTGGTGCTCAGCTTGGTCGCGTCCAGGGTGATGTCTCTGGGGCTCCCCAGAAGCCTGCTAGCCTCCAGGGTACCAATGGTTTCTTCGAACGCAGCAAGCCGCAGTACGAGAACGTTGCTGCCTCTTCCTTCGTCAGCCTCAAAGCTGCCGGTGCGAAGGGTGACGGTCAAACCGACGACACGAAAGCGATTCAAGATGCTATCAACAGTCTTGAAGAAGGCCAGATTCTTTACGCTGACCATGGCGCATATCTCATCAAAGAGACCATCGTCATCCCCGCCGAGAAGAACATCAAGATGACTGGTGAGATCTGGCCGTTGTTCATGGCAACGGGTGACTTCTTCAAAGACCAGGCCGATCCCAAGCCGGCTATTCAAGTTGGTGCTCAGTCAGGCGACAAGGGATCTTTCGAGATGAGCGACATCATTGTCACCACTGCGGGACCTGCCCCTGGCGCCATCCTCATGGAGTGGAACATTAACGGAAATGAAGCTGGAACTGCTGGCCTCTGGGATGTTCACTTCCGTGTCGGTGGTTTCGAAGGCACCCAACTCCAGTCATCCAACTGCGCAAAGAACCCCAATGCCACCCACCCCCCTAACGAAGAGTGTATCGGTTCTTTCATGCAACTCCACGTCACCAAGCAAGCCAGCGGGTACTTCGAGAACGTCTGGCTATGGACCGCCGACCACGAGCTTGACCAGGACGACCACGGCCAAATCGACATCTACAACGGTCGCGGTATGCTCGTCGAATCTCAAGGGCCCGTCTGGCTCTGGGGCACTGCATCCGAGCACTCGCAGCTCAGCCAGTACCACTTCCAAGGCGCAAAGGACATTTTCTTCGGCGCCATCCAGACCGAGACGCCCTACTACCAGCCCAACCCCTCCGCCGCCGTTCCCTTCAAGAAGAACGACAAATACTTCGACCCCGACTTCGAAGCCTGCACGACCGAAGCATGCAAGTCCGCCTGGGGCGTCCGCATCATCGACTCGGAGAGCATCTGGAACTACGGCGCCGGCGTGTACTCGTTCTTCTCCAACTACGACCAGAAGTGCGTGCCCGGCCAGAACTGCCAGTCCGACATCAACCAGATCGAGAACTCCACCAACGTCAACATCTTCGCGCTCTCGACCAAGGCGTCCGTCAATATGATCACCTCCGGCGGCCAAGGCATCGTCAAGGACGAGGACAACCGCTCCAACTTCTGCGCTACGCTGGCTATCTTCGCCCAAGCTTAACTCGCTCCTTCCCGATCTTGATGATGGGATCACGTGGGTGCCTGGTCGTTACTGCCCATGCAGCGACTAGATCTTTCTTCGTTTTCGTCTTCTATTCTCTTCTTTCCCTAAAACATCTTGATTGATGCTCGGGCCTTTTGTTCTTTCTTTTTCCCCTTTCTACATGTCTCTTGACGTCCACCCGCCCCGCACGCTTCCTCGCACTCCGCAAACACATTTCAAGGCACGAATACATGTCCATATCCTACCCCATCTCCATCCACCAACTGAGCGTCGGGCGGGGTGGTTGTCAAGAACGACGGTCGAAAGTGGACTGAACTGTACATGATATACCCAATTTGTCTCCTTGTTTTTTTCTTCTTACTTCGCCACTGCCGCTTCATGGCGGCTAGCATAGCTTTTAGCATAGCATAGCACACGATGCATGGTCGCGTGATGCATGAAACATGAAAAATCTATATGAACATTGATGAGAAAGATTTGGCTTGTTTTGTCGTGTGATGTGTGATGGATTTGTTTGTTGTGATGAACCTATGAGCTACTCACCACAGATGAAGAGCATTGTGTTACCCCAATTCTATCTGTGTCCATCAGTGTGATTGTTAGAAGATGATATACCCCGTCCCTCTTACCACAACCCGCCATATAATCAATCCCCTTTTGTTCAGCATACTAGCACATCACGACTCCAGATTCGAACATTAGGGCATCAAACCATTATCAGTTATCACGTGGTATCACTCAATCAGTATCAGATATGCATTGTGGGCGAAAAAGATAAAAAGCAGGAAGAATGCATTCAAGCATGTACATTACATAGTGTGTTCAACTGTAAAAAGGAGGGAGGGGGTATCGAGAAAGAAACGGCGCATAAGAAAGAAGAAGCAAAGATATTTGCATTGCGGGTAGGGGATGGTAGGATGGATAGGGGCCGCGTGAGGTGGTGATGGAACGCCGGCGAAAATATAGAAATGAATGGAAGTGAACGATTAACGTGCGCAGGAAGATTCGAAGGATAGCGATAATTCATTACGACTTAGACTCTGACTTCGCGACCAGCGCATCGACCTTCGCATACAGCTCTCCCGGATCCGTAAACACATACCACACACTCTCGGGAACATCCTTAAACGCCTCTTTGAACCTATCCGGCTCGTTCTTCTTGTTCTCGTCCATCTCAGCCACGCCCTCGACCTTGCGGATGTAGATGGCCGCGATCCACTTAGGGTACTTGCGGTACATGGTGGCGTAGGCCTCTGGGTCGGACTGCGTGCTGTCGCCGATGAGGATGAACTTGCGCTTAGGGAACTCCTCATGCACTTTCTCTATGCGGTCGACTTTGTAGGCTTCCGTGCCTTGGGTTAGATTGGCGAGGAAGCCGGCGAGGTTCATCCACGAGGCTTCGCGGAGGATCATGGTGCCGCGCGGGTAGTAGGTGTCGCGGAAGTTGCGGAGGAAGGGGTAGAGGTTGTAGGGGGAGGCGGAGAGGTACCAGAAGGGTGGGTTGTCGAGTTTCTGGACGAGGTGCTTGTAGAACTCGGGCATTCCCTTGATGGGTTCGGGCTCCTCCACGAATGTGGTCTTCAGGATCCCGATGGGGTCGGAGGTCAAGGTTTTCTTGATGGTGTCGTCTACATCAGAGAGAACGGCCCATCCCTTGGGCACGGCGAAGGTTGTGTTGAGGTTCGTGGCGTCGGCGTTGATGGCCTTATTGACGATGATCTCGTTATCCTTGTAGCCGTGGCCTGGGATCGCGATCTCGTCAGAGCTGATGCCGTCACGTCCGCTGGGTCCCAGGCGGACGTTGACGCCCTGGAGGTCGATGGTCACGGCATGGGCTGGGAGGATCGAGTCGACGAAGGGTTGAACTCTCTTAGCGATGGTGGCCTCGGCCGCGTCGTCCTTTGCAAGTCCTATCTTGTCGCTGATCCAGGCCACAACTTCTCCCAGATCCTTTCCGCTATTCTTGACGAAATAGGCGGCAGTGAAATCCGCCTTCCATCGCCCGATGCGATTCTGGTAGGCGGTGTTGTCGAAGAGCCATACAAAATCGGTCTCCGGGTTGACGTCGGTGTAGAATGGGTTGCGGGTGCCTAGGTAGGAGGTCAAGTTGTCCTTGAGGGAGAACTGGAAGCGGTTCTTAAGGGCAGGCATGTCGTGTTCGAATTCTGCAAACTTGCCAGCGGCTCGTACTCGTCGGTCTCCTTCTGTTTCCTGGAAGCGCTGTCTGGCATGGCCTGCCATCGCGTTCGCAGGGGCGGGCTTATGGGCCATTTTTGTGGGAGATGTCTTGGTATACGGGTTGAGTCCTTGGGTAAGAATAAGGCGGTGGTGACTGGTATTGTGATCAGGTGTCTTGATGCTGGTGTAGGTCAGATGGAGTGTTGTTTTGCACGAGATGTGGAGAGAAAGTCGTTTGGTGGGCACAACGTAGGTAGGTAGGTAGGTAGGTGGGTGTGCAGGTAGAAAAGGCAACGATGTCAATGATATTAACAATAACGACGACGATGACCTAGGTATATCTATTTCCTGGAACACTTCATGTACCTGGCTATCCCTACCTTATCCTACCGTGCCCTATTCGTACTTTTTGCATGATACATTACCTACGTAGTCGCGCATGGTTGGCTCGGGTACTTAAACCTCAAATATAGGGCTAGCACTCACATACCCACATCGACTCCGCCCTCTAATGATTAAGAGAAAGAGGAAGAGCTTATGCGTGTCTCATAGTCGTAGCTGCAGCGGAGACCAGAAGCGAGCATCTAGTCTGCCAGTCCTGTCGCAAGGCATCTATGATCGTCCATGATCGTCACCCAGTGTGTGCTAGCTGATGCTGGCGTTTTGCTGGGCATCCAAGTCGAGTGACGTCGGACAAGCATTGTTAGTTGCACACGACGAGGTGCCTCCAAGGCTACAAACAACACACCACCTACACTACGAGTAACCATACCTGTTATCGCAAACGGCATTGTCTTGTCCTACACACTGAGCAGGCAGTACGGTATGGTCTTAGTATGGTATGGTTATGGTTGTGTACAAGGTGCATGTGCTTGCGCTTGCGCGTGCGTGTGCAAATCTGTGTGGAGCGCAGGAGGCGCAGAGGCAGCTCCCGATGTTGATCGATCTCGCTTATGACTCCGGTTGGGTGCATTCACCTTTCAAGTAATATTTAGTTACCTTGTCGTGCTGGTCCTCGTATCACAAGTACGGGGAAGAAGGGGAAAATTAAGGAAACGGGGGCGTCAGCCTCACATGCTCGTAGCCTCATAGCCTCGTCCCCAGCCGTAGCCTTCCATCATGACAGCGCCACGCCGATTCCGTATCTGCATACTCCGTACTATGTGTGCTCGTAATGGTGGGACAGTCAAGTCACAGCCGTGGGTGGCTGCGCACCGGATGGCGATTCTTCAAGGTCGAACTCTACATCTGTACGAAAGCAGATGGATTTAGTCAGTTGTGTGTCTCTTCAAATGAGTAGCCAAGTCTGGGGCGGCCTTCCGAAGTGTCTTGATGAGTGCGATACTTCATCATGTGGTCTGCTGTTCGTGACCACCAACATCATTGGACGAGGTCGCTTGATTGGTCATTGACGCCATATAAATGCTTGGACGCTCTCCGCCTGTTCACGGGTGAGATCAAGATCAGTCTGCTCCAAGATGAGAAACCTGAATCCGACTACAATACTTATAAGACTAGACATGTGTCCTTTTCGACGGATTTGGTGACAGCTTCGAGGTTTTGGCTGTAGTCGAAAGCAGGTTCATAGACAGCGTGTGATACTTGCAGTACTCCGTACTCCGTGCACTGTACTCGTACCACCAACAAAGCAATACCGTTGAGACGAGGTCGTACAGCGCGCCCAGGGTCGATAGTCGTAACTACCTGAAGCCGTTGCCGTTCGCCGGGGGCTTGCTTCATGTTTCTAATCCATGACCGCTTTGACAAGAAGTTTGCTTACACGAGCATTATGGAGATGTCCCACGATGTTGTCTGCGTTATGTACAGAGTCTCTGAGTTGCGTAAGACCATGTACATAGGTTCTAGTATCTGTCTAGACTCCATCGTAGAGGTGCAAAGCGGAGATCAGATTGGACGATGAGATGCCGAGCATTCGAACGCGTGTATACCGAACCACAAGACAAGCAGAGAAAGGCAAACACAACCGTTGGCGAATCCGGCAGAGGCGTAGAGACAAATAAGAACAAAGCGTCGCCACACTCCCAAGGAATGTTTGACGCGGCCAGTTGACGTCGCTGCCCTAGATCCGCTTAGTACTCGATACACATACGAGTACCGCGCAAGTATCTATTCGTCTCCATGAGACTTCTGTGACAATCTCAGTTGTTATATCACCCGGATCTTGCAGTAGCAAAATAATAATGGAAAGGATCAAAGCTGCTTGTACATACTGGTAACCTTGCGGTGGTTATTCCTTTGGGGCTGTGCATCTCCCAAACGGTCTTTTTTTTTAAACGAGTCCATTTCACCCCATTCCGGAGCGACATCCTCCTATTCGTTTCGCTTTGCCTTTTTTTTTTTCATACGGCAATTACTTTTGATATTGCCACTGATATTGACATTTAAATTGATATCGCACAATTGCCATATATCTCCTCGCATAATCTCCTTTGTCTTCTCATTTGGGCGGAGGATCCGAGCTTTGCGGAGGATTTAACTTGTACCCAAGAGTAGTAATCTACCTACTCGTACCTTAACCTTAAGTAGGACGACGTTGACTAGGCCACCCTCACCACCAACAAACGTCGTCGTCAACTCACTCACTCGCCGCAAAACATCTCGTCAACTTCCCGCCAATACCTTATTACCCTCCTCTCTTCACTCCACTTCTCTTCCCTTTCTCTTCCCTCTCCCCATCCTATCGTGCGCCGACTGATTCCTACCGGATTGCAAAACAACAACAACACACTCCCTCCGCATCATAGGGGGACCCCGCTCGGCAACTTCCACCATGGCCATCAAGAAGCGATTGACCAATCTGGGGAGCTTGATGAGGAAACCTACCTGTATGTTCTACGCGTCTTCAATCTACATATCTCTGACTCTTGACTGACTGTTCTCTCTTTCTCTCATTAGCGGCGCAAGACACAGAACACTCGTCCGATGCGGACACACCAGAAGCCAATGCGCAACGAGGAGTGGTATGCGCGCCATTCCTACCTTCACTTTATCCCACTGCCGCTGGACGGCGCTGATCAAGCGACAGAGACTCTTTTGCGAATCTGGCGCCGCAAATTCTGTATGTCTACATGGATAATTATTTGGAAAATTAGGCATAATAACCTCCAGCAGGGCGAAGAGGTCCTACACCTTCCCACCATCGTCGAAGCCGCCGTCGCAAGCCCCCATGCTGCCGCCTCCGCTGCCTCGCAGATTCGCAAGTTCCTCTCCAAGGACAACTACTCGAAGCCACACGTCCAGTACAATGCGGTCATGCTCATCAGGATCCTCGCAGATAACCCAGGGGCCTCCTTCACCAAGAACCTCGACAAGCAATTCGCCGACACGGTCAAACATCTGCTGCGGAATGGACAAGACCCGAGTGTGGCGCAGATTCTGAGGGAGACACTGGATGCTATGGAGCGCGAGAAGGCGTACGACACCAATCTCAATACGCTATTCGCAATGTGGAGGAAGGAGAAAGGCCTAATGGCAAATGCCCAGAAGCAATGGGGCCCCCGCACACTCAACGCACCAGCCTGGAACGGTCAACAAATTCAAGGTGGATTCAACTCGGGAGGCGGAGGTGGAAGTCGGACTCGCAGCCTGCCACCGCCGATAGAGCTGGCCGGCCGCATCGAGGAGGCGCGTACATCTGCCAAACTTCTCCTACAGCTCGTACAATCGACACCCGCGAACGAGCTCATAGGAAACGAGCTCGTCAAGGAGTTTTCGGAGCGGTGCATATCCGCGCAGCGGAGCGTACAGGGTTACATCAATTGCGACAATCCAGCACCCGACGATGATACCATGTTGACCCTGATCGAGACGAACGAGCAGCTATCTCTCGCTGCCTCGAAACACCAGCGTGCAATCCTCCAGGCCAGGCGAATGCAGGGACAGTCTCCCACTCCCCCGATCTCCACTGCCAATAACCCACCGCAGAGCATGTACAACCCGCCTCCGCAACCGCCGCCTCGTCAGGATCCCTCCCCGGTCGCGCCCGTCAACGCCGGCTCAACCAGCCCAACAAATAGCTATGACAAGACCGAGCTACCGCTACCGCCGTCCCTCCAAGCCGGAGGAGGCAACCGAAGACCACAAGCCGCCGCTCAGCCCGAGGATAACCCATTCGCAGACACCTATGCCGCCCCCTCTGGCCCACCTCCTGGTCGCGCCGCGGACGACGACGACGCACCTACGAATGGACACCGCGGAGGATCGCCGACATCGTACAACCCAGGCTACCAGTCCACTCCCTCGTATCTGGGCCGCCAGGAGAGTTCTGCGAACCACCTCACGATGCACGGGGGTGCGCAACCGATCGCGGAGGGCAACGAAGGTGGCAACCGCCCCGCGACGCCGGATCAGAACCGCCCGAGGAACCGCGACAGCGACGTCTCGCCCATTGCGGAGCGTGCGCCCGTGACATACAGATTCTGAGCATTTCGACGTGGAATTGATACTTACTGAGTTGCGAAGCGGCGGCGGATAAGGGAGCGAGATCTGCAGAAATCATGTCATGTGTTTTTTCAGCCTTTCATCCACCCATCATCGGATAAGTAATCTGTCTGCGCCAGCGAGGGGGAATGTTTTCTCAGACATCGGGAGAGAGTTTGCTCTCATTCCCCGAGTTCATTGTTTTATATCTGGTGTTTGGATCGATCATACAAGCGCGAAATACCTCTTCATCTTCTTTCCTCCTTTTTCATTGATCAATTTTCCTTTTTTTTCTTGTCTCGTCAAATTCCCCCCTCCCCTTTCCATTGATCCACCCAATTGTTTCATATATACCTACAGTCGTTAGCCGTGCCGTGGATTCGCTCTTGCGAAACGGCATGTCCTTATACATATGGGCCTACATACCCACCCCTCAATATATACTTACACCATGACAGTCGATCGTCTGTATTTGCTCTAATAACCGTACATCTAGTGTTTGTGAATCGTAAGGGATACTGAAGCACCACCTTCATGACCATCTCACGTGCCCACCCCTCCCTCCCTTCCTTCGCATCACAATACGAAACAACCCTCGTGGCTCTCGAACGAGGCCTGGCCTTTCCCCCCCACGCTACGTTACGCAGCATGCATGCACACATGGGGATGTTCGATATGGGGGCGGGGAAATGGGGGCGTGAGGCTTGTATGTCGTGCTACGTGCATATGCGCGAGTACAGTTGGGGTAGGGGAATCGTATGGGATGAGATTGGGGATGCAGCCTGGGCGACCTCAACTAATAGATTGAGGATGATAAATCGTGAGTGTGCTGTTTGCTGCTGAGGGAGGCCTTATGGAGATGTATGTGTGATACGTTCTTGTCCTGAATGGATGGGTGGGTGGAGGAGTGACGTGAGGTGTGAAAGTGAGGGAGGGGTATTAATGTGTCTACTGTATGTTTACACTCTAAGATACTACACACAGAAGTTACATTCTCGTAGGTATATAAAACTGTCGTTTTAAAGATGCTCTCCCTATCATATAAAGTTCCATTATATTTAAGTCCCTTGTAGTTAACTATAGATACGAGTATAAGTAATACTAATACTCCGTACTTTATGTATGCATTTGGAAAGAAATGCCGAAAGGACGACCATTTAGATATTGCCCCACCAAGATTGATCGTCCAACTACACACTACACGTACACTACACTACACTGTACAAACCCTTCCCCCAATTTCTAGGCTTGTTAACTTGTTCCTACGACGTCAACCGATCCTACTAGCACCACACTTAGCACCGTAGGCGCATAGAAAGCCACCCTCTTATTCCTTCGAGGCATCCTATCGTATCTACCGTTGCCGGCGCCAAAAAAAGATGATCTATCTCCCCCGCGGGATTCATCTGGCTCTGGCTGGCATCTGGAACTACCCTTGATCCGATCCGACCTCCGCGAACCGCCATCCCTACCGCAAAGAGTATAAGTAGGGTAAGTAAGTAATGATGAAAAGTCTTTGACGACACAGGAAAAAGGTGATGAGGAAAAAAGGCCGTACATATGAGCTACGGAACTCCCGCCGCAGCCTTCTATTTTCCTTTTCTCTTCATCTTCACCCATCCGCTTTTCGCCCGTATGAGAACGACAGATCCTAGGACAGGTGATTGACAATATAACTACAACCACCTATACCCACCTACCTAGGCATCTATCCTGTTGGGGAAGAATCTAGCTGGGGTGGCTTTTTTTTCTTCTATTCTCTGTCTATACCAAATCGACTATCTCCCCACCCAGAACCCGCTGCTACCCACCTTTGAATTACCAATCAAAATAATTAGTCCTTTCACTCTCAACACGCCGTATGCGCGGAACGACCCTCGACGGTTGCTAAGTTTAAATATACGATCCTCACCTGCATATATCTCCCTCTTCTCTCCCTCGTGTCCAGCCATTGGGGTCTTTTCCCAATAATCCCCAAGGAAACTCTCCGGCCCATTCCCATCACCCCATGGCACCTGGCCTTGCTACCTCGATCGGCCGTCGTCCATGGCAAAGGAACTTCCACGATACGTGGACACGGTGATTATAGGTACTTTAGATTTCCTCTACTTACAGTTTCTTGCTTGGTCCTTCCTCGTCCTATTCGTTGTGTTACCTCTGCATCTGCAGCCTTAATATCTGCAGTTCCGCATTGCTTTTTCTTCCTCTAGTTCTACGTCATTGAAAAGCGCCTGCGGGTCCGAGATCGCGGCTCACGCTCGGCGATAAGCAATGCGATCTCTCTCTTCCACTATTACTGCAAGCAAACCAAATTGACAATTTCGCTGACCAAGTCCCTCCAATCGGCAGGCAATGGGCCTTCTGCACTGATTCTATCATACATACTACACGGCTGGATTCCATACTACATCGGCGGCCACTATGATTCCATCCTCGATGCGAAGCTGCAGGAACGCACTTGTCTTCTCGACCTGACGCCCGACCTGTACGCACATTTCCAAGCCTCGTTGAGATACTCGACGCAGGCGCTCCCCGTAAACACTCTGCTCGACACTCTGCTGAGGCCGAATGCGGACACGGAGATCAACCCGACATCATGCATTGAGTGGCGCTTCGAGCCCGAGAGGGCGATCGAGCACGTCGCGATCGGGCAGACGGCGAGGCCCGGCGGGCAATGGGCGGAGGACACGATCGAAGCGAGCAGAGACATAGGCACGCTGAGCTATGCGGAGCAATTGTCTCTGCCCGGATACACGTATTCCGATCATGTGAAAAGAGCAGGGACGGAAGGGCAGCAGTGCGATTTCGTGCGGCCCTCCCGCAAGCAGGTTGCGGAGTATCTCGAGGCGTACCCGCAGGCTGTCGGGATCGCAGACGCGATATACACTGCGACGGAAGTGAAGGATGTTCGACGGACGAGCAGCGGGGGGTTCGAGATTGGGAATCTGGGGGTGCGATGTAAACATCTGGTTTTGGCGTCGGGCATCTTCACGGTCAATCTTCCGCCTCCGCCCTTGCTTGAACCCGTCTCGCGCCTGGAGGACACCCGGGAACCGCTGTTGGTCATTGGGTCTGGGTTCTCAGCAGCGGATGTTATTATATCTGCCGCCACGGATCGCAAGATCATACACATCTTCCAATGGGCGCCAGAAAGTCGAGCGTCACCACTCCGCGGATGCCACCACACTGCGTATCCAGAGTACGCGACCGTATACCGCCAGATGAAGCTGTCGACCATCAACAACAGCAAAGCCCTAGCCGCCAAATCCCCCATGCTGCGACGAAAATCGAACCCTTTTTTCACCCAGCGAGACTGGACCTCACTCTACGAAGGTCTCCCCAACGCTGAAATCCTCTCCGTCGCCATGGCCCCCGACTCCACCTCTGCCAGTGTCGAAATCCGCACCTCCTCCGGCGACATCATCACCCGCCGCGTCGGGGGCCTAGAGTACGTCGTCGGCCGCCGCGGAACCCTAGACTACCTCTCTCCGCCCCTACGCGTCTCCGTGCTCGACGGAGCAGCAACAACGCAAGCCCCTCACCCACAATCCACGAGCATAATCTCCGGCCGCACCCTCCGCAGCAAAGCCGAATCCACCCTCGAAGTCTCCCCTAACGTCTTCATCATCGGCTCTCTAGCCGGCGACTCGCTGATCCGGCACGCGGTCGGCGGGTGCGTCTACGCCGCAGGCCGCATCCTCGACGCCATACCGACATCGCTATCCTCTCACCCCTCACCCACACTACTCCCCTGCTCGTCTACAGAGACGCCAACCACGACGACCGCATCGTCCTCTCACAAAGCAGATAGCGATGCAGGTGGCTCCACGTCGCCGACGACGACGGAGGCTTCGTGCGCGAGCCAGCACTCCGCGGCGGTGCTGACGAACGGACACTCCGATCTGCATCTCGACAGGCGGAAGCTGGCGCGCGCGGTTGAGCAGGCGAGCGAGCAGAATAGAGCGTGGGTTGAGACCGGGTGGTGGGCTGGGGGTGGGAGCGTGGGAGGATGGCCGGGGACGTTGAATTGAATGAAGTATATTCTGCTTTTGAAACGAATTTTTAGAATAGCATCGGGAGGTGGTGAAGCATGGAGGTATATATTTGTGAATTTTAGAAAAAAGGACTCCGAGAAGGGGCATCTGTGAATAATTAGGCATCACGAAAGAGCATGAGGTGATGGTAGAGGAAGAAGGCGTTGATACATAGGTGCATTGGTGGTTTTGAATATTAAATAATTCGTCGCATTACATAGCATATGCATCACATATATACACAAACACATACACATACATAGAAGAGGAAACAAGTTCACTTTCACACCCTCGCCGTTACTTATGAGATCCATAACGCAAATTCAATCCCTTCACCTTATCCTTCTCACCCGGTTTCCTAGACTTTGGTAACGTAGTTGATACTCTTTACCCAACGGTGCAACTCACATCCCACCCATCTTTTCATCTCTCACACACCTGGCACCAACCGAAAGAACATACGAATCCATATCACAAAACACCCCCACATCATTCCCGAATCACACAACCCTAATTCAAGCCCAAAAATCCACACGCACCTCCACTACTTTAATTAAACTTGCCCAACTCACTCAAGTCCACTCCAAACCTCAAACACCACAAATCATGTCTCCAGCAGGAGCGACAGGACCAGGAGGGAGTATGGCATCAGGCGAGTACGCACTGACGGTACTAGCCGTCGTGTTCGTGCTGTATGGCGGGCTGTTGGGGTATGTTGTTGGGAAGGTTTTGGTGATGTTGTAAGCATTGTTTGCTTTCTTGGGGGAGAAGGGGGAGGGGAGTGATAGTGATGCGAATGTATTAAAGACAGAGTGCGAAATGGATGGAAAGTTACGTGAAGTATGGATTGGAGTTGTTACAAGGCGAGTGGCTGCCACGACAAGGCACTGTTGTTTAGTGGGATATGAAGGTGTGCAGGTAGACGTGGATTTGGCAATTATGGATGTAGATTGTTCGGTGGACTGGAAGAGTATGTACATGTGCACCTTTCATGGCTTCTCGGATGTGATGACTACGTCGTGGTAGAAGGCTAGACAAGACAACGAAGTGACTAGTGATGACTTGTACAATACGCTCATGGCAATACCAGTCACAGCCTTATGAGTACATTAATCGCACCAGCAAGCAAGAGAGTACTGGGTTTGACATCAGTACTCTGGTCTTCAATTCCTACGTCTGTGTCTGTACGTCATAGAATCGTCCATAATAATGTTCGAAAAATCCTGTCGTCTGATGGATATCATGTACCTTTGTTGAAGATACAACCCTCTCATAGCCTGTTTCAAAAGAGAAAAACCCCTAAACTCCACGCCGAAAACCGAGTTGATGCCTTTGATGTTCGCGGGAGAGGAAACCCCGCCCGGGGGATGGGAAACGTTTCAGCAACAAAAGCCGACCGTCTTTGCTCCTAGAACTGGTCGAGAGTCATGCTCATCGAAATGTCCGTGTTCTCGACCATCTTCGTGAATTCCTCGAAGCTGATCTTGCCGTCGCGGTCCAGGTCGGCCTCCATGATGGTCTTGTCGACAATCTGTTCACTACGTTAGTCGAATCCTTACGTCATGTTGGAGAGTGCCGCAATCAAGTCGGTAAATCTCCCTCTAGGTCTGTGGATCGTACCTGCTGGAGCTGTTGGTCCTTCAAGTTGCTTCCCACCATCATCTTCAACACGATGAACAGCTCTCCGTTGCTGATAAATCCATCGCGATCAATATCGTACACCCGGAAAGCGAACCTCAGTTTCTCCTCCTTGTTGCCCTTGCTGCTGAACGCCGACAGTCCAGACACAAACTCCTGGAAATCGACGCTGCCGCCACCGTCTTCGTCGAAAATGGCGATCATGCGTGTTGCTAGCGGGTTCGATGAGATCTGTGGGAGGGCAAGGAATTCGTCTCGCTCAATGGTACCGGAATTGTCCTGGACGATTCAATCAGCAACGTTACGAACCGGCCAGGGGTGCTCCCTCATACCTTATCGAGCTTCATGAAGCGCTTCCGCAGGCGGTCAACCTCATCTCGATCAACTATTCAATCGCCGTCAGCTCATGCCCATGGCAATCAGCCCCGCGGGCAGCGCACACCGGCGGCGAGGCGCGACCCCGCAAAATTACGTACAATTCGAGCCAGAGGCGATGTTGTCGAGTATAGCAGAAGGTTGGTTTCCCATGTTGGCGGCTGTGTGCGTCTGTGGGAAAAAGAATATTATGTCGGGGGGGTGTTTGCTTCGGTTTTCGTGGAGTCTTAACTATAGGGGAGTTTGTTTGAGGTTCGCGGGGGTGGGATTTCTGGGCTGGATACGGTCCCACTGGTTTAAGCTTGCCAGGACTGAGCCAATCACGGTCACCATTTTTCCGCTCCGATTTCCGCCAAGCCTTTCGACATTCACGTCCGAGGTTTGTCGTCACTGCGCGCATCTACGGAGACTTGCAATTGAATTGATATAGAATCCTTCGAGATGGCGAATGACCCCGCGGTGGAGATAGCCTCCGTGCTACAGTTCGCCCACATCAACCGCCAGCCATCACCCAGGCACGACATCAACCCATCGACAGCTGCGTCAGAGAAAGAGCCGGTCCGCCTCCATTCACAGCACGACCCAGACGCAATTTCAGAGGCCGATGAAGATGAGATCCCCATCAGCGTGCTACAGCCCCTCCCGAGGCGGAAGACGATGCCACCTCTTCCCGACCTACGATTCGAGCAAAGCTACCTGAAGAGCATCGAACACGCGGAGAGCTGGAAAGGTGTTTTGTGGATTACATTCCGCGACCAGGTCCTGATGTGCTTCACGCAAGGTATGCTGTGGGCGCTCACGGTCAGCGGATGGCAACATTTCAACCGGAGCTCCAAGTTCAGCGGACAGACCATGGGCGCGCGGATACGACGGTGGTGGTGGGGCGTGAACAAGTGGTCGCTTCCGAAGCAGAACTCGGGACTAAGGAACAAGAATCTGGGGAGGAAAGCTGCGGAGGTGAGTGTTGATTTCCTGGGTGTCTGTAGACCTACTACTGGCATGCGAAACATGAGCAAGACTGACATTATACTCAGTATTACAAGGATCAGGCTGTCGACTAGAGAATTTAAGAGAACATGGGAGGATATACCAGCATTAAAGGCGTTTTTATTGGCGTGGAATGTATCCATATTCAAAATCATCAAATCGTCAACGAATCACAAAATGGGAGTTTTCAAGCAACGAATGAATATAACATATGGATGGGTCAAATTCCCTGTCGACAGAGGCCCTCTGTTCAACATTCCCGTGATTTATTACAATGACATAGACTGAATTCCCGTCAAACACATCCAAAAATGCGAGGAGCGTTTGCCTCGTTACATGGATATATGCTTTGAAGGGTGATATACGCCATCAGATGAAAAGCAAGTGGCCACTCTAAAAAGCAAGTTTTAGGAATATCGCGTTTCGAGACAGATCGGACTACAAGAATTCTAGTCGCAATCATTCAATCTGCAGGATCTAAACAAAATCAACCACTGAGAAAAGATCCCATCATACGTAACTAAAACATCTGTTAGACAAATTAGGTTTTTTTGCAAGTTGTGATGATAAATCATGTACCCAATCCTTCCGGCCCCGGATAACTGCTCCTCCGGTCAAGATCACAAATCTAGTAGTGGAGCAATAGAAGCCTTATGCCATATATGTTTCTAAATCCGAAATTGCATGTCTATAGGACATGAATCCATCATGCAAATGTTTGGCAAGACGTTATTTAGAAACGGCGTTACACATTATTGCTCAAGAACCCCGAAACGGAAATCCTACCCCACTTCTCAGTTGGGAGTCCAACCTCGGTCTACCACGTAAATAAGAACCATAACCATGCCTTTCCCAGTACTTTTCATCAACAAACAAGATTCATCAATATGGCTAATAATACGGAGCAAAAGTGGCAAATAATTGCAAAGAAAAAGAAGGATGAACAATACTCACGTCTGCCTACCGAATGGCTGCTGAACAGCTCTCCATCACCCGATGTCAGGACATACATCGACATACCGAGGAAGAGTGGAATCTTGAGCCAGGAAGAACTCAGAATCACAGAGGAGTTCGATGCTACCGCGCTGGCCGAGGCTATCAGAAGAAAAGAATTGAAATGCGTAGATGTCACAAAAGCATTTTGCAAGGCATGTCGTCTTCTCCTAATATTCGACAGCAATAGCTGACTAGCTATGTAGAGAGCTGCAATTGCACACCAACTAACGAACTGTCTTACCGAAATATTGTTCGATGAGGCTCTGTCCCGTGCCAAAGAACTAGATGCACATCTAGCTGCTGGAAAGTCCCCCTTAGGTCCGCTCCATGGGGTACCCGTCTCGCTGAAAGACACGTTCAAAATCAAAGGCTATGACGCATCTATTGGTATTGCGGCATTAGCTTTCAATCCAGCAACCGAGAACTCTGTACTCGTGGATGCTCTTTTGAAAGCAGGTGCAGTCCTATACTGCAAGACCAATGTTCCGCAAACACTCATGGCTCTCGATTCCCATAATAACACTTTCGGCCGTACCCTTAACCCCTTTAACACGCTCGTCACGGCCGGTGGAAGCAGCGGTGGCGAGGGTGCATTACTGGGTATGAGAGGTTCTGTTCTGGGAGTGGGAACGGATGTCGGGGGATCAATTCGAATTCCTGCCATGTGTAACGGCACGTTGGGCTTGAAGCCTAGCTGGCAACGTATCTCGTATGCCGGACAGGAAGGCGGTACGCTCCCGGCAATCGCCAAACTTGGTATTCCCGCGAGTGCAGGTCCGTTGGCCCACTCTGCGAGGGACATCGAGCTCTTCTTTAAGGCGCTCGCCGAGCAGAAATCCTGGGAGCAGGACCCGGATGTTTTGCCATCACCTTGGAACACGCTGTCTTCAACTTCGGGACGCAAACTTCGTATTGGTGTCGTGAGGAGGGATGGAGTGATCGAGCCGCATCCACCGATCGCAAGACTTTTGGATGAAGTTGCATCGAAGATGCGCCACGCGGGTATTGAGGTAGTCGAGATGGATATTACACCCATCTTCTCCCAATGCCAGTCACTGGCAAATTCTCTCTTCGGCATCGAGGGCGGGAATGCAATGTTCGATCTCCTAGAATCCGCCAACGAACCCCTTTCCCCGTGGCTTTCCACAAGATTGCGACGCAAAGAGCCACTTTCGCTCGAGAAGGTGCGCCAACTTCACGCCAAAAAGACGGAACTACAAACAAAGTTCCTGAAGATCTGGAAGGATGCAACTGGCCAAGAAATCGATGCCTTGATCACGCCTGTGGCTCCACATCCAGTGCCACCAATCGATCGTTGGAATGGCGTAAGCTACACAAGCAGCTTCGTCCTGCTAGACTATCCTGCGGGCACAGTTCCGGTTAGGTTCTTCGAGCGAGCAGACATGCAAGGCGAGCTTCCAAATACAAAGCCGCTGGGTAGTTGGGACAAGGCAAATCGCGAGCTATGTACGTCTCCTACTCCAAACAACATGAAAGTAACCATACTGACAAAAGTCCAGGGAACAATGTCGATCGCGAAACATATCTGGGCACACCACTATGCGTGCAAGTCGTGGCTCCCAAACTCGAAGAGCGAAAGCTATGTGAGGCCATGGCTGCCATTGAAACTGCAATCAAGGGTACTGGAAAGGGGCCAGCGTCGAAATTGTAGATGGAATCAGCTCTCGGGAAATATATGTAAATATTAAAAAGGGTATCTTTAAGTAAGAATTAAATCATTCATCCACCACCTCTACTATTGCTGTTCAAATCTCTCGTTCTCCCTTCCCCAGCATCACTCCACGTCCCACTCTCCAACACCAACGTCGTAACGAACTCTTCCTCCCTCCCAAACCCCATCGCCCTACCCCGCCACAGATTCCTGTCCACGAAACTGGGCAACTCCCACGACGCCAATCGTCCAAAGCCACCACCAGCATTGCCTCCGTCATATTCATCGACGCCCCTGCCCGTCCGTAGTGGCCGAGGAAAGATGCCGCGGAAGAGAGGTCGTGTAAGCGGCACGCAGGCTACGGTCATGCCAAGAGAGGGTTCGATGATGGTGAGGATCAGAGCTGGCGCGTTGGTGTAGCGTGATACCCTGGTTAAAGTATGCATACGGACGATCGAGATGGCTGCTATACTGTTGACCCTCAGTAAACTCTTCATCGGTCTTCAGAACTCAAACGAAAGAGTTCAAAATCTTGGAGTTGGACACCTACCATATTCCAGTACCAAAAATTATTATGAGGGCAACCTTGTCGGGAATTCTGACGTTGAGTTTGTACAGCATGTGGAGCGGAAGAATGAGTATCACGATGTCCACAAGAGCGTCCAGCGCTCCTATTACCATGAACGGCGTGGTTCTGTCTTTGACGCAAGTGCCACCTGCAATGTTTGGATTCCAGAAATATGCGAGTGGCCTGCAGGATACCAGAACGAAGGTGATGTATCCAATCGCCCAGGCACTGGCGAGACCGATTGTGATCCAAGAAGCGATGCGAAACTGTTTGGAAGGAAAGATGCGGTTGTAGAATAAGCAAATGGAGATTTTTATTGAGGCTACCGAGGCGGCGAAGAGACATTGGATGGAGATTAGTAACTGCGTTTCGGTCAGTTGGTGTTGGTATGTCGTTTGGAATGGAATTGGCCATTCTACCTTCAGAGCTGTAGGTGATTTTGAGATACGAGTACTATGAGATGCGTATGGCCATTCTGTTGCTTTATTGCCAGCACCTCCTATTGAAGTCTCTGTGAGTCATGTCAGCCTCAATACCAATGATGGGGATAATTATCATACGAAGTATACATAGCACAGCCAATCCATATAGGCAAGCCTGTATAATTTCTTAGCATACTTGCCTACCAGCAAGACTATGAACATACCTGAGCCACGATGATGAACCAATCCTCAGAAGATAACCTCGTTCTCTTGAACCTCTTCCCAATAAACCTAAGCACCAGCGAAATAGTCGATGTAACAGCAAAAGCCAACGAAACACCCAAGATCGCCTTTCCACTACCGGTATCAAAAGCACTCGTCGCGCGTTCACTCAACGCCATTATCGCAGGACCGAGATCGAAGAAGCATTGAAGATTAGAATTAAAATATGAGAGCATTGATGAACACCAGGCCGCACTACAGCATCTTGAACCTCGTACCATACCACTCTTTAAGGCATACCGTGTATCCCACGCTGATCAATCCCATCCTCTTCCACCACCGGCAGTCATCGCTATCTTCTCGGAGACCCCTTTCCCTAGCACCCTCAGCTGCACAGGTACACCCGACCACATGCACATTAGCGACAACACGCACGTTGAGAAGTGCGGAAATGGCGTCTGACACGCTCGGCGTGGAATTCATCTTAATGATCGTGCGTCGCTGGAGCTGAGGTGTATGGACGTTGTGATTGGTGGATGTGGGGTGTAAGCAATTTCGAGGGTGTTTGGCGTCAAGGAGGGCAGCTGAGAGGGATGGCGCGAACGCATGGCGAACAGGCGCGAAGTGGATCTGATAGGATTCTAGGATGATGGAATCATTTAGGGCGCTGGCCTTATGGGTGGTAGCTGTGTATTATTGATTGGAGCGTTCTCCCGCGTTCTCCTGTCGCTCTACGCGTTTCGAAATGTTCTATGAAGCTTCTTTGGGATGAGACGTTTTATTACTGACAAGTGCAAGCTAGAACACGATTGGCTATACATGCAAAAAAGGGGGAAGAGAGGTATGAAATAAGTTGTTATCCAATTGACTTTTTTATCTACTACTTTTTTATTATTTTTAAAATAGGAACATTTTCCAAATGACAACTACAACCCCCTATGCATTAAACGACAAATCAGATTGCAAAGTCGGGCTTCTATGCTATGATCTTGATGGATGATGCAATATATCGCAGGCTCGAATGCAAAATTATGGGGCTTCTATGCAGTGATCTTGATGGCTGGTGCAACAGATCTGAGGCTAGAATGAAAATATATATAGAGGGTTTATGGGCCCTCAATCAATCCGGGTCCAAAGAGAGCAGCCTGTGCAACTGCATCGGCATCGGCAAACGGTCCCGAGCCCTGGGTCACAGCAGCGATCGTGAGGCCAGTGAGCAGATTCTCCTCATATGGGAATGGAGCAGTGAAAGTGAGAGTCTCACCCTCGACCGATGTGTTGCTGAGCGGCTCGACGATGGGGACGTTCTGCTGGTTGATATAGACAAGGCTGAGAGAGCTCCAGTCCTCGATTCCGCTGATGTTGATCGAGAACTGGATTTCCTTAGTTTCGGCGGAGATGTCCGATGTCAAGACGTTGAGGGGTTTGAAGGTCTTGAGGGGGATGGTATCGATATTGGGGCAACTTCCAGGAACGACGAAGGACTGGATGGCTGTGAAGGCGAAGTCGCGGACTGATGTGGTAAGGAAGGGCTGCGAGCTGGGGCGTTTGCCTTGAGTGAGGCGGAAGAAGCCTTCCTGCTCTCCTTCGTTGCCAATGACCGAGGCAATGACGCGCACAAGACCAATGTCACCGTTCTGTGCAAAGATTTGGTCGACATCTTGTAGCGTTCCAAGGACGACATCGGTGAAAGTTCCCGCGAGTGCGATCGCAGAGCTGAAGCTATCGACTGGGAAGGTGTACTTGCAAGGCTGAATTTCTTCGAAGCCAAAGGCCTTGAGGGGTCCGTTGGCGCTCAATGCATGTAGTTCCTCTTGCGCAACAATGGCCTGTAGGGAAGAGAGGATGTAGTCCTGACCGTCCCCAAGGTCGTAGCCGGAGACTTTGTTGGTAATGTTGGAAATGAGCTGAGTGAAGAAATCAACCTCGAACAACTCGTTGAAGGCAATGAGCTTCAGGTTGGTGATACCCTCGTTGCTGATCTGGCTGGGTGGGGGACCGTTGGGCAAAGTACCGAAGGCTGCCTTCTCGATACTGAGAAGTTGCTCATCGCTTGGGTTGGGGAACCCGTCTGGTAGAGGGAAGACACTGTCACTTTCTGCCGTAGGGTAGGCAGAGACGAAGGCCGCGAAGGCAGCAAACGAGAGGAATGAACGCATCTTGGATGGGTTAAGTACGACGAAAAGGATTAATGGTAAAGAGAAGATCTCGATGTAATGATAAGAAGTCAAGATAACTGAATAAGATGCTGGATGAATATAGACTTGAAACAGGGTAAGATTGACATTTTTATATCAAGATTGTGAAGCCTCCAGAGAGGTACCGGAAACGGACTTGACAGATGCAGTCAAGGTTTAATTTTGGGCACCATTGCCCCTCTGTCACTTCAAAGTTCTTGACTAACAAATCGGGTCCAGAGAAGTCTCCACGGTAATGACTTCCCCAGAAAAGATTCGGGTCCATTGGCTCCCGTACCATGATCCCACATATGGTGCCTGATACTGGTGGCTGGTGAGAGCAGTGGCGTCAAGACTTTGAACTGGAAAACACGTAGAAGGCTGGGGAAAGAATCTCAAGCGCTCACCGTGCACCTTTTCCTACCTAGAATAGAACAACAAAGTCTTACTGATTGGACCATGGTTGAGAGGCGTCCATTCCAGATGAATTTAGTGCTAGCTATGAAAAGCTTAGCGAATGCCTATGTAAAGGTTAAGGTCTGTTCGGATGCAACGGGAAAGAAGGGGGTCGGGCCTGTAAATGGTCGATTATGCATTCCATTACTCCTTTGGCTCTTACGACATACCTCGTAGGGCAAATTGTGGTACTCCGTCTAGACACTACGCGTTTGATATGAGCAAAGAGAAGTCATGGAGCAAAAACCGTCAAGCTTGATTCGCGTTCAATTACCCGTAGAGTCAAATAGAACTCCGTACCTGTTGCTGCTCAAGGTCCTAGTATCCTTTCGATCATCACTGCCCATATCTGAAGCGATGCAGCTCCGAGTTATTTGCATCATCAAAGTTGAGAAGTTTGAGACTTATGGGAGAACGCGTCAAAGCCTTCCAGTTGGGCTTCGTTTGAAGGTAAGATCTTGGTAACCTTGTTACCGGTAGTTGCGGGAGGAAATTCACATCATCATTCTTTGTGACGACAGTGACGTTGGTTCCAGATCAAGTATTCTCACATGAGAGAGGCATGTACCTACCCAATTGGGTAATCGAATATCTACCTATTCGAGTGGTAACCCTATTAGGAACAATAAAGACAGCTTTGATTAAAGAAAACACCAACTGCCAGCGCTTAAATGACGAAATTACAACAATTGACTAGGTATACGAAGGAAATTTCTGCGAAAGAGAAACGTAGGAAAGTGACGACCAGAGATTGGTTCATCACCAATCATCAATCATGTCATTCGACTCTTCGCTCTCGAACTCCATGATCTTTCTTGCTGCTTCCGACCCCGCTACGGGAAGCATCTCAATCCCTTCTTTCTTTAGGTCTTCGGGCACCTCTTCCGGGTCTAAAAGACCGACTTGAAAGAGAACGCTTGCTTGGTCCCAGTATACTCTCTCGTGCCAGATCTTCCCACCCCGCAAACCCACAATCGATACTACCACGATCTCCACCTTCTGCTTGGTTGGCGGTATTCCGGGTAGTATCCATGGCATCTCGCATGTATGTTTGAATTGGATATATAGCTCATCCACGATGCGATCGACGCCGATGGTGCGTGACACCAGTCGCATATGGAACGACGGAGGTGAAGCTGAAAGAAAGTACTCGGAATAGAATCGCTTCAAATCCTCCTGCCCGATTCCGCCAGTCATGGTGGGGGTGTAATTCACGAACGGAGTGGGCTCCGCTGTGAATGTTTCCATCAATTTGTCCACATTCTGCGTATGGAACTTGTCTAGAGAGTAAGTTAGCGAAGGACTTCCTTTGGGACACAATTGCGTAATTCAATCTATGGACATACACTCTTCATTTTGGTCCCACACGCGCTCGATGTCAACCTCCGCACCGAATCCGCGTCGGACCATGCTCAAACTCCTGCTCCACGCCAGCGCGTCAGCAACTGGGTCATATTCGTCCAAGTCGTGCTCCGCAAAACCTGGGTCAACACCTTCGTAAGAGTACACGGGGTACGCAATCTTGGACTGCAGACCACCGGCACCTATGCCCGCAGTGATGCGCTTCTGGACGGTCCTCCGCTTTCCTTGTATGCCCAGTACCTCAGGCCTCTTAGTGACGCCGACGGTGGGTTCCGAGGGGCCGGTGCCATGCGCCAGATGTACGAGCACCCGGAATGACGCGCTCATACGATGTGTCGGATCTGGTATCGAGGTGGGGTAGTATGCGACGAGGGAACAGAGTTTCGAGGTCGAGGTTTTCGGTTCGGAATATACATCAAGGCATATAGCTGCTGCGTCCCCGAATGCTAGTATTCATTGTCAGCCTTTTCATATGCGCTGGAGGTTTTGTGCAGTGGACTGCTGTGGATGGGTTGTATACCGACGATCGCATACCTCTCTCCGATGCTCATGCCATCTCCGAGGTGGTGCAGCGTATTTACATATGTCTTCCCTCCTTTGCCCATTGGTATGTACTTAACAATGAAGCCCTCTTCCCGCCATGCGCGCAATGTTTCTAGGTCGAACTCCTCGTCTTCGGCTGTGACGTAGAGTATCGGGGTGCTATGGTTGAAGCTCAACCAGCCATTGGCGTCGGCCAGATACTGGAGGGCCATCTGTGGTGTTGAGTAATCTGATGCTATACTAATTTAACGGACGTATGAGCCCACAGCCGGTTGCGCGCGGTATGTCCAGTGTTCTGGGATGCAATGCGATATGTTACGATATGTTGCGACACGGAGCGATGCGATGCACGCGATAATTATGGGATATACAGGTAGTAGGTAGAGATGTGAAGAGGGGTAGTGGGTGGCATAATGGGCATCTTAAGCCTTCAGGTGAGGCATGCCTGGGTCCACAGGAATCAACTCCTGCCATGGTACAAGAATGGATCATGTGGGGTTGAAGCTTGCCCGCTCTCCAGTATCCTAGATACATGACGCATGAGGCGGCTTGCCTGTCCTCTAGATACGCACACATGCCATCTCATATCAGGTCAGGTCAGGCAGCCTCACGCACTGTACCTGGATTACTTCGGACCCTCAACACCACCATCGTTTATCGCAAAGTTCTATTATTGCATCTTCTTTTACAAGATACTGCATTTGCCCTACAACCGGCATCCCGCTACTTGAGAGGGTAAACGAGGGAACGATAGATGGTCTGGCCTGGTCTGGTAAAGATAGGCTGATGTGGCTTATGTGGGGTTTGTTAGGTGGAACTACTCGTACAAGTATTATTAGTCGCCGTAGCACGTCATTAGTCCATTACACTACTCGTACTCATCCATAAGAAAGCAGCACATAACATAATCCTCTCATTATCACCGTTACCAATTGAACCCTCGAGGTAACTCCAGATACAACAGAAAGGTAAATCAACCGAAAGTCCACATTGAGCTATCATACAGCTCCTCCGGCGTCGTGTGCGCAGGAAGGATATCCGGATCATCTTTACCTCGCTTGATGAACGCTGCTTCTCCGACATCATCGCCACACTGAAGGACCAATAAATCATCATTATCCTCCTCCTCATACGACCGCCTTGAAAACTGTCTTAGCCATGTTCTACACCGACGCAATGACGATTGGCCCTCCTCCACCTGTGTATCTCGAGCTCGTGCCCGCTGCGACTTGATAGGTATCGGTTTGGACGACGCAACCACAGGATCAGCATGCTGTTCGCGCGTTCTGGTAGTCCGACCTGGAGAACGAGTAAGAGTCGGGTGAGAGGGGATCGAAATGGGTTCGGCCATCATCGTCGGTTCGTCGTACGAGTGCTGAGGGGCTCTTTGTCGTCTCTGGATCGTGACCGTGGCCTTGACGGTCTTTGGCGTGGCGACTCGAGCGTGGGAAATGGAAAGCCTGGCAGGTAGATTCAATGTCTCTTGACGGTCGTGTTTCGAAACTGGTTGCCTCGTCGCTACTACTAGAAGACTTGAGCGTCTGTTACGGGTTCGTGCAGTTCGTGAAGGGGGTTGGGCCCCCGCTGTACGCCGTCGGGAGCTGTCGAGAGCACATGTCTCGTCTTGAATCGGCGTACGTGTTTCCAACGTGTTGTCTTGTGCGTTGTCCCAAGCGATGGGCGTTGGGTAAAACACCCAATAGGCTCCGTTGCGTGATGAATCTCTCTCGAAGCTAAACCGCATATCTAAACCAAGATACCATGACGTAAGGTTAGTATCAATTGAGGGAACCAGCGCTGCATAGTGTTCGGCATATGAGCATCAGAAATAGTGCTTGACATATGAGTATCTGAAATAGATAAAGGGTTGTTGGCGCAATAGCGACATCGTGAGGACAATTACTCTCAACAATCGGACATTGTCATTGTCACAAGTTTATTTCGCGGTTTCGGTTCGCATATTGTGGTTGCTCAACAACTTACGTAGGACATCTCGTGGCCAATGATTTCACCATCATTGCAACTGTCATGATATATTGGTCCCATACAAGAATTGTTGTCTCATAGCTTATCTATAGAGTCATGAAGTGCGGAGTATACGGAGTACACTTTAACATATGCAAGACCTCTAAATCATGAGATTCATCAAAATCACCTGATCAAGAAAATTGCATGTATATTCAACTATCCAATCACCAATTCCAACTCCCCTTTGCCCTCCTCGTGCGTGATCCCCTCTCGCGAGCAATCACGAAACCCCGCCTTTCCTACACCGCACGTAAGCAAGCACGCTGCGTCCCCAAATCGTGGTCACACAACATAAATAAGCATCGGCCGGTCCAAGGGTCGGACGGACGATCAAGTGCCCCCGCAAAACATCAATTGGAGTCGGAAGGACATCACGCTTACACACACGGCACGCACGTTTTGGACTCGGGTCGGGGCCGAACGAATGAGCTGCGTTCGACGATTTATAGCACGCGATTGACACCCACCCCGCTCGAATAGATAAGATTGAATTGATGGGGAGGGCAGAGAGAGCGATGTGATAAAGTGGTGCCGATCATGCATGATGCATATCGGGGTTCATGTAATGTGTATGCTGGCTGATTGGCTGTATACCATCTTTCTATATCATTTTCGTGAAGGAGAGGGGTTTGTACCACTCTCGCAACGACAGCCAGAGGTTCAATCAGACGATTGTGTGTATCTCGCATACGAATTATTGCATGGGCGTTGGAAGCACCAGGATATCAACGGCCCTTCTTTGCTTTGCACATGCTCGTTGTTTCTGCTTCGTACCTAACGTTCCCGACTTTACGTTTCTGCCAGCCAACCAAACCAAAGTCCCCTCTCCAAATATACCCTTTTCGAGAAAGACCATCCGGAGCATTCTCTCGAGGGTTATCTGAGATTATCTAGCCTCCCAGGCATGTTTCGAGGTTTCAATTGGAACACTAGGGACCAGCCCATTCGGAACCCCGCGGCGGCGGCCATGGTACATGAAAGTATTTTGCGACGGACAAGCTACAGCACCACAACCAGGGCCTTTCTGCAGACGCAACGTGCGAAGAGAGAGTTGGCCTTGTTCGCAAGAGTGTGCTGGTTCGAGCATGGTGTTGGCTTAAGAAAAGTCGCCTTGTCGGTATTGGGATAATATAGTCATTCGGTAGGATCTACGAACGACCAGGCCCCATCCCAGGCCAGGCAATCCCATGCTCAACTCCCCCCTCATCCCTCCCCGTCTCCTCCACTCACGAGACGCGACGCAAAGTAAACATAAGCGCAATAAAGTTATTGTGTCTCCCAATAATAACGTATGTATGTACGGAAGGATGTGCGTAAGGGTAAAATCTACGAAAACCGAACGGGACCGCACAAGAGAAATGCGGAGAAAGGGACCTGGAGACCCGGACTCTGGGGGCGCCACAGACCATACTGCACCACCATTCATACGCATCACAACTACACCATGTCCGCAGGCCGCAGGGGGTTTGAGATTCAATTCAATTAACTAATGTCCATCTCTAGCGGTGAGCTGAGCTGATCGAACGAAGCAAGCGGAGAAGCTGTGTGTCATGTCGTGTCATTGTCTGTTAGACAGAAAGGGAGGACTAAACATAAAATGCTGGCTGAATGCCCCCTTCTTGACACTGCTTGTTGGACTTTCCTGGTTTGCCGTTACTGGATCCACGGTTTGCTCGTTACTTCTATTTCAAGGACTGTAACTTGTTCTAGTGCTTACTACTGGGTAACATTCGTTGTTGTGTCATCGAACCAAACTACACGACGAGCAGTGAATAAGTCTATCACGTGACGATATCAGTCTTGTAGGGAATTGCATCTATCATTGCCTTATCTCTTTGAGTGTCGATATAAATCGGATATACCCACGTATATATACCTCTCAATCTCCCAAGACCTCAAAAACAACAATATCTACCACAACATCCATCTCCTTTAATTCAACTTCCTCTCCACAACTTCAACTACAATACGCTCTATATCAACCACCACCACCAACAAACACACCCGAACCCATAATCCAGGAACCCGAACCCGAACCGCAAATCCCCAAACCCAACAACACCCCACAAAACAAACAAACAAACAAACAAACAAACAAACACCACAATGCCCGGTCCACGAACCCGCGGCCTCGACCTCCTCGTCCTGCAAGCCCACCGCGCAAAAGGCGTCCGCTACCCGCCCGCCGCGCAGAAGGAGTGCTTCAAGACGTGGTACTCGTACGCGCTGCGTCGCGGGGAGCCCAGCGCGACGACCACGCCCGCGGACCTGTCTCGCCATGGGAGGGAGCGAATGGAGGGGAGGAGTGCTGTGCCTAGTTTGACGTCGGCTGCTGCTGCGGGGGCGAGGACGTATCTGTGAGGGGTGGGAGTATGGGGGTTTTGTAAGATGGGACGGTGGTTGTTTTTTATGGTGTTTCGAGTTCTAAATTGTGTGCATGGAGAGGCGAGGGTTTGAAGTCATTGGGGACTGGGCGGCGTTTTTCATATCTGTGTTTAGGCGTTCTTGGGTGTGGCTTTCTCTTGTTCATTTCAAAGAGAAAGTACTGGGAAGCTGGCTCTTGTTTGCCGATGAGTGCGTATACAAGTTCTTGTAAGAATGTCATACAATAAATTGTAATTGATCACTTTGAATGACAGTACGGTTAACTTGTGAGTGATGCTTGAGGACTTACAAAGTAACACAGCACGCCATCTTTGCTCAGAGAGCGCTCTGGAAGAACGAGCGACGCTGTGCAGATAAAGATAAACTATTAGGAGGAAGGTGTCGACGAGAAAGTACAACTGGGACGACCGAATCTCGAAATAAAGATAAAATTTGCCATATCCATATCCATATCCAGGGGTATCATAAATCTACGTATATATCCAAGAAAAGTAAGGTCCTTCAAAACCCACAAGCTGGCCCACTGGTTCATGCTCAAGCCCCCACTGAGTAACCAACCAACGCACTCAAGAAACAGAGATTCCCCTATCTACGGAACGAGATCAAACCCACTGATCTCAAGACTGACCTCCACCCCATGCAACTTCCTGAACCGGGTCCTCGCATCGCCGTTCCGGTCCACGCTCAGCTCCTCGGGGTACAGGCGGCACAGGCGGCCCACCTCGGGTTTGGGGAGGCGCATAATGCACACGATCTTGACGTCTGCCTCTGCGGGGCGCGTCTCCTGGAGGGAGAGGCAGAGGTTCTCGAGGCCGAGCTCGCGCTCCCAGCGGAAGAAGGAGTTGTAGAATGTCCCGTGGAATGCGTTGTCCTGGCCGTTTCCTTGGGAGCCGTGGGGCTGGGGGTGGTGCTGGGGATCGTGGTTGTGCTGGTGGTGTTGCTGCGCCATTTGCGCAAGCGGTGAGATGTTCGGAGGGTTGTTCTGTACGCCGTGTGCGTGAGGCTGTCCAGGTGGAGGGTGGTGATGATGGTGATGCTGTTGTTGTAAGTGGTGTAGCTGGTGAGCCTGTCCTTGGGCCGGGAAAGCTGCTGCAAATTGATGGAACGACATGACAGGGGGATGTGCTTGGTGATCCGGATTCGCATCTCCGGCATGGGCTCCTGGGAAGGGACCTTGTTGCATCGGAGGCGCATTTCCTTGCCCCGCAGCGGCAGCGATAGCTTGGTTCAGATTCTGAACCTGTTGCTGCAGCGCCTGCACCTGTTGTCCCAACGCATTCTGGACGGCATGGACCTGTGCTGCCAATGCCGGCGGCAAGCCAATCCCACCCTGCACACCGTGATGGCCGCCTCCCGCCACACTCGCCTGCCCGATAGCGCCGCACTTCAAGAATATCCATAGACTCTTCAATTTCGGAAGATCAGCTTCCAGCGACCGGTCCTTCGACCTCGACCCCAGGTATGTCGTCCAGAGTCTCAAATCCCTCTCACGGAATCGGAAGTACACAGCCGACATGAGCGCAGAGTATTTGGGAGACGAGATGATGCGGAATATGTTGCAGTCGGACGGATGTGTGAAGAGGAATTTGTTCTTCGCGTACAGGATCGGAGCAGCTTCGTCGTACACCTGGCGGGAGGTCGTGAGAAGCCCCAGCGAGATATCATGTTTGACGGGCGCCGGGTTAGGCCACCAGAACGGATACTGGGATATGAGCGCGTAGGAGTAGATTCGATTCCGCAGTTCGCGAGGGAGGGATAGGAGGAGAGAGAATGTAGGGTCCTTCGCTGATGTTCGAGCAGCGGGTGTCGCAGGATTGCTGTGGCTCAATGGCCTCGGACGAACGGGGGTGAGCGGTGTGGTTTCGAGCATGGTGGTGTCTGAAGAGTCTTCGCTGGTTGTCGAGGATTGTGAGTGTGACCGCGACCTTGAATTTGACCGCGGTGTCGATACTTGGGACGCCATTGTGAATTTCAATCAAGGTATGTACGGCTGGAAGGTATGGTCTCGTGGGGAGAGGTAAGCGGGGCAGAATCGAGCAGGAGAACAATACAGGGAAAGAAGGATAAGGTAGGGTATATATTCATAGGTGATAATAATAGGGAGGGAATGGGGTATAAATCCCTTGACAGGAGAAGCAAGCAAATGCCCTCAAAAGAGGCGGGAAAAGGGCGTGAAGTATCAAACGCAAGCGAAGAAGGGATGGAAGACGTAGGTAGATATGTGATATGTGTATGACCGTATGAGTAATTAGAGGGGCATCAGATGGCATTGGCAGGAAACAGTGCGTTTGACTCGTCCTCCAATCAGAGTCGTCCAAATTGGCGGAGCCCAATCAACATCATCCTTGGCACTGACCAACTCCTCCTTCTCTTGCTATTCTTCCTTGAGTCATGACATATATAATAGTTTCAAGACTTCATATGTGTTCTTGAGTTTATGTTCACTGTGAAATACTTCGGCCTTACCATATTATCTCTATCCCCTTTAAGCATATGCACGCCTTGTGATCAATCAATCAATCAATCAATACCCAGCCTCGCCCTTATACATTCCCACAATAGGTTCATTCACATGTTAGAATACTGCGGGCACGCGGGACATGCCTCAAAGAAGAAAAGAACTAGGCACTAACGACTAACGATCGAACGGATCATCCGGATGTCCCAACTCTTCAAGATGGTGAGACAATGTCCAAGAAATGACCAAAGTATCACCACGGCCGCTTTCAGCCTCACGCGCGCTAGGCCCCAACAAGGTCGATCATGGAATCTTGCATGTATCGAATTACTAATATGTAACATATTCTGTGAGGTCTGTGAGGAAGAGGTGTGTTTTGTTCATGTACATAATTTGGCCACCCAAATGGCCAACATCAGCACTATCAGCGTCCTTTTCGAACGGAGCTTACTGCTGATTCCATCTTGCCTCATGGCTCCTTGCGTACTCGGTATCGGGAGTTCATTGTCATGGTCAGCACTTCTAGCTTGCGAGTTCCCTTTCTCATCCCCAGCGTGTCCAGTGATGCTGGCAGTCAAGACCTTTGTGCCTTTTGACACTTTCCACGCACACCAAACTAGTATCGGAGCCAACAGCACAAGCTCTTTCCACCTGCCCATCAAAACCGTCAATTTCTCACCCCCGAGTCCTAGACTAAGCGTTCCGTGCCCATCTGCGGCGAGGAATATATGCTGAGAAAGGAGGTGCAACTCGAGTGACATCCGCCCTACCCAGGCAAACGCTCTACAGTGGCGGGTCCTCAGAAATTGCAACGAGTTCCGCAATATTACAATGGACACCACCGGCATCCATGAGAGGAACGGCATGAACCAATCGTAGTCTTTCTTCTTTGTATGTGACTGGGCTGTTATCCAGAAGAGGGGTCCAATGATAAGGGCGCAGAAGACGAAGAGGCGTCGGAAAGTGTCAAAGCAGTCCACGAGGACTTCGACCGAGAGGCTTCGCTGTGCTGGCGGTGTCTCGAACATGCCCACGATCTGGAAAGCAATCACAGCGGCTAGCATGCCAACGAAAACGATATACGTCTCGGTTCCAACATGGCCTCTCCAGTCGTCTATGACGAAATCCGTTCGGAAGAATACCTTGAGCATAAGCCATACTAGGTGTAGAGGACCCTTCACATATACTACTACAGTAACGGCCAAGGCAGAGACGAATATTTTGGCGACAAGAAACGCCACTGAATCGTTCCGATAATGTACTACACGCATGGTAACATAAACCACAAAGAACCAGAAGCTGACTAGTGGCGCCCAGTAGTATGACAGGTAAGGGCGGCTCATGACGAATGAGAGGCAGACGGCGAGTAGATTCATCCGGACGAGCACGATTGCAACTCGATCAAAAGAAAAGTCCCTCTTTTGCAAGAAGTACATCGTGTGGCCATATCCAAGCAGGAACAGATACATAGCGAAACATACCCGGAATAGCTCGTACAGGTCGAGTACATCACTGGCCCCGAGAAAGCCGTATATAAGGATAAAGATCTGCATGAATCCCCTAATCTCGTCTCCTTGGATCCGTGGTAGAAATTGATGCTCGGTCCGCGGGCCTCCAGAGAACTCTGATAAACGTCGTTCCTGAGAATCCGGCGGAGAAGATGGTTCACGATAAATTGTGAATAGACAGGCAAGAGTGATAGTTCCCAGTAGTATCCGATAATCCAGCGTCGAGTAAACGCCGGGAATTTTGTCGAGCGTATGCGTCCTATCGGCCAACACGCAAAAAAAAAGCACAACGAGGAGATCTCGAATTGCAATCGTGACCCCTTGCAACGACCCCTTTCCAGAGTCAGAGAGAGCAGAATGGCGGGACTTAGATAAAACAATGGACCCCAGGCGGGCAAGGAGAGTGAATGTCGGGATGAAGTAAAGCCATCTTGGAGAGCTGTAGCTACTACAGCACGTCTTATTTACTGGGTATGTCAAATGTTGTGTCGCTTTGCCATTGCACCGGAGGTTAAGCAAGACATCAGTCATCCTGGTCGCAACTGGATCCATGACGTGAAGTCCACTCATGCTGTAGGCTGCCGGCTGATCTTTCATCATCTTCGCGTAGCTCCAGACGACGTTCAATCCTGCTCTCGAGAGAAGACCTAGGTATTCGTTCATGGCACTGATCTTCTCCGGAGTGATGGTGCTCTGGCGGGCTGGGCTTAGCATGTAATACAAAGGCTCGATTACAGGTGCAATGAAGACTTGAGGGCCCACGCCCTCCGTAGATTGAGGCAACGTCCGCAAGTCCGAGAAGTCGTGTGCCAAAGAGATCCGGTCAATCGATTGTGAATACGCCTCGATAGATGTATTTTCCATGTGCCGTGCGTACCACAGTCCACCTCCTATTAACATAGTAACGGGTCTGCGGGGTCCAGTTTCCAGGTATGACCCATTGGATGGAACATTGTCGTTCACGATTGTTTCGTTTACCACCCCGCCCTCCAGCAAAGTCAATTCACGGAACATGGCCGTGGAGTTCAGCCACGGATCCCAGATGAACTTCAAATGGACCCCACCCTTCGAGTACTCCAAGTCCCCATGGTTATCCGGCTTGTTTCTTTCCTCTTCTACCCATCCCTCGTCGTCTTCTATTTTTCTCGCCAGCGCCCAGAAGATCTGTCGAACCGTAGAGTCTCCAACAATGGTTATGTCACCGTCCTGACTGCATTCTGCTATTTCTGGCGCTGAGTATTGGTGGAACATGCAACCCGACGGCTGCCACTTCGTATACGGTTTGTTGTCTGGGCTTTCGAGCCACTGGCCTTGATTGAGGAGGGCATCACACTTATACGGATCACGGGTATCTGGACATGACGGATGAGAATCAATATCAATTGGGTTGGGGAGGAAGTAAGATCGAACCTAAGAAGTAATCTCTATAGCAACTTGCAACAACGATAGTCAAGAGAAGCAGCAGAGCGCCTTTACTGAAAGCATCGGCGAAGCCCACGCGAAACATGCCCGATACTCATGTGCTCGACCCCCGCTCTAAAGACGGACAAGAAGATACCCAACTGGAAATCGGAACGCTGCCAACACGCTTCTCCGAAATGCAGACAAGCCTCAAAAAAGCAAGGGTATAATGTCAAAACAGAGACACAAATGAGTGAACAAAACGTCAAGGCGACCAGTAGTTAGTTAGTCGACGAAGAAACGAAGGAAAAAGCGACAAAAGGCCTGACGCGCGGCAACGATGAAGAAAGACGAAGCTTCATGGCAGGCGGCGTCAGTTGATAGTTAGGCAAGTCCTGACTTGGCTTGGCTGTGCCCTGCCTGCCCTGCCATGCCACGCGGCATGGGTAGATACTAGGCAAGCAATCCGCAATCCGACTCGTAAGTGTCAGAAGTGCTTGTGGGTGAAAAGGTTGAAGGATGGAGGGAGGTAGGGATTACGTAGAGTGGATGCTAGTCCGTCTAACTATTTAAGGAAGCATACCACGCGAGCGAGCGTCTCGGAATGAGGTTCCGACCAATATGTTTCTTGTGATGGTTGGATTTATCCACTGCTTGGGCGCATGGCTGTGGCAAGAGTATGTCTTTGTGTCATGCATTTTGAAACATCCCTATCCACTATGCAGAAGTCCAGGTGCGAGTTCAACTCACCGTTCTTTTTGTGTCACGCTCAGGTTCATAATGTCCTGATAGTTATCGTTCCCCCTGTCGGCCGCTGCCAGCCTTACACCATTAACGGGAGCGCTAGGCCCGCACTGTTTGCCGTTACGCCGGCTCGGCGGATCGCCCAAGTCAATCAACCATTCAGGGCCTGCTCATCAATACGAGTATTATGTACCGGAAAGCCGTTCGGTCAGCATGGGATTCTTGATGGTTGGATACGAGTGTATGTTTATTGGGGTCCGTGTGTCGCGAATACTGACATCAGAAGACCATTATATGTATCTACTCTCTCGAATATCTATGGCACGAACCTAATTAATTACTTCGTCTTGAACATACATTTCCCCATTTCTCTAGCTCAAAGCACATATCTGAAGTAAGGGTTCTCCTTATCCGTCAGATCCATGAATGCAAACTTATCCCTTTCGTCCTCGTCAATTGGCAATCCCTCCCTCTTCTTGTTCTCCCTCCAAAGCACCACGTACAATGCCACTGAAGCCAGGATCGTAATACAGTAACTACAATGAAATCAGCACTACTTTCTCAAGAACGATCGTTCGATCATGGAAACATGAAAGGAGGGGAAAGGGGTAAAACTCACAATATGATCAAACCCGTCCACAGCGCAGGATAATGGTCCTTCTTCGTCTGACTGTAAATCAACTGCGGCCCAACGATGTTACCCACGCAGTACGCGACGAAGATGGCGGCCGCCATTGCAGACTTCTTGGTTGCGCCGGCGACGTTGGACATGCCGATGACGATGGTCTGGCTGACGACGGCGCCGAAGGTGCCGATGATGCTGTACCCTGCGACGGGGGTGGGCGCGTGGTGCGTCCACTTGCTCTTCCAGATCATGGCGCAGCCCGCGATGACGGGGAGGCAGTTGACGATGAGCAGGATAATGCGGATGTTAGGGATCTTAGAGGAGAGGTAGCCGCAGAGGAGGATGTCGAAGAGGCAGAGGCCGCCAAGCGGGAATTGCCAGAGGATGGACTCGAGTGTCGACCAGCCGAATGTGCTCACGATCAGGGGCCCGAAGCCGGATACGGCGCCGTTGACGGTGTACGCTGAGCCCATCATGATGAAGACGAGCCAGAGTTTGATGTCGAGGAAGGCTTCTTTGAGCTGCGAGAGTTTGATCTTCTGGCACCGGACGCCGGTCTGACCTCGGCGGAGTCGTTCGACGGCTACGATGCGCTCGGTAGGAGTGAGGAACCATGCTGATACTGGGGAGTTGGGGATCAGGAAGCACCAAATGCCGAATAAGAAGGTCAGGCAGCCAGCGAGGAGGTAGATGTACTGCCATCGTTTCAGGCTGCCAGACGAGATCTGCGCGAACCCGTAGTTGAGAGCGCCGCCGATGATGGTGAATAGTCCGGTGGATGAGAACCACCATGACTGTCGAAGGGCTTGTTCCCCTTGCGTGTAGTACCCAGAAACGATGCACATGAAGCCGGTGGGGATGATAGACTCCACGAATCCCAAGAAGAACCTCTGGACATACAGACCTTGGTGCGTAGAGACAGCTGCAGTCAACATACAAATCAAAGCCCAAAGCACAACGACGCCGCCCAAGATACGTCCGAGATTGAAACGCTGCAGCGCAAACGTCATGGGATACAACCCCGCCAACATGCCGAAGTAGAACAGCGAAGTCGCCCAACTAAGCCTCGACGTGTTCGTCGTGGGAGGTCTCGTCGAAGTATCGACCACGCTCAGCGAGAGGTCTTTGGTCATTCCGAACAGGACCGCACTTCCCAGGATAGCTTTGTCGTAGTATACGAGTCCATAACCTGGAACAAGAAACGTCAAAAACCACTTCTCCACGATCCACACGACACAAAAGCCCATCATTCAGGGCCAGGGGAAATCAACATACCAACAATCATAGCCGGAATCAGAAACCAATCAATCTTCCTCAGCACTCGTCTCTCGACCTCAGGGTCAATTTCCCTCGCATGCTCTCCGACAAGACCAATCGCCACGTCCTTATCTAACGAGAGCGAACTCTGCGCCGACGCGGGCTCACGGTTTCCATGGTCATCTTGTCGCACGGGTGTTGAGGAGGATGACGCACTGGTGTCCACGGCTTTCTCAGCGGCGCTATTGTCGTGCGTCGTCGACATGTTTGGCAGTCGCTTTGGGATTTTTCTCTCGATTCTCCTCTCTTATGCTCGAAGACAAATGATTCCTCTCTCAAAGTCACGGAATCCCGAAGAGGATAAACCCGTATAAGCAC
Organism: Aaosphaeria arxii CBS 175.79; assembly: GCF_010015735.1. Lineage (NCBI taxonomy): Eukaryota > Fungi > Ascomycota > Dothideomycetes > Pleosporales > Aaosphaeria > Aaosphaeria arxii. The sequence goes on from NW_022983483.1 coordinate 1,139,102, forward strand.
CAGAAGTGTTACACGACAAAATCTGAGAATGAACTAAACGATCAAGGCTGGATATTCCAGGGCAGGGGTCCAATTTATACTCCTTAAGCCATAAAAAATAATAGTTAGATGTATACACTCGTATCACCACGACACGGGATACCGTATCAAGCGAACGAGAACCAAGGCTTTTTAATTACAAGAGAGGGAGAAAAAACCTTCTCACGATTATGCCATTCTATTATAGCAACCTCTCGTTAAAAAGAAAAAAAAAGGATTGGCGCGCGAGGTCGGAGGAGGGGTTAGTAGGAACTTGGTTGGGACGGGTGGGTGAGGGGCGGGAGGATAATAGCTTCTAGAGCTCTTAGCTACAAGGTAGCTAGCCCATTGGACGACGCATCGTTCAGCCCAGCGTGATTTCGCCTACCTAGCACCCGAATTGGACGGACTGCTTTTCCGAATATCTACGGTTTTCGTAGGCTTTTGAAGGCGTCTCGCAGGGTCTTCCGCGGAAGATGATGATGGTGCGAGTTGACTATTGAGCATGTGCGTGGTTTCGAGGCTTGACGTCCACGGCCTATTGGATCGATGCAAGCGAGGATATGACGCTATGCCGTATATGGAGTAGGGTAAATTATATAATCCTGAGCGACATCTCCAACAAAAAACTTTCCTCAAGCAAGCAAAGCTCCATCGTGCATAGTATATTCAGCATCAGTATCATCGGCATCAGCGTCAGCGCCCTCATCGCGCCCTCTCATCGTATCACGCAACCGGACCAATACATTATCCACGAACGTCCACGCCCCAAATATCCGATACGATGACAGCCCGACTGTAGTAGCCTTCGATGAGAACATTGATACACTTCGCACGCATGCCGAACCAACACCCTCACCACCTCCTCATTCGAGCGTGAGATGAAGTAGATTCTTAATACCATGGCTTCTTGAAAAAGAATAAACAATACACCTGCCGGTCTCATGCCTCGCTCAACCCACCGTCCCATCGATAGGTTTCGAGCTGGATGCATTCGTTTTCCCACGTCTTCTAGACCTCGGGAAATCAAATGTACGAGACGAGAATGATATCTTCGACGATCTTTGAGTACGATGCCGTTTAACTTTTCAGCATGGCGGAGTTTTTCGTAATTTATCTGTCGAGACATATTTGTACTTGTGTATATATATACATGTATACATGTGCACTGTGATGTGGTAGATGGATGACCGGGTACATGGTTGATAGATGAGATAGGTGTAAAGGTATATACGCACGACGTTCGCCCGCCCATTTCAAAAAATAAAAGCAATGATCAATCATGTAAATGTGCCGCAGGATAAGATAGGAAATCCAATGTAGACGAGACGAGAGCGAGCAAGCGTATTTCTTTGCAGTACGGACAAATATGGAAAAAAAGTGTCTTCATCAATCGTTTCATCGACAAGTATCAACATCCTCGATGCTAATGAACAAAACCCCAGAAAAAGGCAACACCCGCCTGCCTGCGCGCTTCGATGTCCCCTGCCCTCCCCCTTCCGCTTCAAAGTAGTATGGTATGTATAGTACAGGAGTGGCTTGAATGTACCAAAAATATAACGTCACTGCTGCCTGCTGTTGCTGTTTCCGCTGCTTCTGCCCCTTCCTATTTTATTTGCATAAGCACAAAATGGAGGGAACCACCGTCCCAGCCTGGCCCGGGCCCAATCCGAACGGAATTTCTGCAAGTTTCCAGTGGCCCAAAAACAAAAGGAAAGTGGTGAGATGAGGATATGCTGAGAGAGATGATATGGGGTATAGTGTAGATCCAAGTTATCGAAAATAAAAGAAACCATGACATTGGCATCATGTGGTAGTCGGGGAAAGAGGAGAGAGAGTAAAAGGAAAGAAAGCTACGGTCAGCTTTGTGGACTGAGTGCATATCATCACGATCGCCTTGGCCCTCGTGATGGGGCGGATCGTGAGTTTGTTGTTGCGCTTCGGACGCGGATCTGTGGTGTGTCTGACGAGCCGGCCACGGCTGCGTCATATGTTGGGATAGGTGGGGATGGGTGCTCGGATTGCGATGATTGAGGTGGTTGGTCTAGTAACGGTGCTCGTTCGCTCCAGTAGTCTTCGTCTTCATGACCTTCTCGTTGGCTGATCCGCGGCGAACTTTGGGGGCTGGTATATTCGGGAGGGAGATCGCCTGGTTGAAGGAATCCAAGACCGTGTACGCCTGCTTGATGCTGAGCCGCTGCGGCTGCCGCGGAAGCTTCGGCGCTTGTTCCTTCTCCAACATCTTCATTCGAATCGACGAGACTGAGCTGGGCAAGAGAAATGTCGGTAGGGCTGCGTTGCGGACCAGGGCTGGTGGGTTGATTACGACCTAGGCGCATCTGTTGACTGCTTGACCTTCCGTGACCATATCCAGTAAAGTATGTTCCAGCCATGCCCTCCCGGACGCCCTCACGGCCGCCTTCTAGGAGGATAGAACCTTGTTCACTGCCATACGGAGGCGGGGGAGCGAGACTGCCTGTCATCGGTGCCAAACCCCACTTCTTCACGTTCGCCTCGATGAAAACGAAACCCATCTGACCGAAATTGACGTGAACCTGGCAGGGGCCGTTGGCGCCGACTGTAGGGAAGAAGTTCTGAGACTTCAACCCGTGAGCAACGTCGTCCAGTTTCTTGCCATTCCGAGTGAAGAAGATCGTTCCAGTGCGAGGCCTGTATCCGACTCCGATGACGTCTCCCTGGACGAAGGCAGGACCGTAGGGTGTGGGCGTGAAGGGTTGATTATATCGCCGCGAGCCATGGGAAGTGTAAGCTATCGACCACCTGTGCTGGCCTGTAATTGTTAGAGGAAAGCGAAGCCATAGACAACAGTTCTCGGGACCTACCTGGAAGCCTGAACAGTGGATATGGTTTTGTGCTGACGCCGATGCCAATGCTAGTATTCTCGGGTTTATCATATATCTTCGCTTCCCAGTAATAGACTTCGTTTTGCTTGGGTATCGGGAGGTTGCTCTGAACGCTGCATTCGGAATCGAAGAACTCAATCTCTGTGCGGCCCTCGACGAAACAATTCGCTATTTCCAGCTCCGGCTCGAACTCCCACGCGGAAACGCCCTTCTCTTGAATTGCCAAGAACTGCGATAAGGATATGTCGGTCTGAATGGACTCGGGGGGATTCGCTTGCACAAACGCTGTAGAGGTTTAGTAAAGGGCATGCAACAACACGATGACGGCGGACATGCTAACCTTTTGCTCGAAGATACTCCATGCGCTCCATGTCATCCATCTCTTCCAAGGCCTCGGCCTCCTCCTTTGCGAACTGCTGCTCGTCATCGTACTCGCCGGGCCGTGTTATCCGGTCTAAGAAAATGCGTCCTTGCTGGGTGTAGCGGAAGTAATATACAATGGCGGCGAGGATGAGACAGAATCCGGCGGCTCCGAGGACAGAGAAGATGCCGATCATGATGCCCTTGGCCGTCGAGCTGAGAGGCTGGTAGTGTATCCGCACGGGTTCGTTGAACGATCGCTGGGTGCCTTCGGAAGTCGCGAATACGATATTTGGATGTGAGGAGGGCGCATGTTCGATGGGTAGGTACGACCTAGAGAGGGTTGTGGGCAATGAAGCCACCCGTTGTGGTTGTGGCGAAGACATGGTGAATAGGAAATGTTGTCACTCTCGGGGGGGGAGCGACGGCGTGGCCAGGTGGATGAGGATGAGTAGAAGTCAACAGCGCAGCGTGCCAGCAGGCGCAGCTGTTCCTGTTGTCCAGTGTGTTTCGATTGTGCGCCGGTAATACTGCTGCGGAGAGTGCTGTGCCTGATTGTGTGCCTGTGCTGTTGGAGCGAATCCTGGCAGCGGGGCCAAGATGGCTTGCGTCACGAACAGGCGGATGTCGGGGATGCAGCGAAAGGAGGAGAACGCAGGCGAAGGATGTGAATGATGAGGGCGATGATTACGGTGCCTGCACGCGATGGAAAGAAGTCAACGGGTTGGTGGAAGGAATGGAAAGGGTCGAGGTCGATGGTGGTGGTGATAAGAGGAAGGATGCAGTGGAGGTACGAGTAGGTAGGAGGTGGAGGTTGAGAGATACACGAGTACGTACGGTAGTAGTAGTGAACAGCAGTAGCAGCACCTCGCAGTTAATGCTCGCGCTCGCAAAGTGTCTCAAGGCTGGTCTCAGGCCGACCCACGACCGTATCGGGGGGCGGCTTAAGGGAAAGGAAGGGAAGGGAAGGCTGAGAAAGAAGCCCTGGCCAAGGACCGATGGCCACAGATTATACCCAAGTCGATCGGTAGCCCCAGATGAAGCCCAGCAGTCCCTTGCCACAAGCCAGTAACAGCCCTTCAAAACATCCAGTAGCGCATGTAAATCGCAGTAGTATTACCAAGTACAGTAGTATTACAGTAGTAATAGGGACCAGATTCCCAATGGTGGTGGCGACAGACTGTAGGAAACTCCACCGACGGATACGGAATCGCGGGAGCCGGCCTAGATTCTCAATCAATCAATCCACCACACCTCGCAACTCAAAGATGTCGATGTCGATGTCGATGTCGATGTTGCGGACTTTTGCAGATTGCCGTTATATATATATAACACGCGCACAGTCGCCGGTCGGGCGAGCAAAGTGTGTGTGTCTTTCAACAAGGACGAGACGGACGTCGCGTGTGTTCAGCGCTCTCTCTCTCTCTCTCTCTCTCTCTCTCTCTCTCTCTCTCTCTCTCTTCTGCTTTGGTGAGGTCTCGAGCGTCGCAGGTCGGTCTTCCGCAAACGGCACAGTAGCGGACGGATAATACACCTAATCCCAATAACGACAACGATGATGACGAAAACAACAGGAACAACAGAGTCTGAGACGGTGTCTTTAAAGGCCTCTTCTTACATCTCTCTCGTGTACGTTGTCCTGCGCTGTCTGTGCTATGCATATCCATCCCTTCAGGCTTCAGCCCTGGCATCCCCAAATGAGATCCGTCCCACAATCGCGTCCTGCCTTACGAGCTGAACTGGCATGGCATTGAGAGAACCGCGCGGTACACAGTACTCCGTAGACAGATAGAATAATACATCGACGCTCAATGCTACGTTCGCCCTCTCTGATGTCCTCGTTCCCCTTTCCTTTTCCCCTTGCGCCCAAAGGCACCATCCAATCACCGCGTTTCACAGCCTCTCCGAGCGAGCGCGTATCATAATTCTGAAACGCTGACACTGCTTGCTGGCTTTTCGCAGAGCCGCCCTGCCCTGTATCAGAATTGGAACTATGAATAGATCTGCAGGGCTAATTGCCAGACTAGAGTCCAGAGGTCTGTTTTGTTAGATGCTCATCACTTGTGGAGGCGTGCGTCCATCTATCCTTTAGGACGGGATGGGCTGTTAGGTTCGACTGTGTCACATGATGTTTTCATGGTTGATAGAAGATCTTGAGAGCTATGATCCTCCCGCGAACGTTTTCGTGAGTCAATTGCTCGAGTCCCAGATGCGAGGTGATAGATCGGCTAGCTTTTCGAGTATCATTGTGTGTGAAGTGCCGCATTTTAGTATTATACGAATGTACGAGGTATGTTCGAGGCTTCGAGTAGCGATACGCCACTAGGTATGTCTAGCATGGGCTGGGCGAGCTGCGGATTGCCGACTCGATAGAAAAGCTTAATCTTCTTCGTCATTCAAATCAAGAGCAGGCGTCGGAGATTTCGCACCAAATTGCCCAAGACTCGAATTGAAGCCCTTTTGAAGAACGTGCAAAGTACGAGCAAAGTTTGTTCGGACTCTTCGCGGTTGGAGATGTACCTATGATGCTGCTCCACTGTGCAGTAGGCCTTAGCCTTGGACGGGGGCTGGACGCCCAATCAATCCGCATATGCTGCGATAACGGCATAACCTCCTGCGATGCGGTGATAAACTTAGTCTTGAATGAATTTGCGTTGTCGTTTATTCGTCGAAGTTAGGGTAGTCGTGGGAACATGTCTGATGAGTTGATAGTGGGTACAATTGGATAAAGGACACATTGGGGGACAGATCCATTGTGGAAGATTCCAACTCGACCGAGTCCCCACATGGAATGAAGAGAAGTGCAGTCTCCGCGAATCTGTTCTTACCGTATCTATGAAACGACAGGGAAAGTAAACGGGTCATGTCTGCTACCGTTTCGCAGATAAACAAAGTAAATTTTACGGTCCTTGTCATGTGTTGAACACAGTTGGAGGGTATCATCTGTAGAAAGGGAACCTGCCGGTGGAGGCAGATCCGTCCTACAGAAGAGCAATGACTACTCCGTACTCTGTACATTTGCAGTTTTCTACAGTTGGTCATGCGGTACCTAGAAAGTGGGCATTTGGCATTGAGCATCGGAGAACCCCTGTCTGTGGTCCATGGGGATGTGGGAAGTGGTGAAGAGGGACATGGACCCCGGCCACCAATGTTCTCCATGCTTGACTGAGGAGTCCTAGAGAGTGAATTGGGTGGGAGAAAAAGTGGTTCTATGGTCGCAGTGCAGATTTATTGTATTTGTGCAACGGGCGGGCGGGCATCTCCGCAGCATCTCCCGTTTGGTACGTACGCCGTACCAATGTAGTACTACATACGTAGAGGAGATGAGTCTAGGTATGATGGGAAGATTTCTCCGTCCTCCGTAATGGGTATATGGTTGAGCTTCAAAGAGAGCGAACAAAGTGATGGTATAGATGGCGAATTATGAAATAGTTGTAATGATTAAGCAATTGGAGACACATCCAAAGTTGAAGTTGAAGTTGATGACGATAGAAGAATGAATGGAGAATGGTAGGATGAAAGGGGGCTAGTTCCGGATTGGGCATAGTGGCAGATGGAGATCAGGTAAGGACCGTAAGGCAGTTGTCATCACAGTAACAGACAGAGAGTAACAGTAGACAATCAATATACCTTCAACCACAACCTCTTAGAACTGAATAAATAGAGAAGAAAGAGAAAAGACATCAACAGCAACATCTATCTTTCTTTCTTCCATCCATCTACTCCGTACTTACCCAGGTGAATGCATTTTCCTTTGCGATACCCTCAACCTCCTCCCCTGCCAAGTACCTCCCTCACTCGAGCCTTGTCCATGATTTCACCAGCATCATCACTATTATTCTACTACTGGTGCTACTACGAGTACAAAGTAAAGTAATAAGCAATTACTCCCGTACTGCAATCTCTGCAAGATTGTCGTCGCACAGCATCTCCGGTCTCCCGCAACGTCTGATTGTACACCGCACTGCCGCTGCAATTGTTCTGCTAATCAAGGCTGTGTACCCCTCGCACCTGCAACTACCCGCTTCCTCCTTCATAGAGCAAACCCGCTTCCACTCTTCCTCTCCCTACGAGTTACCCTACTCTGACTTCTGCTACCAGTCCCAGGACTCCGTATCTTGATAAATATTGACATCTCCTCCTGATAGTAACCCTTTTCCTTCTCTGCCTTTCTCGCCAGAATGGTTGTCGACTTGTAGGACAAAGTCAAAGCTACGCCAGGTGGTAAGTGACTTCTTTTTCTTGATCCCCCACCGCCAATAGGTCACCACACTACATTTACTTACCATTACCACACACTGAATGCTAACAATGAACCTACCAGAAATCACAGCGCAAGCCGACTCCACGACCTTCTCTTCCTATTCTTTTTCTCTCTTCTGATCCGCCTCTTACCTTTCCTCTTCCTCCATCGCAGATAGAGTGTTCCAACCTTACACTCGCTCCGCTAATCTTTGCTTTGCCGCCGCCGCCTTTTTCGACGGTCCCGCCGTCACTTTTTTCCCCCCCCCCGCATCACTACCTATCCTATCCACCCTTTCAACACATCACCACCATTCCCACCGCAACAACACTTACCGCCCACCATGTCGTGGCAACCAGAAGAGCAGCCTTTGAGGCAGCTTGCTCAATGCCTCAAGGACTCTCTCAGTGGTCATGATATCAACGCACAGAAAAATGCCGAGCTCGCAAGTTCCCCCAAATCCTTCCCCATCTCACAAGTTTTAAAAGTCTCTTGCGACTAACCGTTGCCCATGATACAGTTGCTCAAGCAGGCCAGGCAATCGCCTGACATTGACAAATACCTCGCTTTCGTCTTCTCGAGTAGTTCGCCCCCGCCCGCCGTCAATATGGACGCCACTAGCTACTTTTCAGCCAGAGCTGCCGCTGCCGTCATGCTAAAGAACAACGTCCGAACGTCATACAAGGCCATCCCAGACTCGTCCAAGGACTATATGCGATCGATCATCTTGCACACTCTCCGAGACGACAACTCGCAAATGCGAGGCTATGCCGGAAACGTTATAACCGAAATGGTTCGCCAGGGAGGCATCATGGGTTGGCCCCAGGTCCTCTCTGAGTTGATCAATTTGGTGAGCAATGCAGAAGGCAATGTCCCCAAGCAAGCTCAGGAGGGTGGCATGAGTGCGTTGTTGAAGATCTGCGAGGATAACAAAAAGGCACTCGATAAGGACTACCAGGGACAGCGACCTTTGAACTTCATGTTCCCGAAGCTGCTTGAATCCACTACGAGTGAACTGCCAAAGGTACGATCGGACGCGCTTGCCAGCATGAATGTCTTCATCCCCGAGAAACCCCAAGCCGTGGTTGAGAATCTGGATGCCGTCATGCAGCAGCTCTTCCGACTGGCCAGTGACCCCAGCGATGAAGTGCGCAAGCACGTTTGTCGCTCCTTTGTCCACATTGCAGATATCGCCCCGCAGAAGATCATCCCACACATGGAAGGTCTGGTGGATTATATGGTCACCCAACAGCGAAACGTGGAAAACGCCGACCTTGCATTGGACGCGGCGGAATTCTGGCTGTGCGTCGGCGAGGACGAAAAGCTGCGTAACTGCCTGGGACCCCATCTTCCAAAGATTGTGCCGGTTCTCCTCGAAAGCATGGTGTATGGCGAAGACGACATTCTGCGACTCGAGGGTGAAAAGGAGGATGCCGAACTCGAGGACAAAGAGGAGGATATAAAGCCCGCATTTGCGACGAGCAAAGCAGGGAGGGGGACAAACGCCAATGGTGAGCCCACTTCGGGCGCAAATGGAAATGGCGGTGCGTCCGCTATGCCAGACGATGACGACGATCTCAGTGAAGGAGAGATTGACGACTTTGATGACGACGATTCTCTGGCCGACCCCGAAGAGATGTGGAATCTGCGCAAATGTTCCGCTGCTGCGCTTGATGTGCTTGCTTCCGTCTTCCACGAACCCGTTTTTGCCGCCACTCTACCATATCTTACCACCAACCTCATGCACCCCGACTGGCCGAACAGAGAAGCTGCTGTCCTTGCCCTCGGTGCCATCGCTGATGGCTGCATGGACGATGTGACGCCCCATCTCCCATCGTTGACTCCTTTTCTGCTTTCATTATTAGACGATTCCGAACCCGTCGTTCGGCAGATTACGTGTTGGGCACTCGGTCGATATTCTGGCTGGGCTGCTGGATTGAATGACGCCGGCAAGAAAGAGTTTTTCGAGCCCATGATGGCCGGTCTCTTGAAGAAGATGTTGGACAAGAACAAGCGCGTTCAGGAAGCTGCGGCATCCGGCTTTGCCAATCTCGAAGAGAAATCGATGGGCAAATTGAAGGACTACTGCCAGGTGATTGTGCAGCACTTCGTTGAATGCTTTGCTCGATACAAAGACCGTAACATGTTCATACTCTACGACTGCGTCCAGACGTTGGCCGAACATGTTGGCCCCGCCTTGGCCCAACCAAATCTCGTCAATATCCTCATGCCAGCTCTCATTCAACGGTGGAACAAGGTCTCCGACCAGTCGAAGGAGATGTTTCCCCTCCTCGAATGTTTGTCCTACGTTGCAACAGCACTTGGAGAGCTATTTGCGCCATATGCACCTGGCATCTTCTCAAAATGTATCAACATTATACACCGCAACCTGGAGGAAACAATGATGGCAGAAACCAACCCCGGATTGGACATACCCGATAAGGACTTCCTCGTGACAAGTTTGGACCTTCTCAGTGCTATTATCCAAGCACTCGACAGGCCATCAGGTACTCAGCTCGTTGCATCGACGCAGAACTTCTTCCAACTACTTGCTCTCTGCATGCGAGACACCAACAACGACGTAAGGCAATCAGCATATGCCCTCCTCGGAGACTGTGCCATCTATGTCTTCATCCAGCTCCAGCCACACCTCCCCAACATACTCGAGATTCTGATCTCCCAACTGGACCTCGCACAGGTCGCCCGGGATGCTGAGGAGACTGGCTACTCCGTAATCAACAATGCCTGCTGGTCTGTTGGAGAAATCTCCATGAGGCATCGCGAGGGCATGCAACCTTATGTCGATCAATTGCTCCAGAAGATTGGAACAATCCTCTTCGACGGAAAGGTCCCTGAGTCGTTGAACGAAAATGCAGCCATTGCTCTTGGTAGACTCGGCATTGGTTGCGCATCGAATCTTGCACCCCATCTTGCCCAGATTGCCCCTCCATTCCTCCGCTCGATCAAGCACGTAATGTGGACCGACGAAAAGGGACATGCACTCACTGGCTTCATGAGGATCATGCTCGCTAACCCTGGCGCTATGGAGCAAAGCTTGCTTGAGTTCTTCAGCGAAATGGCGAAGGCAGACAGGAGTCTTGTCAACGGACCAACAGAAGAGCAGGCATGGTTCCGAGACGATTTCCAGAAGGTAAGTTCGAACGACCCAAATCATCTTCCATACGCCAGAATCCTATTCACCACAACTCCACTTTACATTTGTCGATTTTAACGTAATTTTGAACAGGTCCTGCAGCAGTACAAGAGTATGATTCCGGATTTCAACAGCTTTCTAGGCAATCTACCTGCCGATGAGCAGAGGAATTTCCGTGACCTCTACGGCTTGTGATCGTCTTACCCATACCTTGCCTCTCTTTGCAATGCTATTTCATCTTCCAGGTTTCATAAGTCACTCAGAAGCATGCGAGAAGGGCACAACTTTTGGATTTGGGCGTTGCGCTGTGCACGGAAAAGATGAACGGGTGGGCGCTAAGGGATAGAGTCGACCATATGACGAAGCAGAAATAAGCTCTGGTAAGAGGAGGAGTCACTTGCAGGGTGAGCAAAGCGGAGACGGGTATTGATATCGCGGGGAAGGGAAGGAAAGGAAAGAAAGGAGAAAAAAAACCGCCCGTTGGCAAAAGGAAGTCACTTCAGAATCTGGCATCCCTGATTTACGACCTATTCGGGCAAAAGAAAGAATCAAACAAACACAGAAAGAGATGAAAACATTCCCATTACGCTCGTTCCTTCCTTTCCCCATGGACCATGTTCTTATAAATGGCGAAGGGGGGGTCACATCGGTTTGTTCCAGCGACAGGATGACCGAGAGCGAGAATTCAAAAAGCAAAGGGTATATATAGCATTCCAGGATCCGAAGGGGGAGGATTTTCATATTTGGGCCTTCACGATGAATGAACGCAAAAGTGCGCCTGGGGGTACACACATATACCTCCCTGCAATATTTAATGGTATCAGCACACATAAAAGAGATGGAACAAACGTTGGATCACACATTGGCGGGTGGCATATTAGATAGATTTTCCTTTTTCTTTCCCTCCCAATTTTCTTCACTTCATCAAGCGTACGCTCTCGGAAGGCGACTTTCTCCACTCGTCATCTCAACATCTTCGGCGATTGTTTTCTCGGCAACTATTTCATTTTTTTCTTTCCTCTTCATCTCCCAAAGCGTTACGTCGAAGTACGTTTTCTTTCCCTCCTGGATCGACTCAGAACAGGACAAGACGACATCACACTCTCGACTTCATTTCCACCGGCGTCTTCACCTCCTCCTCATCCTTCTCTCTCACCCCATCGCCCGGAAAGGCAATTCAGAACACATCACAAGCTTTCCTCCCGCTCGCGGGCAGAGAGAGAAAACTACTCACATATCCATAGTTTTTTATATAGTCAAAACCCCCCCTTCACCCCTTCAACTCACGTAGGTAGCTTCACATCTCCTCCCGATACTGGGACACAAACCACCACCACCACCACCACCATCAACGTAGATAGCCATAGGTAGCCGTAGGTAGCCATAGGTAGCCATAGGTAGAATAAATAAAATAAATTTTTTAAATGTCCGAGTGCCTTTTGTGTGAAAGGGGGGTTTGGTGGTCTTGGGAACGTGACTGTTGTTGGCTTGTTGATCGTGTGGAGTGATCCTCTACTGTTCAGATTGGGGGGAAAAGGGAGCGCGTGGAGCGATGGCCGGGAGCGAAAGGAAGTCTATGGCTATTTTGTGGAGTAGGTTGTTGATCCATCAAATGCTACTGTAGGTTATTGATTGAGGTAGTCAATAGAGGTGGTCAATCAATCACTGTTGCAGATAGTCAATCGAGTAAATGTAAATTGTATCGATTCCGGTCAATCTTCGGAACATCAATCGACTACGGTTGATATTTTAGGTAGAAGTTCCATCAACATTAAGATATATTGCAGGTGGAAAAATCAATCAGTTTCTAATCATGATTGAAGGTAGAAACTGGTTCTAATCACTCACTACTGTAGGTTGAAATTCCACATATTAATACTGATCATGTACTTTTACAGGTAGAAATCCGATAGGTTCCAATAACTATTGGAGGTAGAATCAAACCAGGCTAATCGATATTGTAAGTATAATCAAATCACGCTTACAAGGTAGGTACGTACCTCCCCATCTAGTGGAAATTTAGCTAAGTAGGTAGGAAGCTGACTGAAAGCAAGCTCCTCTCAAGGCTGTTTATGACTTACAGACTATTTCATCGTATATATTGTGGTGTAGCAGAATAGATGAAGCTATTCGGGGATCACGTATAGTGTGAAAGGCACTGGGCAGAGCATAGATAGATCAATCAGGGCTGCCGAGAGAGATCGAGGCATCATACATCTACCTCCAGGTGTCTATCAACAGAGGCAAATATCTACTTATCCTACCCATCATCCACCGATCGCGGGCTGCGCCTGTGACGCTCCCTACTACAGAGGCGTCTTGGACATACGCCACGATATACGTACATGTGTAGATATAGAGTAGTTATACGTCAACACCGTCGATCAATCACAACTCCCTCTTTACTTATCAACCGCCTGCATAGAGAGAGGGAGAGGGAGAGAGAGGAGTCCGTATATCAGAACTTCATTCGTTCTCCCGACTCCCTCAACTCACAACCTAATCCATCGACCCACATCTTCCAGTTCTCGTTCGTGGGTATGTGTCCTCTGATGTCGGGAACGCCGTGGAATGCTCTTCTTGCTTCCTCCCCTGCTTTCTCCTTATCTTTTGGATGCGGTTGGTAATAGGCTATTTACATATCGTGCTGTGTCGTGCTTGCTCGCTTGGAGTCTTCACTTGTGCTTCGGCCTGCCCGTGAGTGTGCGCGTAGGAGTCGGCACGCAAGATGCACATGCCATTCTACAGAAGACAGGCACGTGGGACTGGCCATCTATTAGCATCATGTATCTTCACACCTCAAGCTAGCTCCACTACAGCGTATTAGAGGCTGTGAATGCACGTATTCTGCCTTGTATAGGCTATGAAACACTAGCAGGCGGCCTGCCGGGCGCGCCTACCCTCTGGGCCTCTGTACCTATGTTACATTTGCGTCCCGCGTCTTTCACCTCCGCTATGACGCTGTGGCGTTCGCATTTCTGCCTGCCTGTCTGCCTGTCTGCCTGCCTGCTTGCTTGCTGGGTCGGCGACTATATATGTACATATGCATTGGGAACTATTGGACTGGGAGTGGGACTGTACTGGGACTGCATTGGGACTGGACTACGACTACGTTTGGAAGAGACGGGAAAAAGCTTCGTCTCAGTGTTGGTTCAGTCATATGTTCGATTCAACTCGTTCGACTCAGTTCGTTCGATCTTGCTTTCTTATCTGGTAGTGTCTCTCGATCTTCCCCTTTGAGAGAAGGGGTGTGAGGCAGAGGCACAGGGTAGCCACATGCTAGCATCATGTATGTACACTTTAAGCCCAATCGACTTCTTTACAAAGAAATGTGTAATCAAGAAGCTACATAATGCACGTGTCGTTCCTTGCATCCACAGGAAGAAAAGCAGTAGAATCCTGGCACTCGGCCAGTCCGGCGGGTCTAGAGTGCCCTCTCTGCCGGGAAAGGGGGGGCAGGGGCGTGCGGGATGGGTGGAGGGTTTCCAATTTCGATTATGGGAAGGGAACAAATGTGATGTTATGTCTGCATGGGAAGCTGGGTTGTGGGGATGATGCTCGAGGGGGTGTTGTTGAAAGGGGCGGATGCTATTTGCATCCGCGACGATCGCGATGGTTGGAGGAGCGGATCCTGTTAGCATCCGAGATGGCGGAGTGCGCTGCTTGGTAAGTCCCTGTATTTGGTGTTTGATAATATGTGTTTGGTGTACATTATCTCTGTCGCCGTTAGGGGCTGATGATGCCACTCACCAACAAACTCGTTGTTGCACCAGGTTTCACGATGGCATGGAGAGGATGTAGATGATGATGTAGTTAGATCAGAGCTGTATTATCTGCATGTACGCTTTTGCATGTGCCTCGTAAGTCTCGTAAAGCGCGAGCCAAGCCGTCGTGTTGTTGTCGTTCCGATTAGCACCGTGGTTTCCGACAGGCCGTCCGTATTCTCCAGGAAGACTAATCGAACTCCTGGAAAATGTCGAGTGCCCTGCTGTGGGGGATGGTTCAAAATTGCGGAGGTGGGCCAGATCCTCGCAAGGCCTCTGCAGGCAGTCGATCACTCAATGTCGTCGCCTCCGAGACCCTTCTTCCTGCGATCCTCAACTCTCCTCCGAGTCTTTGCCTTCGAATCCTCAACCCACTTCTCATAAACACCGTCTCCCTGGCTGAGCTTGTCCTTGACCACACCTTTGAGAAGTTCGCCCACAAAGCCAACGAAGTTATGCCGTCGGAGTGCGTTCTCCCAAAGCCAATCTGAGCGTTTCGAATCTTCGGCCTCCAATGCTTCCTCGTCTCCCATTTCCCGAGCACGGATGCGGAGGTCGCGAACGCATGCGAGTAGATTGAACCGGATTTCTGTGGCGGGGTAGCGTGCGATGCGACGCTGAAGGACGGGAATGACTTTGTCTGGGAATTCGGACGTGGTGCAAGCGCCGTGTGATATGGGTGCTGGTTGGAGGCCATCGAGTTCATAGAGGGTATTGTTTATCGAGGTGTAGCTGTGAAACATTAGTATCAGTCCAGTAGAATATTCCGCGACGGAGCTCTTACGCTATGAAGTGGTAGACGTCGTCGTCCTCGGTGGCGGTTCGTTGCGTCTCGTCGACGAAAGGCGATGATCTAGCAAAAGAGTTGTGCGTTTCCCGAATGAGATCCGAATTCGATAATGTCTCACCCCTCAACTGTAGAAAGCTCAGCTCAACATCATAGAGTGTTTTGCATGCCCACGGCAGGTGCTGACAAACTCACCTCAGGAGGGAACTCCCCAGCGAATTCTTTGAACTCTCGAAGCTCTTTTCCGATATCTACCTCCCCATCCTTGTTGAGAAGTACACTCAACAGTGCTTGTGTTCCACACGCATTTTGTATTGTCTGTGCAGCAAAGAAGATATTACTCGATGCATCGTGATCGTAGGTCCCGTCGTTTGGCTTGTCCGACCGCTTTTCGCCCGTTGGGTATTTAAAGAGGAAGATAACTCCATATATCTTTCCAGCCTGGCGCAGTTCTACAGGCTCAAGGGTCATGAGCTCCTCGAACTGGACATCCTTGACGCCGAGCTTCTCTATAAGATAGGTGAAGACACCCTGTGGGGAACGTTAGGATGAAAGTCACTGCTGGCTTAGCCCTGGACCACAGGATCCAAGCCTTTCGGGGCGGTAGTGTTCACTTACTGCATCGCTTTCGATGGTATTCCAGCCCCCGGACATGTTTGTTTTGTCTGTTTGTTGATGATCGCCAGCTGCTTCAACTGTGATGTCGACAGCTCCACGCAGGCGCCAATCCGCCGGAGAAGGTCGGCCCGGCCATTTGATATCTTGGCATTCGGAAAGAGTTCCGATGCTGTCGGAATAGAAAGTTTTATAGCATCTTACACCAACCAGAGACAGTCTTGCAAGTTGTTTGTCCCATTACTTTCATCTTCATCTTGCTATATACCTTGTCTACTTGGTGACGTCTAGTAGACTCATATCTCGCCCATCTAGCATTCACCGAGCCATCTCCTCAAAATCTAAGGAATCGTTTTGAGGTACTTGAGTACATTGACATTAATTAGATCATAACTGCCCTGTAATATACTCAATAATCGTCACAAACTTGGATTGGCCTCTAGGTCATTTTTCAATCAGTTTACCGAAGGGCTTTTGCTGTTCGAAGCCCTCGCTACTATATCACGATGTTAATCGAGGGTTGAGATTAAGTCAATCTAGGACCAGCGGATTCAATGAGGGACAGTACCAAAAACATAGATGATATTACCGGTCCAGATGTCACCGCATCACTCTTAGGCATAAGACATGCGGTAAGTCATGTCAATTATCAACGTGGATCACGCACACTGTCAAGTTTAGTACATCTCAAAGTCGAAAAAGGTGGTTTCAAGATTACAGTTTCAACAATGAGCAAAGGTGATGTAGTAAAGTCTGCAGAGTTTTTCGATAGTAATAATGGAGTAAGTGCTTGCGTTGATGTCATGTTCTAGCTTGACGTATTTCATAGCAATTAGACGAAGCATTATGGAGTGCTTAGAGCATGAATGCAAGCTACCTTACAAGTTCTCTACGGTCTCTATAACTGTACATAATGGCATGAATAGAAGACTTGCTATCCTCAAAATTCGTTGACTGTGATACGTAGTCTGCACAGCATGGTTGGACAAGCCACTTGGAGCTTGAGAACCAACCCATATGACAGATGGATCTGTCGCTTTTAGCAAACCGGGATTTTAGTCCCAATATAAAAGGCGGTAATTAACTATAGAGGTGTCCCTGTCTCAACTGTGGAGGCCAAAGGTTTCCTGCATAGCATGGTGCAGACGGCATCATTTGCTCTACATCATCAGTTATCTTAGATCAGGTTATAGTATTCATACCAAAGGTTGTTTTGCAGCCAAGTTTCAAACTTGTCCTTATCTCTAGCTCTCATAATACATCCACATATTTCTAGGATGAACTATTGAGTGGGACCTTGAATTTCTGTCACTACATCTGTGCAATATTGTGTTTCTAGGGATATGCCGCACGGCTCTTCAAGCTCGAAGTCAGGAAGTGGTTTGTCGTGCCGCAATGCCGACGATGACAATATTGAGATCATGCCGAGATCTATTTCCATCGCCCATAGCTCCCTGCTTCATACAATCGGCAATTCCAAATATTTTGGCGAAGATCCGTGCACTTGAACAACATCTCTAATTTCACGTGCTGTTGACTTCCGACCACTGACTCTTACCATTAGTTAGTCTCCTCTTCATCGACTACGTCTCAAGCTTGCCTTTTTTAAGCACTGGAATCAAGCATTCAGATATTGTATTGGCATCATCTATTACATGCTTCTAATTCTTACCCCATCGAATGCATCGATTAGCATCCCAGCCCCCCAGCATGACAAACCTTCCGGCCTCGTACAGAACAGATGCTCGACCCATAATCGACCCATTTACAGACCCGAAACACATGTTTCCCCATTTCCGCCGCTGAGGAACCTTTCCGCTGGTCATCGTCTCCTTGACCCTGCTAATGTGATGTGTTCCCGTCCCTAGCGCTTACGCATTCTCTACGAAAGCAGGGTCAGATGTTAGAACGCTTACGAGTCAAGATGCTGTAAAGTCTCTCTACAGGGACTACACCAAATCTATGCACAGGACCCATCTGCAACTGTTCGCCCACCTAGAACGCAACTATTGACGACAATCGGGAAATTGATGAAACTTAAAATGGTAGACGAGGGTCATTGCTTTCCTTGCTTGCATGGTTCAGAGCGACACGGGAACTTGATGCAAGCGAACACCACTAACAGACCTGTGCCGTGCTGATCGGAAGATGAGCGTTTGCCGTATGCATAAAGGTAGTGGGTCAACATTCAACGGCAGTGTTGGTGCATTTCAACTGTAACCAAATAGGAATGTCAAAAAGTCTATGGATTTTCCTGTTGGTCAGTTACTTGGAGTCATTTCGGCATATCAGAATGACCTAGAATTCCAGATGGACGACGGTCCGATGACTCTGTACCGCACAGCTCAATGGATCAAGATTCGTAGCAGCTGCTTCTGGAGGATGTCGGTACAGGACCCGGTACCATGTACCCGCGTCTAATCCTTACTACGCAGGATGACGGTGCGGGAACCCAAGATCAACGGTGAAGAACCGCTTGATGGCCGACTTGAAGTTGCACGACTCAGAGGCAGGTTGCACATGCGTTTGTTGTTTGGTCAGGCCATTGACAGACCATGGAGAGATAAAACCGATCAGATCTGGATCTTGATCTTATGAGGAGAATATTGTACTGTCTCTAATCCCTGCAACCGACTGTCGTCATGGTTGAAGTCGCCAAAGCCGCAGTCAACCTCACCTCAACCAGTTTGGTCGTTAATTTCGATAACATCATCCGCAGCATCACACGGCATCATAAACCAACTTGGTAAATACTGTCCCATGCGCAGGCTTCATAAGACACTGTACATACAGATGTGCACCAACATGCACTCGAAGGGTGTTGGTGTTGTTCTCGCCTCACTTACCTCAATGCTATGCGTTCCCAGCTGCTTCCCCAACTCCACCAACACGTGCCCAAGCAATAATGAAAACAATAATTGCTGCATGAAATGCACGCACGGAATTTTTCTCGATATGCGAGGACAAACACCATTGTCAACGCAGGTTTCTGCCATGGCGCCAACTAAGTCTAGCAATCCCTGCGATGTCTGCCTTGGTTGTCGGAAAGCGCCCCACGTGACGTAGAGAGGTACCTGGTAGGTATTGATTTTGGTTTGCACAATTAGGAATGGTTCCAAGTGCTCTTCATTCGACAAGAACTAACACAGTAACAAAACCCGGACGCTGGTTAGCCATGGATGGCAATGCATCCCCTGGGCTCAACATTATCCGCTACTTCCTTTCGGTAGCACCCGGATGCGAAGCACTTCCATGATTCTAGAGTGCGTATCCGCTTTGGGTTTCTACGGAGGTATTTGCGGTTAGTAGCACACAATGTCGAAGTCCCAAAAAGTGAAAGTGGAGCGAGTGTGGAAAAGCATCCAGGTCCCCTTCCCAAAGGCTAAATAATCAATACATCGCAAGGAATCATGCACCCGCATAGGCAAGAGAAATACAGGGCAAACGGCGACTAAAAGAAGCCCAAACTAGATGTAAATACATGCTTCTTCCATCAGCGCTGGCGAGCATCTCCAACAGAAGCTGGGTTGGATTATCTGCAATGAATCATGGGAACCAATCTCCATCGATTGCGGTTGTTAAACCGCAATGGGACGACTGATGGAGTGTGTGGCGTCCGAGGGTTGGGCCGGCACACCGAAGATCAACCCTCCGCTCCGACCTACTCCCTTCTCGCTCCTGATTTTATTCCGAAGCTGCTCTTGCTATTCGTACTGCTTCAACTCCACCGTCGTCATTGTCGCTACAAGTACAACTAGACGTCTTTGACTGGCTCCACTCGAACCTCAGTCACGGAACCATCAGGGCCACGAAGTGGGTCGGAACATAGAACTCCGAAGCTGCCCTTAGCGGTCATGAATGCAGTTAATCAAACGGTGCGTATCGAGCTTGGGAGTTTTGGGGAGAGAGCATTAGAAGCTGCAGTGGAGTGGGTGGCGCGACCGGGGGCCGGCCCTCCTGGCTACGCAGTACAATATTTCGAGACATTTACGGTGTAATCGTGTGGCTGGACTAGCTGGGCGGAACGAGGAGCAAGCTCACGGTCGGTAATTGTTACGAGAGGGCGGACGGTGGTCTCGGTCGTGGTTCTAATACGACAAAGGGTTGATACTTTCCCAGCACCCATATCATATTCAACATGTATCTGGATTCTGGAAGGACATGGGGAAACATATATCCCTGATTGATATCGAGCCATGTCAATTACTCATGCTTGAATGCTCAGGCTAGACGCCTAGGTACAGCTTGACATGGAATGAATGCAAGGGCCCACGTGGTCATTGGAATGCTGTGCTTCTTATCTACAACATACATTATTGAAAGTCATGTGTATGCATGTGGTGCATACGTAGATCTGCAGAAGCTTTCCAAGAGACTGAAGAAGGAAATCCGGCCTCTCCCAACATTAGACTTATGAAGAAATAGGGATGATGAAACACTTCATTTTAAGTAGAGGATTACGATCGTAGTGTGAAACATTCCATCACGACTGGGTATATTCAGTCATACGTCAATTACATTTTTGAACGACAAACCTCTTGTAGCCCCAACTGACATTTCCCATTTCCCCTCCTTGTACCATATGCCTGGGAATAGAGTCACTTTCAGGGTCCTTGGACTAAGGTTCCTAGCCCTTGACACACGAGGAAAGTACCGACGCCATAATAATCCTCCCCTTCCCCTAAACTTGCCAAACATCTTTCAACCTTTCGTGTCTGCTGGCCGGGGACGCACGTCCGCGAGATATGGTTGGTCTACAAAAGGGTGCACCCCGCTGGCCTGGCCTTTACGGAATTGCGGTGCGGATTCTCGCTGAAAAGCCCATCATCCATGTCCCTTGTCCATGCCCAAGTGTCTGGGCCCGTACAGTCCAGCATTATCCTAAGATGTCGGTGAATCACTAACCCACATAATCAAAATCATGAACATGTATCATCCCAGCTCCATAGCGTTTCACAACAGGGAAGCTGCTGGGAGGCAGTTGAATGGCAGATGCATGCCGGGCATGCATGCATGTTGCTTGCTGCCAAACCCTCACAAGGGACATTTGACCTCGACTCGGAGTCGGACTCTGGGACGCCACGCGGGAAATCCAGAGACATGGAATATTCCATTCCTTCTTCTTGAGGCTCGAACGATATATCAATTCTTCCACCTGTAGACTAATGTCGGTGGATTGACTGTCCGATGGAGGCTCCATCTCTCATGCCTAAGAAGGGGGTCTGCGCTATTCGAAGCAAGCTAATTGTTCGTCCAGACTAACAGACCGCAACTTTAGACTTTCCTGCCGTTTCCCGCGTTGTACAGCCAAAATTTTATGTGTGGAAGAGTCCGTGTGTCAATCAACCTTGACCTTGACCTCGACCTTGACCATGACGACTGCCTATGGATGAACTCGCCTAACGTGATTCTAAAATTGAGGGGGAAACTGGTTCGATACGACGATTGGGAGCCTTCAGGTCGATTCGGATGAGGAAGCGAATAATTAAAGTTTCAGTCAACAGAATCTGGCATGGAAACAAGTTATCCACGCTCTACACCGACGGCCAATACCGCATGAGAATGAACCGCAGCTACCGTACGAATACGGAGTGGGTATGTACCACCAAGGACGACGGCCATCACCAACAACAGCAACCCGCTACAATGGTGATGATCGCGGCATGGCTCTCCGGGAGCCTATGAAACGTTGAAAGGATAGACAACTGTGACAAAAGCCTCTTCCACTTAATCATGATTCACCACTTTCCCACCACTGTTGTGGCATTTCGCCATCGCACACACCTTTAGGATCCCGCACCGTTTGAAGATCCTCGTAATTAAGGAGAAAAACGAGGCACGGGATCTGCGCTTTCCGAATGTAGAAATCGTAAGCAACCTCACATGTCTGTCTCTCTCTATCTCTGCAAAATCTGCCTTGCGTTTTTGTTTCTTGATGAACGGAAAGTGCGGAATTGAACCCCCCCACAATCCATGCCCAACATACCATCTTTGGATCGTCTGAAACTTTACTCCTCGTCGAGAGGAATTAAGAGCAGCGGTTGGTATCCACATGGCCGGTGCCGCTCAATCGTCTACGCTGCATCCGTCACTTTGTGGTTATTACCGCTACTAGTAAATGCTGCCATTGCTTCTGCTGTTGGTTGCCAACTACCTCTCGATTCGATAATCTCATATCATAATTAGAAAGTAGGTTGACGGCGGAGAGTTGCGGATGGCAAGAATAGATAGGATATGATCGGCTATGATAGGGACAGTAAAATGTATCGTCGTCATCGCATAGAATAGTTAGTTCCGAAAGAGCGGAGTGGGAAAGAAGCACGACAAACAATCTTGAATCAACTGACTACGAAGACTATTGCTTCACGGTCACAAGTGCATATCCAACAGACAAGAGAGATGCCTACCAATAATGTGTCGCGAGGAGATAGAAACCCACCAGTTGGGGAAGAGTAGGGTATGGTGCGGTGCTCCTCCCGCCGTAAATTGCCAGCAGGGAAACGCTAACGACGGATTATCCCATGGCCCCCAGACCTACAATTTCTTCCGCAATAGGACAAAACAAGCGAGAGCGAACATGTCAATCCTCATGCATCTATCGGTCTAAAGCTTCGTTTGGAGTGTCGGACTGTCAGTCAGTCAGGGTTATGGAATAATATGGAAGGATTCCTTGAGCGTATCGGAGACGGAGTTCAAGAACGAACGAATGAACAGGAGTAGCTGGAGCGATAGCGACCACAGCAACAGCAAGAACAACAACAACACATGCATATGCAGGTTTTGCTCGTGCATACACACACCATGCTTGCAATAATGCATGCATACCTAGATAACTCCGTAGTGCGAGGTGCGAGGTGCGTACAACAACAAGCACCTAGGTAGGGAACATGACATGCGACTATGTAAAGTAGTTTGGTGTGTTGTGTGCCCAGCATTCTATTCATCGCCAAACGGCACAAGACTCTTAGAGTAGTGGGTTTACTTGGATGGGATGTTCAATGTCCGACGGTGTACGTGGGTGAGCGTCAACTCAGTCTCGAGCGAGAGAGGGAGAGCGCTGCAGCCGCACGCATGATGATCGGCCGCTAGAATAGAAAGAAACTTAGGATGGAATGGAAGGCAGCAAGCGGAGCGTCCTTGCTTGCTTGCTTTGCCCTGCTGGCCAGGCATTTTTGTCCTTGTCGGACCATCAAACCTCATGGTGGGAGATGATGATGAGACGGGGGCCGGGGAGCAATCGAGGGTCTCCATGGAATTGCGGCCCTCATGGCCCTACCTGTTGGAAGGGGCGGTTGGGATTTTGGTGGTGAGGGGAGGTGTTTGAGGTATCAGCATGGGCAATCAGGCATGGGTAAGGGGAGGTTAGGGTAGGTGTCTGTGCAAGGAAGTGGATACCTATGGTATGCATGGCATGGTTGGTCTTGATGATGGCGGCCGTCGTCTCCTTCGACGACGTCGTTCGATGTCGACCGTGGCGGCAGCAATTGGCTGTCGGGGTCGATGTTGGCCTAGCGTGGGTAGGGCACTTGTGCATGGCATAGATAATTCCCGCCCCTTGCAGAGATGGGCACTGGAGAATAAACGATCAAGATAGTCAGCGACGGTGACATGGTCGGACCAGTAGCCGCACTATCAGCAGCAGCAACAGTAGTAGTACCAGTAACAGTAGCAACAGAACATGCCACCATCAATTTATTGACAATGTGGTGTTACTGTCGTAGTAGTGTTTATCATGCATCTGGACCTATTCCCAGCGCTGCTATTTTCGAGCATCTGTTCTTCAAAATCAGGAGTTGCAGTTTTGTTGTTTAAAGAATTGTTTAAGTCTAGTCTCCGACTTTTAGTAGAGACACAAAAGGGTAAGGCCATCAGATGTACTCCGTAGAGCCATCATGAGCATGTACAGGTAGGGCAGGGGAGTGGTGTCGAAAGAATTAAGTATTACCCGATCAGGAAGTCAGTCGGGCTAAGCCAAACGCTCCAACCAATCGCGAACCGGCTTGGGCGACGTCCCCAAAAAACCCAACCACCAACGAACCGAACGTTTGGCGGGAGCATCCCTCGCCCCGTGCACGTAATGCAAAGGACACCAGGCAAGTGTTTGTCGCGCGGCGATTATTGGCCATCGGGCAAGTTCCGAGAGACAGACAGACGGGGGCAAGATTTTTGTTGTTAGTTTAGAAGAGGTATTTTGGGTTGGAGGAGAGAATAGTTACTCCGTAGATGGAGGGAGACAGTAGTTTCTCCGTTGATGAGCGGCGCGATGGTCGCAATGAGGACATGGCATCGTCACCGTCATCGTCGTTGTCTTCGGTAATGCAGAAGTGTGGATTCACCTGTTTCTTCCCTTCCCTTCCTTTGCTGGTGCTTCTGCTAGCCAACGAACGAGCGATCGAACCGAGCCCATCGCAGTCGCCATCGTCCCATCGGGCCATCGTCCATGCCCGTACGCCACCGACCGCATCGCCGCCGCCGCCAGGTGCGGTGCAATATTGTAGTGCACTGTAGTGTATCCATTCCATCCACGATGGCGACGACGAAGCAACCGACTGACGGCGATGGACGGATGGCAACTGACAGCGAGTCCGGAAGAAGCGCCGCCGTTAATTAGAGTGGTGTAGCTCACACCGCGATTTGGATCAAAGAGGAAAGTGACGTTGTTACTCCCTATTTTCTTTCCTCTTTGCTCTAGTTATTTCCCTCAATTAGAATCTTTCAAAGCAATTACAGATCGTGGTGGTCCCATCGCGCGCTCCGCTTTTTGCCTCTGTGGAGAAGAAACATTTCACACCACCCCACAGTTTTGGCCTAAGTTACTTGTTAACTATCTCAAATAATATATCCATGTGGGCAACACAGTTACTACCACTAGGCGCCGGACATAATAAGAATATATCATCATTACCATTTTGCTTTGCGAGCATGTCGTGATAGACGACAAATCTAGTCGGGCTTTGCTCCACCACAGTCTACGCAGTAGTAGGTATAGGTAGTTGCACACAGTAGTTACTCGTAATACAAAGTACACCGACCCAGCATGAAAAAAAAAGGATGACTACAACGACCTGGAAGAGCCGAGGAATCCGTTCTGACTCGTCCGGTACTTTGGCGATGCCACGAGTGGTCAGTTCGCTTATTGTTTTGCCGGTGGTAGTGCTGTGATTGGACGGTCGAGATAGCTTCCTTTAGCGCCGTTCCCTAACTTGCAGTATAGCATGTACCCAGAAGCCAGAACCCATCCCATCCCATGCGGACAGGGGGTGGAAGCGCAGATCGGATTGGGTCGCGTGCGGGATCAAGAGAAGAACCAGGGCCCAAGTGCATGGATATCCAATCAGGTTAGGTAGGGGTTGCGCTTCTAGTCTCTTTCACTTACCCACCTACGAGTAGTATCCACACTGCTATCTAATCTACTCTCGGCTAGCTTCGTCTGTACCGAATGGCCAAAGTATCTAGGTATGGGTCCCTTGGGAAATCTCCAATACCTCTCCAAGTGTTGACGACGAGGGCACGTGGGGTAGTTGGAGTTGGGCAAGGACGGTTGATTGATATCTTGAATCCCTGATGTTCCCAAGCGAACAACCACAACATCAACAACAATAACGGCAACACCAACGTCTATCAAACCATCCACCCTAGCAATAGAACACAATCCAGACAATAGTACTAGATGTCCGATGTGCTCTAGAGTTGAAGAAACTTTTTACCTTTCCAACATTGTCCGATAGCTAGGAAGGACCACATGGTCACTTTCGCGATCTGGTTCGAGTATCCAACAATGTCGGGGCTCTCTCGTGTCGATGCGCAGGAGATGGTTCATGCTCCACTTGCATGCACACCTACATACATCGAGATCGTTTCATGTTCGAGGGCACTCTCCCTGGATAGCAATGCTTGTTTATATCGCCTCTCATCAGGAAAAGATCAACAATGTCATTCAACCACCCAGTATAGACACAGAAGTCCTCTATTCTCCAAAACCTCTGATGATATTATTCATGATAGACACACACACCAATTCCGGATCTCAGAAGTCCGTAGACTCCATAAAACAAGAAACGCGATAGGTTGAACGAACAAAGATGTGAGGCAAAAACGGCCGAGAGGTAGGCAATTACGTACAGCCCAGTATGCAATTGCGCATGCATGCCCATCCGGCTCCAGATGGGCCCCTCTCCCTCCCTCCACTCCACTCCCCCTCTAGCACCGTCCTGTCCTCTGCCGGGCGAGGCAGGTTTGCGAAAATCCGTACAAGATAATCCGTACTGTGTTTCCCTCTCTGCCAATAGGCGTCGTTACAACGTTTGCGGTACCTCGGATATGCAGCTTTCGAGCAATCAGCTGCAGAGAATTGGGTACAGGGTCGTCGTCGTAGTTGTCTATCAGTTCCACACTCCACTATGTCCTCCGAGTATGTACTGTCTATTTCCTTGTGCCGGCCGGTTCTGCGTCCTTAACCAATCCTAGGGAAGCAGTTGATGCAGACATACATGTTGTTCACGTTAGCCGGTCCCGTGCACCGTGCTCTTCCGATACTTTGTGGGTGAGTGAGTAAGGAAGCTAGGAAGCAGATATGCGATGGAGAGTATGGACGTTGAATGTATCGCTATGCGACCGACTTCCTATTTGTCCATGATGTGTATGTGTAGCTTTCCCGCTTTATGGTTCTAGTTCTTTTTTCAAGGGTTTACAAAATTCGAATAGTTTGTATAATGTCTTAGATTCCTTCCCTTCTGGGCCAGTCAGCTAAACCCAGCCGTCCTAACGCGCGCGCGCACGCTGGCGCCCACTCAGCTAGCCTTCCAGCTCCGCTCCGGTCCAGTGCAACTAGCCACCTGGACCTTTTGCTTCTAACCTAGGAATATCTGCATCAGATCCTTCGTCGACCTCTGCTCCCGGCGATCGACCGACCCTGTGGAGAAACGTTAAGTGAAATGGGTATGCAACGCTACGCCTCCCTCTGTTCCCACACCCCTCCCCTCCCCTTCCTATGTACCCCCCGGCACCCTCCCAGCCCCAGATAGTGAGACGATGAATAACACTAATGACGATAACATGATCACCACCGAAATGCGCCCATGACAATGCAAGCCCACCGCAACATCGCGCCGCCCGCCCTCTTTTTTCTCATCAGCCTCGTCACCTCTAGGTCAATGGGTACGACTCGGTGCCGGGCAACTGGGCTCTCCCGCCCCCTGGAGACGCTTGAATGCCGAAATGAAATCTGGAACTGAAGATCTCATTTTCGTTCTCCAGGAGGAAACTGGAAACTGGGTATTCAAGAGAGATTGGCACTGACTAAACCGAGACGGTGCCGCAACGCGCGCCCTCGCTCGGTACGAGTACTACCGCCTCGTCTCGTCTCTCTTCTGGGCCACTTCCAGGCGGCGCAATTCCGCGTGGCCAATTAGGAACAAATAAACGAAATATGTAAATTGCAGGAGGAAAATAAAACTGTACAACGGGTGGGTGTTCATTGACGATTTCAATGATGTAGTCGTAAAATTCGTAAAGTGACGATCATCGATCGCTTTGGTGATACGGGTCGCTGTAACATGACGTTGGTAGACGTCTATTACAAGCCTGACGACTGTGTCTTCGATAGAGTGGGGTGTATTTTCGGGGCCTTCGTATCCCAGAGCCAGTAGACGTATCCTCCTCTTCTATTATGGTATGTGCGGTGCGTGATGTATATACTCGGAAGGTTGAGAGGTCGAAAGGTGGTTGTGTGCCGCCGTGTTGGTGCTTCCTACATTCGAAGGGTGGGGAGGCTGAGACCTTAACTTGAATTCATTCCTGGAAGCTCGTTCAGCCTGTTGTTCGTTTACGTCCAGATGGGTGTAGGAGTGGCCACGAACCCGCTGGGGTGGTATCCCATTGGCATACCAAAATTGAATACATGATCGTCGTGAACCGAATACGGCGGGGGCACAGTTGCAGGAGACCCCAGCGGCGATGCGTAGCTAGTCGACCCGAACGCTTCTACTACCGTGCGCGGAACCTCAAGGTATGGCGACGTCTGTCCAGATGGAATGCCATGCGGCAACGAGGTTAACGGCGACGGCGCAAATGCTGGACTCAAACTCTGCGACTGCCCGTAGCTGTACGCTGCGATCTGGTTTTCAAGATCTAGATTCAACGTTTCAAGGCCGTATGGTGACTGCTGCACTGGCGAGCTATCGTTTGTCTGCTGACGAACCCAATCCCGTCTGGTCTTATATGAAGATGCGATATTGCTGGGGAACTGGATGAGGTACGACACCCCCTGTGTCCGCTGGTCGTACCGTGGATCTTGATAGCCTTGTACGATGTGGATGATGTCTTCTAAAGGACGGAGCGATAAGTTGGCGCAAAATACGGAACCGATATCTTTAAACATGGGTTCGAGGGCAAGGGCCGCCGAGTAGAAGTGAGCAAGAACAACCAACACGGTGGGATCACCACGCTTTGCGGCCAGCAAGGAGATGGGGACCCAGAATAACCATTTGCGCAACGCATACAACTGACCAAACTGTTCCTCGGCCGTCTGTGGCGGGCTTGATGTCCTCAGACGATCAATGTAACTCCGTAGCTGGTCGACCCACTTGCTCTCTTGGTCTTGTCGATTCAAGTATGGCTGGAGTCGCTGGAGGGCGCTTTGGAGATCTGAGAGAGTTTCCATGTGCTCACGGCGGGCATCTTGCGTTACTGGTGAGCTGATCGGGATCATGAAATTTCTGCTAGGCATAGGACTATGTTCTGCGATGAACTCGGCAAACAGTGACTCGTGTCGCCATGGTTGCATTGCCTGGATGACCTAGGAAAGTTAGCGAACAGCTAGACAGCGGTGACTCTATCGAACGTACTGTTTTGGTGCCTTGGACAAGTGACGCCCATCCACGCCTAGATAGTAATGTTAGCATTGCATGTCAATCTCAACGGCGACGTCTAGACTGACCAGTCTGTTGCTTGCCAGGCGAGCAAAAGAGAAGATGCAAGCACGGCGTCTGAGTTGATTCTTGTGAAAGTAGCTATGCCATCGTGCAGGCCCTTGAGGGCAATTCCTGCATGGTGGAACGCTAGATTACGCGTTTCGCTGGACTGAGAGATCCATGCCAAATGTGATGCAGAAAAGGCGAGTATCGAGTGCATCACGAAGGGATGAGACGCAGCGACGCTCAGGAATCTATGATGTTGGTCAGAGAAGCTCGGGCAACCGAACACGAAGGAGAGGCCTCCACAACGCAGGATACTTACTTTGGCATCAAGTCGGTCCAGACAGTGAGGCTCGAGGTCCTGTTTCTGAACATCTCGTTGGTAATGGACGAAAGGTGGTGTATCAGGCGGAGGTCAGTCTTAGGATATGCGCGCCAGTGAGGTTCCGGATACACTCTAAGCTCGGGGAATGGGAATTCTCCCGTTTGCTGCCAGAGCTCGACGGTTGCATTGATTTCCGCCGTCCAGAGAAGATTAGGTTGCTGAGGGGATTTGGGCGATTCTGGGACCAGTGCATTGGGACTGTCCATGTAATCGCAGCGAACCTGATGCTTTGTACAGTTTCGACTGCATGAGTGTCAGTGTACATGACGGGTTGCGCTCAGACGTTTTCCTTAGCATACCATTGTGGGAACGTCTCGTCGCAGCGAATGTGTCTCTTCTTGCAAGTCTTGCAACCCTTCCGGCTTTTGGTGTGGCTACGCCTTGAGGGGCCACCGCCAGGTCCTGCCATTTGGATTGATTGGAAAAGATGCCTCAACGGCAAAGGTAGCGAGCGTGGGTAACGAAACAGTTATCACTGAATCGTAAAATGAACAGAGGATTGGAATGGCAGTGCAGGAGGCCTTGAACTGCCAGACCAGGTGAAGGGAAGGAATGCTTCAAGTAGGCGAGGGGCTGAGAATATGCGGGCTGCAGATCCTCGAGCTGGGTAGAGGAAGCCTGAGGATTCTTGAGCTTTGTGAAAGGAAGTAGCCGAAGATGACTAAAGAGGGAGAGGAGCTGGTTCTTGGGAGGGGGAGAAATGCTGAGGAGGGCGGAATGGTGATATATGGCGCGCGGAAGCCTCTCGGAGTACGGTAGACGGGGAGTGATTAGATTGAAAGTAGGGCTGAATAGGTACTGACGCAGAAAGACAATGAACGCTCCTCTAGTAGTCCGTCAATCCAAGCTGGCAAAAAAGAGAGCGTGACAGGTGGATGCGGAAAGCAGTAGGGACCGACAACAGCCAACCCCTGCAGGATGGCCTATGCAGGATCCGGACAAGGCTTGAATGTCGAGGACGTGCTCGCAAGGGACAAGGGCGGGATGGAAGCAATTCACAGAGTGACTTGTGCTTCCTGGTGGAAGGGAAAGGAAGGAAAAGTGTCAGGGTAGGCCTGTCGAGGGTAGCGTAGTTGTTAGTACTGTAGGGATGGTGTAGGGTGGAATTGGGGACAGGGGATTCACAAATAGTAGCAGTAGTAGCAGCAGTAGGTACCAGGTAGTCAGGTAGGAGAAAGAGTTTCCGTAGCAGCAAGTGCACTGTGTGTACGGTCGCCACGAGAGGTGTATGGTCTGTGTGAGATGGACTGGTGCGCCTTTGTGGCAGCCGGTACAGACGGCCAGGCGGGAGAGGCTAGCAGGGAAAGGGATTTGAATCGGTTGCGGGAGCTATCACGATAGAGTGGTTGATTCACAGAGGCAGCCGTGCTGGCTCATGCTCGTATGACATAGCCCCGGTGTAACTCCCGTTGGAACCAAGTTGTGGTGTAGGTATTGTATCCAGGGCCATGGACCCCCCTCCGCTCTGAAGCGGAGTGAGAATTGGAATGGTAGGCTCCAGCCTGCTGTTTCCCGCTGGACCCCAGCCGTGGGTGAATGTCTCATCGGCTATCCAGCTAGGCAATTTCGAGCAGCGGCGGCCCGCGCACCAAAGAGATGCATCAGATGTCCCTGTCTGACTGTCTTTTTTGTACGTAGTACAACTGGAGAGAAGAAATGCAGGAGAGTTGTGGGCCTAAGCCATCCCTGCAGGCGCAGACGCAGTGCGCATTTGCACACCACGTTCGCTCTCGCTCCAGACGGTGACTATACTGTGTACACAGCAGAATAGATAGATACCTGGTTTACCTGGCACCGTTCGAAGCAGAGAAACCGAAGCGAGGGACCACACCTCTCTCTTCACGGCGTGACTAACGTTCCAACTGTCTCTCCTCTGAATGCGCACGGAGCGGTACGGCGCGGCAATCTTGCGGCCTTCTGCGGCTTCTTAGTTGTTCTAGAGGGGGTGGCCGGGATTCGACTCGCCTCCCCTGCAAATATTGACCGACCTTGTCAACGCGGAGAATGACAGACACAACTGCATGTAGGTATGGTCGTCAAGACGTTTTTGGGCGGCGGCTTGCAGGACAAGAATCGACGCCACAACTCGCTGCTTTCCAAAGAGAGGAGCGGGGCCAGGTAGCAATCGAATGCGCCAATAACGAATTCCATTACTGCTGAGCAGGAATCAGGATAGGACAGGACAGGACAAGGCGACACTGGCGTGCCAGCGTTTGGAGTTCAACGTTGGTGGAGGTGCACATGGCCACCTACCATGGCCACCGCCCACCTCCATCTCCACCTCCGCGACGCCCCATCCATCATGATGAATGATGCTTCAGGTAATTGGCGCCACCAGTGACAAAAATCCCCAGAGGCGACAGAGGCGCAACATTCAACGGTAGGCTCCGTGAGGGCGAAGGTCAGCACCTAGCAGCAGGACCGGGCGGCCGTCTAACCTGCCTGCCCGAGTTACCAACGTACCATTGGGCCGTGCGCACGATCATAGTGAATGGAGTGAGTGAAGAGCTTGGTGAGTTACGACTGTTACGAGCACGTCGTGGCCCACAATCTTAGGTCGCAACAATGAGATTTGGAAGGAGGCAAGAATCAAGACTGAAAATTAGTTCCGTGGACGGGCCACATTAGAAGAAGTGCGATAATGGTACGTATGTCATAGCAGCGGTGGAGTACTGTGTAGTAAGGGAAGGTTAAGCATTCATTATTGTTTTCTGGCCAAAGACGGAACCGGCAGGGTAGATTAGCGGTGGTGGGTACGATGCTTTCAAAGGTAGCATAGTTACTAGTTGCTTGCATTGTAATGGACATACCTATAGGCTATAGTAGGCACATACAACGTAGTAGTAGCCTGTAGGTATCTAGGTAGTTAGCTAGCAGGTAGAAGGATGAAGAGGCGGCGGCGGCGGCGATGGTATCGGCAACGATGGTAACGGCGCTGGCGATGGAAATGGCAATAGTAATGATTGCACGGAGTAGTAGACTGTAGGTAGTGTTAAACATAGTTTTGGGTATTTGGAAATAAGTGTGGCGGGCTCCAAGCAGAGCACTCCGCTGAAGCCCCATGGTGGTGTGGGTTAGGATCAGTCGGGCGGGTCAGTAAGCAACGACGGACGTGGAGTGATGGCAAGAGATGATGGAATGAAACCTTTTTCCCCGGTGACGAGAAGAATTCTATTTTTCTGGATGCATTGATGCATTGATACCAGCCCAATTTGGGAGCAGCGCGTCCGGCGGCTCATGAGGCCGTTAAGATCTGGCCAGGATTTAGAGGATGATGGAAGAAGAAAAGGCAATCAAGGCGACAATGGAAATTGGAAGTTGTTGACCTCGGACAGATGAGGGTTGTGGCCTTGGCATGCAATGGGAATATCCGGAAAGAGCAACCACCGAATCTACCATTGCAAAGTTGATGTGATCATTCCGGCCGAGAGAATTAGAGATGAGAAGAGGAAGAAAAAATGTATTAGGTTTACATGTTAGTAAATGGACATTGTTAGGGCGTTGTGATATCGTCGAGGGGCAGACAAGAGAGAAGAAAGAGAGGAAGAGGATGGAAAAGGAAGTTGGTTGGGCATCTTGCACAACGAGCCAATCACGTCTTTTGGATATTTAAAACATTCTTGACCATTCACTGTTTTGCTATATACATACCCACACTATGACTATCTGCTATGACTACATGTACTTTGGCTGAGTATGGAGGTGGGATCATATCTATTACGACTATGTATCTGCGTACGTACGCATGTACGTATGTACACACCGTATAGAACAGTAAGGTACATGTCATATTAGTATGTATAATTGATTCAATAGATATGATATAAGAATGGAATGGTCAATCAACAAGAGAATATCGAAGAACGGCCAAGACAATGGTCAATTGCATATGAAAAGGACAATGCCAAAGTCGATGGACCACAATAAAACAAGACCAAGTAGACAATAAATCATACTTAGGTTGGCCACCTATTGGTAGTAGTAACATGTGTATGTACATGCATTAGTGTATACATGCTCCATCAGCACATCGTAATTGAGTTGTTCCGGTTATCATGATGTTTGATATAGATCGTACACATACTCCGTAGACATATACGAATTCTCTCTCTCTCTCCATGTCCACATATGTAAAGTCTTACAATTATAGGCATTCGAATAATTACCACCAACCTGCAGCGGCATGTTCTAGTTCTAGAATCAGCACGATATGTAAGTAATCAGGCAAGCAATTCATCCACTTACATCTCTGGAATTAACCTGTCTTGTTTCCATCACCAATCAGAAACCCCCACCATCATCATTTCAATAGTAAAAGGATACACTCACATATATATATGCACTCACATATATACCTACATATTGTAAGGAGTACTGGATGTACATACTGTATGTATGTTCTCCGTACATGGACACACTATATTACTCATCTATTCCCTGTCTGCGTGTACGTATTCTGTATTCTCTCCATTCTTGTATGCACCTCGACTCCAAAAATAAACCGTCATCCATCTCATCAACCCGGCATGCCGCCTGCAATCTGCAATCTGCAATCTGCAAGCCTGCAGGCAGTCTGCGGGCCCTGTCACTCGTTCCGTTCCCTCTTCATCGTTCTCTTCGTATTCGACTCCAATCCAAACACAACATCACAGCATGTGAGAAACCCATGGTCAAAGATAGAGTCTGTTGATGGAGAAGCACAGAGATGGACTACATCTTTGTTCCGACTATGAGGACCCTCCAAGGACCAACTACGGCCGTGGCTGACGATCCCTCCCCCTTCTCTTGGCGATCACTGGACTGCATCGTCCCGCAACTCTTGCCGCCACCAGACTAGCTTTAGGTATACATCAATATCTACTCCGTACATACCTACGAGGTACAATATTCGACATCCACACGGTACATCTACTCCGTACGTGTGTTTACATACATACCTCCTGCATGCATGGCAGCTAACCCGGCTGTAGTAGCTGGGCATGCTGTACCACGGTGAATGAGGCTCCATTCTGCGTGGTGGCCTCTTGTGCCTCTCTATATTCCCCACCGTTAGCCAATCGCTTCCTGCCTACGCCCGTGAGCTGACCCAATCCTATGAGGGGACTGCGACGCCAGGCCAGCCAGGCCAGCCAGGCCATCCAAAAGGAGCCAGATGTAACATTCAACTGGCTAAATATCCGCACAGCAAATGACATCTCTCCCGCATCCTCGCAGGTCGCTTGACCTGGAAGGATCAAACTCTCTCTGCAACCTCTGTTTCGCGGAAGCAATCATCATTTTAAATCAAATGCATCCATCCTCTGCCTTTCTGTATCCGCTGCGCCTGCCGCTCCACCACCGCTTTCGCCTTTGCCTTCGCCTGATGGAACGTAGACGTAATAATTATCATGTACGCATTGCAGCGCAGGCGAATGAAGTCTTGGAAAGAGAAGGATTGCGACTTCTCCCCTGCTTATTGAATTGATTACTCCGTATGATTATTCTTGTTATTTTTGCGGCTGGCCGGTGAATCAGGAATGGGATGGCATCATTATTCGATTGGAAGGGAAGGAGCAGATTACGCGAACCTTCCTTCCTCCTTGTAATTGTATTACCTCCACCTTTCACCTTTACTTTCACGTCACCCCTCCTTCTCCCACACCCCTCTTCTCCCTTCCCTCACAATCATCATCATCATGATCATCATCACCACCCCCACCGCTTCAACACATCTTCCTTATCACTCACTTTAGCTTTAGCAAACATCGTCAAAGCCGCTCTATCTCTTCGTGTACAATGCTCACAAAGCGTGCACGCAAACCC
Source organism: Aaosphaeria arxii CBS 175.79 (assembly GCF_010015735.1). NCBI lineage: Eukaryota > Fungi > Ascomycota > Dothideomycetes > Pleosporales > Aaosphaeria > Aaosphaeria arxii. The sequence goes on from NW_022983483.1 coordinate 1,174,008, forward strand.
ATGCGAGGTTGTGCTACCACCAAACGGCAACGGGCTGCCGGCTTTCCCAAGGGTGAACATTATCGTCATACCTTGAATGCTCACCAGTTACGGCCATCAGCAGTGCAATGACGTCCGAGCCCTAGACATTTCACGAGCGTCAATACATCGGAGTATCCGTCAAATAAGCGATACGACATTTCCTCGAAACCAATAGCAAGCGGTTCTTTGACTCCGTCCATGCCGACAATATTGGCTCGCTGGCATGATAGCGATCAGGTGAAGGAGTAATGTAGGGGACTCTGACATCGAAGGTGCAACTACACGCGAACAGGCATCATTTATTTGCTGTTCTGTCGCTACAATTTCAAGCCGTGGGGACAGGTGCTGAAGTTGCCCAAGGTCAACGCCAAATCGCTATTAATAGACTTAGGCTTCTTTAAGCTTGGGGGCCTCTGCGCCTTCGAACTGGGGTCTTCCATGCGGCCCTGCCTCCTCTGGGGCATCCTTGTCCACCACTATCCAAACCTCTGCAACTGTCTCATCGATCTTGCGTCCAGTGATGACGGACTTTGCGCGTTGACAGCCTGTTCGCCAAGCCGGTCGCAGTGAATGATAGCGAACATTGTCTGCCAGCTCGCAATGAAAAACCCGTTCACCGCCTGCACAACATGCAAGCCATAGGTCGCCCGCACTAGAAGCTCCAGGCGATCCACAAGAGCATGTCCCATAGTACGGAGTATACAATGACCTAAAATAAGCACAACCACGCTCCCGGCGCAATGGAGCCGTGACTGCACGATACCGAATCTGACCGTTCACTTCTTAGCCTGTCATAGTAGACTGCTATCATCGTCCGTGGAAGGAAAAGCCAGCCTGGAACTTCATTATTTGCCAAATTACTCGAACCACCTGCGACTGCCTGAACACCCCCAGTCCCTGCTTAAAGCGCAAGCGCTGTATCCTCAAGTACACCAGCTCACCGTAGAAAGCAAAACTGGCAGACGACACCGACAACTGGATTTAGCTAGCCAGGTCGGCTCGCAGACTGAGGTGTGTCTCCCCGCGACGACACAGATCGCTTTGGCAGACGTGTAAGAATAAGAGCTGTCCTGCGATTTTGCTCCAACCTGATCCAAAACACCAATACTTCCGCTTGCCCAAACCAAACACGGTTAAGCATCCCTGCTCAACTCGCCTTCGACCCTTTTCTATTGCACTATTCCTCTCTGGACCAAGTTGCTTCAGATTGTCGAGTTTAGTAACTGTTAACAATCGAGCCAAAAATTACTTGGTTATTACCGATCTCTGCGGTAGTTTGCCTCCGAGCCTCTCAATTCAAATCATGCCTTAGCAATACATCAGTCAGTTGCGAATCCCCACCGAAGGTCGAGGCTACCATGATACCGTCGCACAAGATTCCCATGGAACTAGCAAGCTATGACATCGTCTTGCCCTCATGCCTGCCGTTCATCATTTCTCCCACTCTGACGCACGTTTGGCCTCCATTGCCCCCTTGACAACTTGGACGCCACCACGCATCACATGCAGCATACACGCCACAACATAGTAACCCCAGACATCGATTCCATTTCAGTTGCCTACATCGACGGGTCCGGTCCCCTGTATTGCTACCTCGCCGATTTGATGACCCCGACCAAGAAAATCCGAGAGGCATTGTTCGGAGTGCCTAGGCGTAATATCATTGCGCTCGCTCGTTGCGCTCGGCCGGCCCAACGGTCTCCATGCGTTTCTGTGCTCATTGTGTCCGGACGCCTCCTACCCCAGTTTCTTGTGGCGCACAGAAGATTGAAATGTTCGAATTCCAAATCCACTGTTGCAACTGCCAGTGACAGGGTTAAACGAAAAGAAGGTCTTGTGTCTGCAAGGTTTCCTTGTCAAGAAATCATATTCGTCGCGGCGGATGCGGACAACAACAATGGAATGCACTTGAGCTGTAAATAGAGCTGCGGTGCATTTGCATCCGGATGATTGCAACACTGTTCTGGATGTAGGCACTGCGGACATTGCATTTGGCGATTCGCACGCGGGTGGCATTCTTGATACGGCAGAGCTGACAGGCAGGTCATTGAAACTCGAACGTTTGCAGGCAAGCCATCGGGGTCGAAGCGAGCTGCATATTCTCATCGATGTTGTACATTAGATTTCCGTATGTCCACATCGCACACGAAGCTGAAGATGCCTACATCCGTTGCCCGATTAACGGGCACTGGTCCAGACATAACGTGTATGTCAAGCTAACACACGCAATTGACGACGCGGTATCCAGCGTGTTTTCGCCTGAATTACATGGGATCGAGAACAGTAGGGAACTGGGCAAATTGGGCATAACGAAGTATCTATCCTTGTTATACACCGGACAGCACCTCCGGTCCAGATTCTCAGGAATGGTCAAATATAGTGCTGGCCAGCCCATACATACAACCAAGAATTCAAACAATACATTGCACCTCAAATGCAAGAGAACTATGCATTACCGTAGAGTACCCCCTTTTGATAAAGCATCGCACAATTCAGTCTGAAGCACTCTCCAAGCAGATCTGCAATAACAATACTCCAGCGTGTGCTTCAACATCGACTCGCTTCCCCCCGCCTGCACCCTTGTATCTCTCGGACTTCATTCGCTTGCTGAGGGGAGGATCTACAGAAAATACCCCGTGGTTGGAGTCTACCTCTGGGGCAGATGGTGATCTTCCAATTCTCAACACAATTTCCGATCCTTCCGTTGCTTGGTATTGTGATGATTGGCGAGGGTTGATCCAACTATTTCCCAATAGAAATTTCTAGCATATAGGCTATGTTATCCAGCACACAGCGGTCTTTCTACTAGTATCTCGGGCAGACGATGATCGGAATTCTAGCCATATTCCAGTAAAATCCGAGTAGATTCGGAATCATAGAATTAGTTGAGTTGAATTAATCCGTGGTCTAAACGGCATTACCTTTCTTATGTCTAGACACAAAGATAGCCGCAAGAAATTCGCACTCTTCTTTGACCCTTTTTTCGTATTACTCAAACATGAACGGATGTCGAATTATGAACATTCTCATATTTAGAGTAGATGCTTGCTTCCGGCTTCCAAGACACCTACGAGAGAGAGAGGAGGAATCGTTCTGGCGATGGTCAAACAACCTGAGAGATACACTTTCCCCTACATTCTCTCTGAGTGTTGCAGCTAGTTCACATGGAACTGTACTGTATACAGGAAAAATCACCTATAGATATCAACTGTCTTCTCGTTTTGCTATTCACTTGCCCACTCGTTCATCCATTCAAACCCCTCCGTTCATTCCTAATAGAATAGCATACAATAGGACAGACCACAGCGAAGCATCGACGAGAAGACGACACAGTACGAGTAGTTCCATCCTCCGGCCGTGAGCCCATTTGTCTCGGTATAGACATACATCCGTATATACACATGTGTGTGGTATAGTTTGACGTACCGTTCTTACACGTTGTTTTCCCAATGGATGGCTTGGGAGGGAGCTGTTGTAAATTTACAACTAATAATGTCTACGTGTGTGTTCGTGTACCATTATTCGCTTCTGTCATCTTATGACCCATGATTTATGATGACTGTTCTCAACGTTTGAAGTTTTTAGATATCGCTGAGGGGTTTGGGGGAGTTGTTTTCATTGTTTGAATGGGATAGAAAAGGCTGGAAAAGGTTTTAGGGAGAGGGATCGCATTTGTTTGTTTGACACCATAGATGGAGGAGTGGGGAAGGGAATCCGCTGTCTATATACGGTTTAATACGATGGAAGTACAATGAAGCACACCGATACTTCAACTCTGGCATTCAGCAAAGAAGTATAACACATCACAGTCCGGCAAACAGGAGACGGAAAAGAGCATGGTCAATTGATTCATTTTTATTTCATTCTACGGATTGTAATATCGTTGGTCACTGCGTAAAGCTCCCGCCTCCTGAATTCATCGTGTCGGGAGAAACGGAACTTTCGTTTAATACCCCAATTCCGCTGTCTCCTGTTTCGTCCACTAAAATCGATTCCTCTTTCCTCGATTTATCTCATCAAGATGGAGAAGGGAGAAGGAAAACCAATCTTGTGAAAACTCCTATGCTATGATGTGTGTATATGTTGCTGTGATTTCATGTGTACTTCGTTCTGCGATAATATGGAAAACGCTTAAAGTTGAATTGGGGGAAGGAGAAGGGAAGTGGGGAGGCAATAGAACGCTATGCTGAAGGTTGATTGTTATGTTATCACTTCTGTGGGTTTCGTGATGGGGTGAGTGGTGCTTTGGAAGGTTTGGTGTGATCAAGTGCGTGAATAGTCATTCGTGGGGAGGTGTGATGGGTAGGCCACCCTTCCTTTTGTATTATCGAAGGCGAGAGGAGTCGGTGGGCGCCTTAAATGGAAATATCGAGACGTTGTTTATCGTTTAATCCAGCAGGTCGGTGGGCTGTGCTTGAAGCTCGGCTGGGAGGTACGATTTCAGACATGTCACGCCATCCAAAGACGACATAGGCTGTCCTAAGAACTTTTGAGTAGTCTTGTCGAATATTGATATGTCGTGAAGTTCCTCATCGGGTTCAGGCGAGAAAAGGGGTTCGTCGATAGGGAGGGGTGAGGGTATTGATGAAGGAGGCGCAGCATCCGTCAAGTCCAAGGCAGCGGTCGCAGCTACTTGATCCTGCCATGCTGACGCGGAAGCCACCACACTTGGTTCGATCGCTTCTGCTTCCGCATCCGTTTCTATTTCCTGCTCTAGATTGACCGGTACATCGCCAATCAAGCCTTCTGATGAGAATACAGGTGAAGGCTCTGCTGACGCTGAGATGGCAATTTCCGGTGAAGAGGTTGCCATATCATGAACAATCTCAGAGTAACGCTCAACATGCGTCACTGTGGTTGTGGATGTGGCTATTGCCGTAGCTGTAGTTGTCGCTGTGGTGGTAACTACTATCGAAGAAACCAGATCTGGTAGGCGGTCCTCAGGCAGTGCGTGAGGCAGACTCGAGGCTGGAAGCTGCATGTATACAGCTGGGTCGAGGTGCATGGCCAAGTAAACCACGACAACACTGAGGATCACAATGAAAACGTTCCTCTGGTCTTTTGCGAGAAGAACGAAATAGTTCTTGAGCAATGTGCCAAGGGAAAGCTCTTCCATGCGCGGTCGGCGAGAGGTCGACCGCAGGGTGCCTCGCGACCTACTACGGGAATAGGTATCTCGAGATCGAGGACGGGTACTAACTGCATCTCTGGATTCTGCCTCCTTGTTGACCCTACCCTCTAGAGCTCGGAATCGTTCGGCAACAGAGGCTGCTTCTGCGAGTGCTTGCGACTCGAATTGCAAACGCATAACCTCTGTGGCCTCGTCAATCTTCTCCTTCAGTGCTGCTTCAAATCGTAACTTTTCCTCGGCTTCATGTTGATCTTTCCTTTGGAGTTCAATCTCCTCTGCTTTGAGCTTCGCCTCTATAGAGATCTCCGCCAGACGCTTCTCCTCCACAGCGGCCTCTTCCAACTTCTTCAAGCGAACTGCTTCCTCCTCGACCTGTCTCTTCAGTTCAGCTTGGTAGAGTTCCTTGCGCTTTTTCGCCTCTGCCTCTTCCTTGATTTTCCTCTCGAGATCCTTCCGGACCTCGATCGGAATCCAGGGCGAGATTTCAACATCGCACCTCTCCATTTCGTTCCAGGCTGCAGCCCAGGCCCCGGAACGCATGAGTCCGTTCGCGGCATAGATCTTGATATCCCATTTTCTACTGCCCAAACCCACTCCCTTGCCTGGCTTTTTCATATGCTGATGACAGTCCATGCACATGCTCGTGTCAAGGTCGATGCTTGGTGCGGGTTTGTCGACATCCTCATCCACTGTAAGGGTGCCGCCGCTCATACGGCTACCGCGCCCTGCACTGTCACCGGCAACGCTGGTCTCCTCATCCTCGTCGGAAGATGACTCTTCCGAATCGGCAGGTGGGACGAAATGGCCGCATTTAAGTAGTCGGGGGGTCTTTAACTCCAAACTTTCCAATACTCTTTCTTCCAAGAGGTCATACTCGTCTCTTGGATGAGGGATTAGAACTCCGCGCCGCATCAGCACGATGTCCTGTAGCTTTTCCTCTAGAATTTTGTAGTTCTCGATCAGCCATTCTGGCATGACCTTCATCATAGCATCGGGCGAATAAGGAAATTGCATAGGTAATATAGTGACGTGCAAAAGAACCAGCGGCAAGGCCTGCTGGGGCGTAGGTGTCGCACGCGGACTCGGCAGCGCCTGTCCTTGAGAATCATGATAGCTTCTTGCCGATCGCCTTGAATCTGTAGTTGATGCTGGTGTCTCGGATCTCCCACTTCTGCTCGGTGTTGCTAGCTTGTACGTCCCTTTTATCCGCTCCCGGGGGTTGTCGTACGAGGCGAAAGGTGGAGGCGAAGACATCTGCATGGCTCGCACAGAAGACGGATTGCGGAATGGTGGCCGTTCTTTCCGTGGTGTGTATCGTGAGTCCGCCGACTGATTCGTTGATGAGATAGGTTTCGAGGCGACTGAGACTTCGGAAGGCAGACTTGAGATGAAACTTGTTGTCGTCACGGCAGAGATGTGGCGTTTTTGTGCAGACGAGAGTATAGAAGGTCGCGAGGTATAGGAGCCACGATATGGCTTAGGTTCGAGGTCACCCGCGTGATCGTTTTCGTTGTCGTGCTCCGCGTAATCGTCCTCAATGCTAGGAAGGGCTTCGTCGGCGCTGGGTAAAGACGGGTCGGAATTGAATGACATTTCGTCGTCGTAAACCTCGGAGGGGGAGGGAGGCCCCAGGTCATCTGAATCCTCATAGATGTGAAAGGGCGACGCGCCGGGTGGTGGGGTGTGGTGGATGGTAGTCATCGGAATGGAATGTAGGTAGGATCTGTACGTCGCGCGTGCGACGGAATGTGGTTGTACACAACAAATATGGTGGCGGGTTGCAGAATTTGGGTTGAGATCTCGATTCTAGACTTTCCGTCCCAATGATTGTATTAATTGGCGTAGTTATGCAATTAAGGATTCAATTGCGATTATCTTCAAGCGGTGTGGATTTGACGTGTGCTCTTGGGATTGTTGATGTTTAAATCGGACGTCTTGGTTGCAGGGGGTAACCGAAAGTGAACATCCAACCCCACATGGCGACCACGAACAACTCATCATACAGCCGCCGGACCAACAATCAATGGCGTTTAGTCCTTTCCGCAACGACTAATGGATTGGAAAGTGAGGCGTCAATCGAGGTCTCATTTCAAACCATAATTGGCGAGGATTCGTCATTGGATGAAGGACCAAACTGTCAGTATATTTCGAGTATGGTGCTTGAGCGCCTATTATATGTCTCCTGGATCAGGATCAAAATATTCTTCATGGTAACGATAGGTACGTAATAATATTCGGACTCGAAGACTCTATGATTTCAGCCCTACGTAGTACACTGCCTCTAATTGAGCTTCTTTCATGTCTTGTGGGCCGGTGGCATGCATGAGTTTGAACACACCTTCTACAGCACTTTGTATTCCAAGACAGCCATTATATCGTGAGAATGAATGCTAATGCATAGCTTGAAGTGGGAGGTCGATGACCTTGGCGTTGTATTTACTTCTTAAGGCTATTTCATCTAAATTCTCTTTCCGTTTGATTCATTGTATTCGATGTGACGCAGATCTCAACAAGGTGGTGCTGACGTTTGGCTGCAACACAATTCAAGCTGTGGGGTGCAATGTAGGCATGGTGATGTGAATATGGAATATTTGATCGAAGGTCACATCTTATTTGTGTCATCGTTCTCAAATTTTTGTTCAAAGAGACCTCATGAAATGTATTCTTCCCCCTTTTGGGAATTCTATTATGACAGTGAAGGTCACGTGAGCTCGCGACGCGCTACGCGTACCCCAATGTCACCTTTTCGAAGTTGTGGTGCGGAAGGATAACACCACAACTCATCAGCTCTCCGGAGTCAATAAAGACCGCCATAATGATAAGAAAGCCATTCCGGCTTCCCAGCTTCGTCCGACCCGCCCCAAAAAGCAGCGAACCACCAAAAAAAAAGCGGCGTATTTCCTCGGACTCCCACTCAGACGTAGAGCGCAAGCCGCTCGCGGCCGTGAAGAACTCGACAACGCCCTCAGTCCCAGCCGACGCAAACGAGCAATACTACACCGTTTTGTGGAGAAAATATACGACCAAAAAGAACAAAACATGGGACGGCGATGGCATATTGTCGGTCATTGGAGGCCAGGCAATACTAGCCAACAGTGAGACTGGGAAAGAGATGGGAAAGACTGCGTGTGCAAGGCCACTTCTACCCGGATCAACTCTCTCGATAGGAGGAAAAGATGTGGAAGTCGACGCATCAATGTCTAAGGAGGAATTTCTTTCAGGACGCGCGTTTCTTGGTGCTACAGCTGCAAAGCCTGTGCCAATACCCAAACCCACCGCACCAATCAACGATATCAAGTTCAAGAAACATTCAAGTGGGTTAAAGATCGATTCCAAACCCGGAGCCATTCTCAAGACTTCGGACAGAGCCGGTGTGGCATTGCGTGACGAGGAAAATGAAGACACACCATTTCGACCGGAACTCAAGCCAAAAGCTGCGCGAATGCAGTTCAAGACACCCATGTTGAACAGCACTGTCGTGCCCAAAGGGAATCCTTCAATTCCCCAACCACGCCATGACCCAACGTTGCCTAATGCTCTGATCATGAAAAAACCAACGATCGTTCCAAAAGGAAAGCAGGTGGTAGATGTTGTTGTCGACCCTTTACTGAGCAAACACCTCCGTGAGCACCAACGGGAGGGTGTTCAATTTCTTTACGAATGCGTGATGGGCATGCGTTGCGAAGGCGAGGGTGCAATCATGGCCGATGAGATGGGTTTAGGGAAAACATTGCAGACCATTGCATTACTCTGGACTTTAATGAAACAGAATCCGATTCACGACAGTCCACCAGTAGTCAGAAAAGCACTGGTTGTCTGCCCTGCCGGCTTGGTGGAGAACTGGAGACGCGAATTTCGGAAATGGCTGGGCAATGAGCGCATAGGTGTCTTTGTGGCAGATGCAAAGAACAAAAAGATCACGAATTTTACCAAGGGAAAGGCGTACAATGTCATGATTGTGGGATACGAGATGCTCCGCGTAGTACAGGAGGACCTCAAGAAAGGCCACGGAGTTGACATCGTCATCGCTGACGAAGGACATCGATTAAAGACGGCGAATAACAAGGCCATGCTCGCCATCCAGTCTCTCAACACTGAGCGAAGGATTATTCTCTCCGGAACCCCGCTCCAGAATGACTTGAGTGAATTTTATACTGCCATCGACTTTGTTAATCCAGGTCTACTCGGAAAGCGACCCGCTTTCAAACGTGAATTCGAGGTGCCGATTGTACGCAGTCGTCAGCCGAATGCTAGCGAAGCGGAGCTTGAAAAGGGGGAGGCGCGATGGAAAGAACTGGTCAATTTGACCAGTCAATTCATGATACGCCGGACGGCAGAAGTTCTCTCCAAGTATCTCCCTCCCAAGACTGAGCACATTGTTTTCTGCAAGCCAACTACCGCCCAATCGAATGCTTACCGGAGCATCCTCGCCTCGCCCTATTTTACCGCTGCCCTCGGAAATGCAAATAACGAAATGGCACTCCAGCTAATCACTATCCTGAAGAAGATGTGCAACAGTCCGTCTTTGCTCAAATCGTCAAAGGATGGAGAGGATACCCCATCAGAGATGCTTCAAAGTCTTCTTCCTTTGATTCCACCTCCTATCCTCAGATCGCATGCCTGCAGTACCAAGCTCCGTGTCCTCGACTCTCTGCTCCATCGCATATTCAACACAACGAAAGAGAAGATAGTGATCGTGTCCAACTACACCACCACTCTCGACATGATCGAACAACTCCTCACTTCCCTCAGTTACAAATACTTACGTCTAGATGGTAGTATACCCTCCTCCAAACGACAGCCGCTCGTGGAAAAGTTCAACCGCACTGACCAGCGCACTGCCTTCGCCTTCCTTCTCTCCGCCAAATCGGGCGGCGTGGGTCTCAATCTGATCGGAGCAAGCCGCATCGTTCTCTTCGACATCGATTGGAACCCCGCCACCGATCTCCAGGCGATGGCGCGTATCCACCGCGATGGCCAGAAGCTTCCGTGCAAAATCTATCGCTTTCTCGTGCAAGGTGGGTTAGACGAGAAGATCTATCAGCGCCAAGTCATGAAGATGGGTCTGGCGAATGCGGTCGTCGATAATAAAGCTAGCGCGTCGTCCTTCTCGCGAGAAGAGCTGAGGGATCTCTTCAGATTGGATGAACGGGAGACGTGTCAGACGCATGACTTGCTCGGTTGTAAATGTGGAATGAAAGGTGCGCCGGAATTGGACGACATTGACGAATCTTCTGCTGATACCGGGGATATGACCATTGGCGACGATGAGGATGAAGAAGACGACGATGCGTTCCCCGTGCTCCAACCCGCAAGTAAAGTCGATATGGCGGCTCAGGAAGCTAAAATCGCGCAACGCGCACAGAACAAGCAACCAAAGCTGAAGATGCTAATGGAGTACGCACACATTAACACAGAGTATCTCCGCGATACTACCAATCCGGATAAGAGTCAAGATGATGACGATATGGCGCTTCTTGTCGACGATGATGTCCTGCTTGAGGTATTGAGGGAGCCAGATTGCAGGGTTGGGTTCCTTCTCACGAAGAGTTCGTCGTAAGGATGTCAACAGTAATCTTCATCATTTTATGACAGGGGAAAGCTATTAATAAGTAACCTGGGATTTTCATGTATCATAGATATAGAGGCCTTTATTTCCATATATTCATGGGATTGATTCTTCCCCTACATTAGACGTAAGATACTCTTTGAAGATCACCGCTTTAGCCCTCTCATATTACATTAGTTTAAATGATAACACAGAATACATTAGCTGCTGATCTCCTACGCGTTCTGTCTCAAAGTTTTATACCGCCGTTAAAGCAAGCTTGACTTCCATGCTCGTTATAATTCGTAGTGCAGCGTGCAGCAACCTTGATATTATGTTGTACGTACATGTAAAACAATAAAATATATGCTATCCTGATGCTTTGCTTAGGAGACGTGTCATTCAGATAATGGAGTAAAGGTCATGGATCAACCTTAGACTGGCAATGTCCGATACTGCGATGTGATAGTGAAACGGATGTATCTAGGTGAATTGTACATAGGGCCAGTCTCGATGCTTTAAACGTCGAAGAGAAAAGTGACAGGATTGAGAAGCATGCATCAACTATAGTCCTTGGAAACTCGAGCTTTTCCTCGCTAGGCCCATATCATGCCCCTCTTTCAAATCGCGATTCGATATCATGGTGCCAGCTCTGTTTAGGGAATCTTTGTTCGCCGATTTGATATGTTTGAGCTGCTTCGCCACCGCCTCTGGTGGGAGAAAATTGCACTACTGTCTTGGGTGGGATTGCTAGAAAGACATAGAATTGCTTCTAATAGATTTATCGTGTACTTGAAGTTGCAAGATGTCAAGGTACTCCAGTCAGTCTGCTCGCTTGACATTGAGCAATCTGGATACTACTAGAATATTGCATATCGCTATCATATTATATGACTGAGACGACTGTATTAGGTTTGCATCAACGAGGGCTATTTTTTTATCAAAGATTGGAGTGTAATTACAACAGGCATCGTAGAAAGTTTGTTAAGGTAATGATCAATCATGCTTTGAGGTGCTTTGTTCTACGTACTTAATCTAAGTATCTGGTATCCCCGCTTGCGTCATCCCGTCAAAGCCGATCAGCTCTGTCAACCACAACCACAACACTAGACACAGCCATGCTTGGACTTCGCGTGGCATACGCAAAGAACCAAACTTTTGTGAAAGGTCTCTACTATTTGAAACCCATCTAGTCGTTCACAACAATGCAAGGGAACATGGTTGCCTTTTACCTCAGTATTGTGTTATCTTCCATCCCAAACATCACAGATGACCCTCTCTTCAAAGCGAAGGATCCGTATATGGACCTCATGAAATCATTGACTCTGAACTGAATTACATCCAACGTCATTGAAATTTCCAACCTCCAATCGTGAGCGTCCGTATTGCAAGGCCAGTAGGGCAAAAAAAGAAAATCCTTTATCTATATATCACAATGAGTCCCTCGTCGTCGTCCCACACCGATCCTATGATCACTCCGACCCGATCACATCTCCTATCCCACGGCCTGAAGAACTTCCTCAGTAAATCAAACCTAACGCACCCGCAAAAGAACTTCACCGTAAACGAGCACAACGCCGAAGTCAGAGCCATAATGTCCACCCAAACGCAGCAGCAGAGCTTCGGGTTTCCCAAATCCAGCTCCGCTCCTGGCGAACATTTCGAGCCAAGGCAGACGGCTACGAGTGAAGATTACACGCCCGATCCGAGCAAGAGTATCAAGTTGTCGCCGGCCAGACAGAGACTCGTTGACGATGTATGCATTCTTCCTCGCCGTGAAGCCGAACAAAGACCCGTTTTACTAAGCAGCAATGTCCCAGATAATTGCACTGTACAGCTGCCAACCCACAGTCGAGCGCGTCAAGCGCTACACTCCAGATTGCGTCTACGACGACCAATTCGTGTACGCCAACGACCGATACAAGATGGCGGGGCAATGGTTCGCTCTGCCTAAGCTATTCAAATCGTCCATCAACGAGTCATACGAGGTCATTCGATCCGACGACGAGATCATCCAGTTCAAGAACAAGCAGTCATGGACGTTTCGACTGATCCCAAAGACGGCGACGATAACGGGGTTGGTGTCGTTGTCCTTGGATCCAGATTCCAGGGATGGAGAGTTCATGCAGATTAAGTACCATAAAGATCAGGCGAATGAGAAGGATTATAGTCACGAGGGGCTGGGGTTCTCGTTTAAAAAGTGGCAGGCGGATAATGTGGTGAAGCATATGGATACACCGGAGTTGAAGGAGTTCGAAGCTGATAAGTTGGCGGCGAAGGAACATGTCAGGAAGTATGGGACAGGTAAGGAGGAGGGCGATGCGCCGAAGCATGACTTTACGAGATGAGAATGTAAAGATCGCGTCTGTAATGGTCCAGGTCGGAGATTGATTGTGCACAACTGTTTATGAAGGGACAAATTTGATGCGGGATGATGAATGATGTATTTATGATTCATGTCTAAATGATATACTTTTCGTTTCGTCTATCGTCCACCCATGAATTGAGGCTGGTACGCTTTCACACCTCCAGCCTTCATGAGCTCTCGCAGCGCCACTGTCGCATACTGGCTGGAAGCCAGTTGCAAGCTCAGGACAACTGCAATCTTTTTCTGTCCCTGGATGTCCTCATTGCTTTCTACAGCAGGAATTTCCTTCTTGTCCCCAGCCGGCTCATCAGCTGGCTTTTTGCTTTGCTTCCTAAGCTTCTCGAGATCCGTCTCAACGAACTGTTCGTCCTCCTTGACATATTCATGCAGGGTGAAGGAAATGGGCTGGATCGGCTTGGCCAGGAACTTTCGGTATCCACCGCTGAGACTGATTTCTCTCCAACTGCGGCGCATCTTGTACGGATCAAGGTGACCACCACGGTCGCTGCCCATAAACTCCTTGTAGAACTCGCCAATAGCATTTCGTGGGTACTCGACATCAAACCCTGGTTGCGGAAGGACGACATCCCAAATGTTATACTGGCCGCTCTCTGCTTCCTTTTTAGTAAGAGGACGCGCTCGTTCGAATTGATCTTCGTCGTTCACGGCGCTGTCTTCCCCAGCGGGGTTGATAATCATCTCGCCATCCTGGTCAACCGTGTCGGGAGCTGCGTCGTCGCCTGAACCGTCCTTGTCCTTATGTTCGTCTACGAGGACGAGGTCTCCTTCGACGACCTTGGAACCGTAGGTTGTCCATCGCTTGCCGGCGACAACGTTCCACACGAGACTTTGGTAAGCGTGCACGTACATCAACCGCAAGTTCCTTGGAATGGTCATCAACGCTCCCCTGTAGTCGTTCAACCGATCATAGGCTCTGGTCCGGCTGTTCCTGGAGCTCAGATGCTGTATGATGTTGCGTTCAGCAGCGAGTTTCTTGGGGAGTAGACGAAGCGCTTCGTTGCCGTCCTGCTTGGTTTTCCAGGCATGGAGGCCTTTGGCGCGCGCGCGATCGTCTTTAGATACGAGGATCGCTGGGTCCTCCTCATCGTTCTCGGCAGCAGCGAGCGCAACCTCGCTGTAGGCTAATAGATCATCCACGGCGCCCTTGAAGTTCTCTTGCAGAAGCTTGATCCCGATGGCATCAGTGCTAGCAGCGAAAGATCCAAAACGCTGCAGTCCATAGTAATTGATAAACCCGTCTTTTGAAAAGCCCTCAACGGCCTGGGACACAATCTCGTTCGCTGATTGGAAGCGCTGTGCAGCATCCAACCCTTCCTCCTTTTCGAAGTGGCAGTCCCTGAGAGTGATGGTAAACTCGTTGCCCATCAAATCTCCCAATCGAAGATCATGCTTCTTATACTCGTAGTCTCCGAGTGCGGCATTGAAAAGCTTCTTGCTCACACCGGCCATTCTCTCAGCACTTTGCCTCTTAACGCAGACACGCTGAACCGTACAGGCTCGTCGGTCCTTTGTACCCGCGAAAGAATAGCTCTTCGACCCGCCGCCAGTGATGCTTCCGAGGAAACCCACGATCTCCATGGTATCCTTGTTCTCCTTGTACAACGTAAAGTGCAAGAACTCTCCCCCACGCTCTTCCCACGCCAGAGACCCTCTCATCCGCTCAGTATCTCTATCCCTATCCCCACCCCTCTTATTCTTATTGCCTCTCTCCGCAGGCGGCCTCGCCTTGATCCTAATCGACTGATCCGGCTCCATGCCGCTCTCAAGCATGTTCGGAAACACTCGTCGCAGTGTCTGATGTGCCTGCGTCCGCAACTCTTTATCCGCAATCGGCGCCGCCAGCACAGCCTTGAACTCCTTCGCCTTGCGCGCGGGGTGCTTGCGGACCTGCGCGACCAACTTGATAACCTCGGTCGTCGTGTCCTCTCCGAAAATCGCATGGAGAGCCGCGAGGTCTTCCTCTGAAACGTTGGTGCTGGCTTCGTCCTCGCCATTCGCTTTTGCGTCGCTCTCGCCAGTTCCATCTGTAGCACGCTTCTCTTCGACAGCGTCTGCTTCCTTTTTCTCGGGACCATAACCAATGTCCTTCATATCCACATCACCACCTTTGGTCTCCTCAGCTTCCCCTTGCTCGCCCCCACTCTTCTTCTTCGGCTCCCGACTAGGCCTTTTCACGCCAGTGCTAGTCAAATGCACGACGCGCCCATCAAGCCCGATCTCATTAACCAAGAAATCGGTGTACCGCTGCTTCAGCACGCCCGAGAAGCCAAGGCCCGGAGACACATACTCGGTTATTCCGGCGCGGAGCTCGCGATCCTGGTCTGTCGTCTGCGCTGCTGGTGTTGCTGTTGCTGATTGCAGAGACGAGGTGGTAGGAGTGGATGCAGTAGGCACGGCATTGGGAGTAGAGGATGGGGAGTCGAGACGCGCACGTTTGCTGGGACGCGGGTCCTCTTCGCGGTCGCCCATTTTCCTTTTTGCGAAGACTTTTCTTACGCAATTGGGTGGGTGTGAAGGAATAGGTGTGTTGAGAGTGAGGAGAATGTTCAATGGGATGGACGAGAAGTTTGGGGAAAGGAAAAGTTAGCGGGGGAAGTTTTTCGCGAGGTCCTCAGCACGGACTTGTAACGGATGGCATCTATCAAGCGCAGCTTCCTGCGCTTCATTTCATCACGAGTTTGTATGGAGAAATATTTATAATGTAGAGTATCGTGTTTGATATCTTCCATGTTTTCTTACATATTCGCCATTCCTTCTACTGTATCATCGTACAAATATTTCCCTACGGATCAATTATTTCTCTTCATTTTTTTCTTCTTCCCTCCACCCTCCTTACCGTCGCCATTCTTCTTTCCATTGCCATTCATGCCCTTTCCCTGCTCGGCATTGCCACCATCTTCTTCATCTTCTTCAGAAACAAGCAACTTGTTCAACGCGTCGTTGAACTTATCCAATTGCGCTATGTCGCCTATCCTAACGCGCATGTAGTCGAAGGCAATGGCGACTTTCATGTTCTTGTTGCTTCGGATCTTAATGATTTGCTCTTTACTTGCGCTGTGCTGCTGCTGTTGCACTGGAGTAGCAGTTGTGGTAGTGTCCATGGCTACTTCATCTACGTCCATGGGCCCGTCAGTATCCCCGGACGCACGATTCGTCGCGTTTCGCCTGCTTTCGCCATCATCCTGCACCGTCTCGATTACGGGAATCTTCTGGTACCGCTGCGAGAAATGCGTCAGTACAACAGCGGTAGCATTCATTGCCGCACCGATGCCCAGGGCTTCCGAGGTGGTGGAGTGTTTCTTCGCGATGGCGTCGCCACGAAGTTCATCATCGAAAGTAGCTTCGTGGATGAGGACGCTGGTGTTGCGACCTATGGTAGCAAAATTATCGCTCGGGCGGCAGTCTCCGGAATAAGAAATCTTCAGAGGAGGTACGGTTGCAGAGGAGGATTCGGGGGGGAACGTAAAAGAGACGGCCATGGCACCATGGCAATGCTTGACGCGGGTAGCCTGTATATCAGCGAAGCCAAATATTGATTCGTAGTCGTTACGATTAACGATTTGGACGGTCTGTGGATCAGCATAGTCGGACAGATGCAGCTTGGATCCCGTCGCGTTGCCTGCGGACACTGATGTAATCTGGAGTGGAAGAATGCGACTGTAGCCGAAGTCTTCAACAGAGGAGTATTCATGCAGCCATTGCAGCATGCCATCGTGTGATATGACAGCAAGTCCACGCTCAGAAGCAGTTTCTACAAGGTTGACTGCTGACGGCCTGGTTTTAGTCGGGACGCCCTTGTGAGCGACGGTGTACCAGGCTTTGATCAACGATGCCGTTCCAAGGTGATGGTCAGCATGGAGATGGCTTATCCATATCATACGCAGATTCCGAAGCACATCGACAAGTTCATCGGGTTTGAATACACGCTGTAGCTGCCCGATGGTATTCTCACCGCAGTCAAGTAAATAATTGCCGATTCCAGGGACACGGACAAGTGTGGCAGAGACATTTCGATATTTCGAAGGTAGCGCCGAACCCGTACCCAAAGTGATGACCTCTGTATCCGGGTGAGCTATCAGCTGCCTCCATGCCTGCAATCTTTCCTTGTCTTTCTCGATATTCTCGTGAGCCGCCTTCGCTAACTCAATAATTTCGGTAGGGGTTTCTTTCTCAACGGCTTGTATGTCTACGAGCGGAGGAACACCGTCCCGCTGCAGTTCGTACTTTGGCATTAAGCGTAACTTCATGCCCCTTTCTGCCAGGATAGCATTTGCGGGTATTCCCCCTTGTGTTCCTTTGTTGGAGCAATACTTTTGCTGTGGTACTGTAAAATTATCATGGACGGGAATATGATATCGCTCCCCATCGATTTGCGCAAGACGTGTTGTCTGTGCAGCCACGGAGTCTAGTGCGATCCGATTAGGGCTCTCGTCGCCAGATGAAATAACATGCTGAACCTGATCGAGCTTTTTTATGAAATCATTCAGTATAGGGTGTCCAGACACGCCGGGACCAAGAATCCAAATGACCGTTTGGACGCCCTCCATAACGCTGGTAGAAGTAAGTTCTTCCCTCTGCACCAGGTTCTCTATGTAGTCCACAGACGGCACATCCAATATGGCGGCACCCTGTCCTGGCCGATCTGGCCCAACGACCATGTCAGGGGTGATGGTTTCCCCATCCTCATTCTGCACAGAGTGGCCTGCCGTAAGCTTTGAGTATGCTTGTCCACGTGGAACACGGAGCTCCTGCGCTCGCTTTACGTCGAACTTCCCGCGGGCAGCGTGTGTGCGGACAATGTAAGAGAGAGACTCCTTTGATGGTTTTGTAGGTGGTAGCGCTCGCACCATTGCAGCAGGCCAAGGCGTTCGAGTCAAGACCTTCACATCGGGGAGAGGTTCTGAACCACCAGGCATTGGCCCATGATAGTTTTCAAGTTTGTTGGTCGATGGGTTACGGACATACATGGCGGCGGGCATCTCGACCTCCGAGATATGACGTTCGACCAGAGTATCGAAACTCCAGCTTGAGTCGAACATTTGTTTGAGTAAATCGGTGCGTATGTCATCGTATCTCTTTTCTCGCTGTTCCACACTTTCGCCATCTACTGGCTGGAAATCTTCAAAAGAATTCAGTTGTGTGTCAAATAACCGCTTTTGGGCCTCGATAGCTCCTTCTAAATCGGAATCAACGTCCTGGCTTTCTTCAGAAGGCGCAATGGACATTGCCCAAACATTAATCAGATCGTCTTGCCACGTGGGTGGGATATCGCCTTTTTCATCCTTACTAGCAGGAGCACTCTTATACTCGGTTGCGGTGATGGGCAGTCCTTTTCTAAAGATAAATCTCCGGCACGTAGACAGCATGTGCTTCAAGTTCGGTGCGCCATAGACATTCAACCTAGGTCGCGGGGGCGCCGAGGCACCCTTTACATCTCCCTTCTTGCGGTACAACTCCATCGCTGTCTCATATGATGTTGTGGAGGCATCCGCAAGGGTCAGAGTCATGCCAATCAGCCCGCCGATATTGTGCCATTCAGTCCTGCCTGTTATGAAAAACTCCTGAGCCTTCATAAGACGAGCGCCCATTTGCGTCATGGCTCGCTGTGTACCCTCCGCCTGGCTCCCGAAAAGATAATGTCGCTTGGGACATTGTAGCATCAATGTTGTGCCTGCTGTATCCGCTGTCGGAGTCGTGATGACCACGAGTGAGGTGTCCATTTCTCCAGCTCCAATCAGCAATCGTCGGCCGCGACGGTGTTTCTTTTTCGCCTTGGAAGGGTTCGTGATGTTCGGGAGGGGTGCAAGAAGCGGTTTGCGTATGCGGCTACTCCATTGGGAAGATGCAGCTACTGGGATCTGCTTCGAATTTCCTTCGGGTTCGACGAGATGCTCTTGAACGGTCTCAACTTCCTGTGCTAGAGTTCGTGTAGAGGGTATAATCTGGTCTAGAATGCTGCGGAAAACTGAGCTTTTCACGCTTGTCGTTGAAATGCCCCGCCGTACGCAGAGTAGGAAGCGTGGAGTGCGGGACCGAATTGTAAAGGCCGTGAAGGTCGTGAATTGCCCCACGACTGCTGGATTGAAAGCCAATATGGCAGGATTATAGCATGGACTTGAATGATGGTATTATATCTTCACAGCTCTATAAGGGTGATCGATTGGATTGTAGCGCTCCGCCGTGTAATCGTCGCTCCATAACTTTTTGATCGGAGGTATCAACGATTCGCCGATGACTGGCTGACTAACCACAAGAAGAAAGAATAAATAGGTACAAACCTCAAAGTCTCCGCAACTCAAAAATCTGGGGGAAACAGGACAGTGTCACAATTTGGGTTTGGACTACTACTGCTGAAAAGAATATAATTGTACTTTTCATGTGTGTTATATTCGAGTCGAACTATATACACGCCACATAGGACGTCCTTCGAGTCAATGCCAATAATGGAGCGCTATCCATGGTCCCTATGATAACCAGTATACACGATTGAAGTCCTTATAAAACCAAAGACCAAACGCCACCTCCCAATTGCTGAAACCTCTATATCAAGGCCAGCTTATTCAGTACAAAAGAAATCGTTCAAATCGTTTGATGAGACAGCTAAGAATAATGAAAATTGGGAATGATGCCAGCTTTAGACGAAGCAAGTGCTACGATCCCATCAAAAACCAAGGTACCAAGAAATATTAATCTCGCATCAAAGATGAACGAGAGCTCGAATATACAACTCAGTTCTAAGATTTCGAAAGAAGAGTAAGACAATGGCCAAGATGTGAAATTCACAAATCAAGGTGCGAAGTTAAAGAATCGACTCTTTGAAGCGCAGATGATGTAGCGGCACAAAGCTTCTCAAAACGGTCGAGAAGTAGTTGCGAATCCTCTTCGTTGGAAATGAAAAGTTCAAAATGGGCAAAGACCTTCTCGGGGTTCGCGTCGCCGAAGAGAGGCTCGTAATGTTCAGAAGGAGAGGTAGAACGTGTCGAGACTGGGGTGGAGTAGAGGTCAAACTCGTCATCCTCCTCCTCATCCACAACGGGAGAAGATTGTACAGACTGAACTGGACGCTCGATGACGGGGAAGTCAGGCTTCACCTCCTCGATTGAAGGCTCCTCCTCTTCGATGAGGAAAGAAGAGTAGCCCTTGCCAGACAGAGCGTCGGTATCAATGGGATTCGAGGGTCCCTCTGGAAGCTCGAGAACGGCGAAGACCTGAGGTTGCTGGTAGTTGAATCCATTCATGTTGTTCATTCCCCAGGTGCCGCTATTTCCATTGCTGTTGCCGTTGTTCAGGTTGAGCATGGACATATCGAGCTGTGTATCAGGTACAAGAGCCATGCCAATTTGAGGGTTCTCTGGTTGGGAAAGACCAGAGAACTGCTGGCCTTGGTAGGCATTCATGTCCTTACGAGGCTGGGGGGCGGTGGGAGTGGGGGTAGTGGACATGGAGGTCATAGCCGGCTTTGCCTGAAGGCTCTCGTCTCGGGAAAGCTCCTCGAGGAAGGGGGTAAAGGCTTGGTGACGAAGGAGACGCTCAATGAAGGCTCTTGAGCGCGCGTTCTCCTCCATGAGAGCACGGTTCTGAACACGAAGATCATTGCATTCGTTGTTCTTCATGGCGACCTCGCCTTCAAGTTGGCCAATGTATTCTGGGCAATGTTAGCAGTATTCATGAACCGAACATGTGGAAAATCTTACCCTTCCTCCTGGAACGGAACGCGCGAGCTGAGACTTTGTTACGTAGTTGACGTCGCTCCTTAGAAGTCAACTTCTTGCCTTCCTCCGAGGCCAGAAGCCTCTCGTCTTCGTCCATATCCTCCTCATCTTTCTTCATGCGCACAACGTGAGGTAGAAGGTTTTGGGGGTCGTTTGGTGAACCGAGGGAGGAGTTCTGGCTGTTGTGGCGGATTTGGGCGACAACGCGAGCAATGGTCTCTTCTGTGCGGGCATCGTTCAAGGGGCTTCCGCTCTTCTTGTTAGGATTTTGACGGTTCTGCTGTTGCTGCTGCTGCGTCTGCTTCTGTTGTTGTTGGGCAAGTTGCTGCTGGCGCTGTTGCTGGGCCTGGGCCTTGGCCAAGGCAGCCTGTTGTGCTTGTTGTTGATGCATACCGGGCCATACTCTGACCTGAGCGGGTTCTTCAATGGCGCTGGGATCAATGAAGTCGTCGGACTGCGACGCATCGGTTCCAGGGTAGAAATAGGCGGGTTGTGAGAAGGAAAGGTCCATGTTCATCTTGACATCCGAGTCCATTCCAATACCGCTATTCCAGCCAGCACCGCCCATCATAGTATCGCCCATCAAAGTCATCTCATCCAAGCCGGTCGAAGAAAACATCTGGTAGCCTGTGTTCAGGCCCGAATTGAGACCAGCGATGGAGCCGGAGGGCAGGCCGGTCTGCTGCTTGAAGCGCTCGTATTCATGGCTCGGTTTGGCAGGAGTCTGAAAATCTTCGCCGTCGAGGGCGGTATTGGAAGGGCTGGAGATTGTGGAGGCGACATTGGAGGGATGTTGTCGGACGTTGTTGCTCGGAGTTGGAGACGGAAGCTGGCTGAAGTCGAAAAATTCGGTGTCCGGATCGATGCATTGATTGTTATTGTTGAAAGATGGGCCCGACATGGTCATGGCAGGATGTATTGCAGTAGCCATGAGGAAGGATGCCTGGGGATAGGTCGTACTCTGGAGGCGACAGAGCGAGTAAATGAGAAAAATCAGGCGTCAACCAGGCGAGCGTTCGAAGGGAGGACCAAGAATCAATCCAAGATTCCAAGGAGTATGGTGTATAGTTACTTGAGGGTGTTACTTGAGGGTACGGCGTACGAGTAGAAGGTGGTGGGAAATCGTGGGGGAAGGAGAGTGTAGGTGACAGGTGTGGTTAGGCTCCTGAAGAAGCTGACGACGCTCGCTCGCTTCCTTTTTCCGGTTGATCCGCTTGAGTGGCTTAGTTGGTTAGCCCCGCCTTACTCGATTGGGTGATTAAAACGGGTGAGCAGGTTTTTGTCCTCGATCAAGAAATGTTCGAAGAATGGATGTAGAGTCGAATGATTGTTGTTGTGATGGCGAAATGGACGAAAGAAGTGTATGTACGGAGTAGGTGTGTGTGTGTGTATGAGGTGTGTACGGAGTAGTTGTAGGTAGATGGGAGGAATGCAAAAATGAAGGGGGAAGGGGGCCGCGGGCACAGCAGGCCTCTTGCTTTTACTACTCCTACAACACCGGTAGGTCCTCTTCGCTCGGTCGTATCGGCCATGTCGGGGAGGCGTTTCAAGAGAGGCGGAGCGCGCCAGGCAGGCTTGTCCAAAAATACCCAGGGGGTCCAGCTTGTCCACTCATGACGAGCCATATCCACGCCGTGCCCTGCCTAGGGATGCCAGTCCCAGTTTCCAAGCCCAAGCGCTGTTGCGGTCGACGATCTTCTCTCAGGTAAGGCCGCTACATCCCAGAGGACGCATGAGGGCTCCATACCCGATCTGGGCACTTCGCCCTGTCGTTGAGTTGCTGATGGAAGGTGTATGGAATCGTAATTTACCGTTTTTGCGCGGTACGGACGATTATCCTATCCACCACCCACAACGGCGGGTGTTTACTGCTCATCGATTGTCTTACTGTGGGCAGATGAAGTGCAACCGCTCGAAGACCGTTGTGCCCGCCGCGCTTCTTCCATCGATCGCATCGATAATGTGAATCATAGATCATCCTCACGGTTTTCACCATTTTCTTGTTAGTACTCACGCGTTCGTTATCAAGTTTCGAGCTGCGGTTCCATCAGTTCCCTCGTTTACATCATCAATCACACAGCACCGTCGCCGATATACTCGTAGTCGACTTCTCTGCAAATGCAAATACACTGTTCTGTAGAGAGAACGAGGCGCAAGGCAAGCAGGGGTGTCAGAAGCGACGTTACGCACGTATACCTTTGTGTGGCCAGGCGGTTGAATGTATTGCTATCTGATGTTAAGGACAATGAAGGAACCAAGTCCAGGACAAGAGGACAAGAGGACAAGAGGACAAGAGAACCCCCAGTTGGAGTCGGCGGTCGGTGAAATGGCTAGACCGATCGGTCCTACTGCTCCGTGTGCCACCGCTAAGCCTGTTCAAGGCTAATTCTACTTCATCCACCAATCACAATCACAGCAACTCAACTTGCATGCACAGCCTCTTTTTCGCTCTCTCTTTCTACCATCGCTTTTGGGCATACCTTGCGAGCATCAATCGATCAATCAATTCAGAGTTCAGGCGTGATATGTGAATGCTGTATGCTGTATGCGGCAGCAAAAGTACACTCGACTTTCATGCGAATGTTTTCGACCTTCTTCCTCTGCGTTCCATTCCTGGTTGACTCTGCCCAGCTGAACATGTCAACATGATATGATCTACGGAGTACCTACAGGCGAACTTGACGTCGCGACACCGCCTCAGCCGGTGACCGTGGATCGTGGTACACTCAGATTTCGCAATAATGCCAATACTTTGCGGTTGTGGGATTAAACGAGGCAATAAACGAGACAATAATGGCTATGCGAAGTTGCGAACGACACCTCTTGAGGTAGGTAATGTGTAAACTACCATAACGTAGATACATCTCACTGCGCCATGGAAATACCTGCCAGTTCCGCCTCTTTTCTATACGGTACGAGTATTATTTGATTTTCAACTCCAGCTTCTGACATCATCCTTGGTCTTAGTTATGATTCCGTTGGTGGTGCGGACATCTCGGACATAGATGGCGGAGATGGCATCGCTTGCAATTGCACGCATATTTCCCAACTTCGCAAAAGAGGCAGCAGAATGAATGAACGGTTCAACCATGCTCCGGCGGTGTGCCACCTGGCACTACTCATATGCTCGCCTCTCACTTCATCAGTTCTGACATGCCAACGCCCCGATCCTGCGTTGAGGAGTGTAGTGTCTACCGACTCACCAACGTCCATCTCGTTGGTCCCCAGATTCCCAACACGGAGCTTTTGAAACATTCTATAGCCGCCTTGTGGGTCAGACGAGATACACTTCAGCAGCAGCCCTCCGAACAAAACCCTTTATGCTGCCCAGGGCCAGCATCTACGAACCTTCCCTTGCCTTGTCCCTTTCGTTGTATTTTACCTCCCCCATCGTAACACCTTTTTGGCCGGATCACGCCGCACGCCTCCAGCAATCTACTCGTACCCGTCTCCCCGTCTTCCCGGCATGGGTCCCAGTGCTCAAGCTCCAACATTCTGGGTCACGACTTCGGTCCGCTTCACATCACCGACCCCCACTGGTCACCTACAATACTAATTGTATTCAATGTATTGTAAAATTCCTCAAGATCTCAGAACTGGTCCAATACTTCTCGAATCCTCTCATAGGGGTCGGCCGAAGTCTCTCCGAAGAAGTCCATGCTCCAAAAGATCGGCGGTTTATTTTGCTTGTGGAGTGATTTGACCATAGTCGATAATAATACTCTGTAGTCTTCATCTACATGCCGACAAACTACTGAACACTCCGTACATGATAGAAGATATTGTACGGATTTTGGCACTTGACTCGCATTGAAGATAAACCCACCAAATACCTCCTATAGCACACGTTCTTAGACAAATTGGACGTAGATACCTAGGTACCTAACTCATTCGATGATCATTGGAACTTGCTGCGCCTCAACAACACAATCTCCCAGCTCGGCCCCTTTACCAAATTCAATACCATCACGCAAAACCATCAATACCATCAAATGTCAGTGCGGATAGTAACGATCTTGCTTAGGCCCTTAGGGATGGATATTCTTCGGCGGGTGAAGTTTCAGCTATCGTGACCCTAGAGCCTTACGTGACATATGGGCCTCGATCTGTCTGTCACGCTATCATCTATTCGAGGGGCAAATGGAACTGCCGTAGTCGCTCGATTCTGAACTTTCCATCATCCTAGCCAGATTCAAACAACCACAATTACCTTTTCGGCGGTGGTCAAGATTGTCTCCAGATAGGTCAAGGCTCGAGTCGAGAATTAGATACAATATTGTCCGTTGGTTTTGTCCTGCTGTGCTGTGATAGTTGTGTCTTATTTGCATCTGTATGCTTATCCGTCTACGGAGTACCTTCTCACCAAAACCTCATCACAGAACCCCAATCAAGTATTAATCCAGTAATCAAGTCTATCAGAGCTGCGCACAATACTCTCAATCAGGAAAAAGATTCACAATCACCAACCCCCAAATCCTCATCCTATCCAAACGCCCATAAGCAGACAGACTCCAGGACAACCAGCTCGCGTAATCCTCCTCCTCCCAGGTCATCAATCCCTCAAAGTTCACCGCAATAATCATCCCCCCTCGCGCCATGTTTCCGCCCGTTTAAAGTTGATTTGATTTGCTGTCAGAGAGGATTTCAACCCTTCTCACTACGGCCGTGCACTAAACTTACTGAATCTCATCCGCGCGTAGTTGCCGTCAACTGATAGTTATCTGACCGCATGTGATACCTCGTTCCATCCTCTGGGGCACCGTACAGCACAGCCATACTCCATCCATCCCCTTCCCCAGCCCAACAATCATCAAATCTCACAACCACTTCCACCCATACACAAGTAAACAAACTAACAAAAAAACACGATTCCAATTTCTCCCCTGTAAACAAACTCTCATGTAAACAACCCCCCACCACTCATGCGCCCGTTCTTGGCGCGCGCCGCAAGTACAGGAGCAAGAAAAAAAGACAGAGAAAAAGCTGCGCCTCAACACCCATTGCGTACGCAATGCATCCCAACCCCAACCCACACCCGCATGTCACGTAACACAGACCACGACCGCGGCCACAACTACGGCCTTATGGTT
The DNA here is from genome assembly GCF_010015735.1 of Aaosphaeria arxii CBS 175.79. Classification (NCBI taxonomy): domain Eukaryota; kingdom Fungi; phylum Ascomycota; class Dothideomycetes; order Pleosporales; genus Aaosphaeria; species Aaosphaeria arxii. The sequence goes on from NW_022983483.1 coordinate 1,199,899, forward strand.
TACCTACCTAGCTACAAACAAACAAAACCCCCCTGGAAGTGATAAAAATGGTTTTCCTTATCTGCTTTGATCAGGTGTGGATTGCAGTTAGCTAGGATGCTTTGCACACGTACTTCAAGCGTTGGGGGATGTGTGAGGCTGGGGGAGGTGTGGGCGAGTGTGTATGTAGGTTTTGACCGGAGCTGAAGTGGTTTTGGGTTAAGGGGGCTTTGACTCGTGGATAGTGAGATGAGTTGAGTAAGTTGAGATAATTGTTAATGCTATGTTTTTGAGATTCGGGGGTGATGGGAGTATAGGGGGTGGAGGTGGTGTGGTGTGTAAGTATGTGATATGGGTTTGCTGTAGAGAGTGAGCGAGCGAGCGAGTGAGTAATATGCTTTGTGATCTAATGTTTCTTGTCGTTCCCTTCTCATTCCATATAAGAAGGACTAATGGACAATTTGATATCGTGGTATGTAGGTGCCGCGTAAGGTTCATTGTGCAAGTCTGAAGGGCTTGGCTTTTGCTATTCGATACTACCATTAGGTACCATAGATATCTGGAAGTGCGGAGTAGATAGACTATTAGAGAGTGAAATATGCTCACTATTGTCACTTAACTGCATAAGTATAACTCATGTGCGAAGCTTTGCTTCCATGCTGCCGTTCTTCGACATAAATTGGGCAGTATTGCGGATAGATCTTTTCACCCGTAGATGTCATACTATACGTGCAGTCAGTTTACGTGAATGAGCTACACAGGAGCCTTTTTGTCTTTGGTATTTCGCTGGAGGCAAACACGTCCTCTCGTCATTGGTCATCACATATTCTCGGTTCTTCTCGAAGAGGGGAAACGGGTGGGCCTGCATTTATGCTGTGATAAGCTGATGATTGCTATAGTCTCCCTGCAGTAGTACAGTCTATTTCTCCATATTGGACTGTGGTTCAATGACTATGGAAACCTATCTTTGGTGCATTTGCTGCCCTATTGTTTACAATATTAGTTATCTTAGTTTATAGTGAATGGTTATAAGACAGAGAAAGTAAACGTTAAAGAACAGAAAAAACAATATTAAATACTTAATCAAGATATAAAATAAAGCACAAGAGGGCTATCGTGATAGTCAGTTCTCAAGTTAATAGGGTTTGCCATTTATGTATGTTTAAAGTTCTATTTAACCTATTTTATATATAATTTGGTACCTTTTCTTCTCGTAGACGTACATGCTTGCATGCACCAAAAGGATGAGGTATTGATTACCACCTCATATTCTCACGATCTCTTGACTACTCAAATGCTACACTTTGTCGTTTGCCTAAGCGCATAGATGGCATCTAGATCATAATTCAGATCCCGTTCGCTTCGGATTTCAGTGTCCGCCAGAATTGGGATCTTCTTGTTGAGCGGCCTCTAATGACTCGCCATCCTCAGTGAGCAGACCTAACTCGTTTACAACAACATGGAAGAAATTCTGCTCCCCGTGTTGCCCACCCGTGATTCCACCCTTCGCAACGCCCTCTCCGCTTCTCACATCTCTGACCACATTCCTGGCACGTTCCCTCTCCCCAGCGTGAACCAGAGCACGTACAACAGCGACAATGGCATCCCACCCGGGAAGCTTGCCATGTTTCGACATGCGCGTGAGAACCGTCATCATCCTGCCCACCTCACCAGCAGCGGCATAGCCCTCGATGATGCGATCGAAGAGAAACTTGTCCGTGCCTGCGCCGGGTGTTTGTAAGATCTGCAGCCAGAGAGAATCGGCAGCCGCGATGTTCGGGGGCGATTCTTGAAAGTAATGCGTGAAGAGCGAGGTGTAGATGTGGGGACCGGGAGACATGTTACGAGAGGTCATGTAGCTTATCACTGCACGGACAGCGGGGAAATTCTTGTACTGCTTGAGCATGGTATCGATGGTAGTTGCGTAAATGTAGGAGTTCAATCTGAGGCCGGAGGACTCTAGCTGTGTGAATAGAGTTGTGATGTGTGCTGCTTGAGCGTCTTGGTCGAGGGCAGCGAAGTCAGCATTGTCGAAGGAGGCCCGGACGAGCATAGTGTAAGTCGCAAGATCGGCTTGAATGCCCTGCGACTCCATTTGGCGGAGAAGCTTGAAGGTCGTTTCGTGGTCATTGCCGACAAGATAGACTTTTATCAAGCTGTTGTAGGTGCGGGCATCCGGGGAGATATCAAAAGTGCGGGCCCAGCTAAGGACTTTATGGATGAAGTCACGCTTGCGGTCGAATGAGAGCTGTCGTTGGGGGAGATTGGCCAGAGCTGTTATAGCGCCATTGATGACTTCAATTGAAGGCTTGGTGTGAATGACCGACTTGTTTGTTGGCGATTTCTTCTGCTTATGAGACATTTCTTGACTAGATGGAGAATGCTGTGAAGCAAGCCATGCTTTGCCCATTTCATCAAGTGTTGAGAAGCCAGCATTGATTTCGCGAAGAGAGATGAGGCCGTTGACTCGAGTAGTCCATGCGAAATTGTCGGGTTGAACACCAGACTGTATCATCCTTGCCCACATGGCGTTCAGACCGCGAAGATCCCGAGCTCTTACACATCCAGTGAGCATAGCGGTCCACGTTGTTACATCTGGCTTCACGCCATGTTCCATCATATGATTCCAGACTGTCACCGCCTGGTCTGAGGCGAACAAAGCCAGGAAGCCCGTTAAGAAGGAGTTATAGACGATTGGGGGAATGTTGGCAGCGCCATCCTCCTTTGTATAAGCCATGATGGTTTCGGCCCATATTCGTTCCACCTTGTGCTTATGAGATTTCTCATTGATGGCTCGGTCGATTCGTTTTAGTAGCATTTGCTCCTTGTTATCTGCTCGTTGCTCTTCGGTCAATGGGCCTCCTTCAAAGGTTTTTTCGCCTATCATGTTGATGGCTAGCGATGGCGCCAATGCGATCTGTTTGACGATATCAGTGCGGAAATCCTTTGGTAGCATTTTGAAATCAGATGACAGATCTGCGTGTGTAAGTGTGGATTGAATGGTGGAGCCTGGAAGTAGATATGTGATAAGCCTTAAGAAAGGGGCGTGTTGGGTTGCCAAATCTTTGGGGAGCACCGCAGTGAAGCTGTTCTGTCCTCTGAGGAGTATAAAGACTGTCAAAGCCGAAAATCCCAGGATAGTACTGCCCAAGCTTTTTGGATGGAAGATTTGCATTCGACGGTTGAAGTCCCGAGCGACGGATGCATCCCTCAATACCTCCTTGACGTCATCAACCTGAGGCATCGATTTCCATTCCGTATCGAGGGTTTCTAGTGGAAGTTCCACTTGCCCCTTGCACTGAAAGAAGAACCTCCATACAGATAGCAATTCGCTGAAAAGAGCTTCAGCATTCCCTTCTTTGGCATGTATGGCCGCTAAGGTAGTATCTGTGAGTTTTCGAAAGGTGCCTTTCCAATTGTTTGGAGTTTGAATGCCCAACAATTCGTACTTGTGCAATACCGAAGTTGGGCGGACTGGTACATGTGCTCCACGACAAAAAGCATGTACTAAGTTTGACAAGAGATCCTCAAACACCGAGTGGCTTCCCATCAATGATAAATCGTTATACGAAGGATGAGCAAGCGCAGGACAACCCCTTGCTGGATATGCCTCCAGAAACAAATCCCAAGCTCTTTGTAGATCCTTTTGCTTCAAATAGCGGTTGATCTGGACAGCATATGAACGTGTCCCAGAGTCTGCGCGCCTGTCGGGCTCGTGCTGCGATACCTCGCCCTCCAATTCTGAGCTCAAAGCAACTTCATTATCAAAGGTGGTGTACTTTGAATATCGCCCCCTATTGACCGGTCGCTGGAACTTCCGTTGTTCCAATGAGCTCGCGTTCGTAGTGTCCTCGGTATTCCTAGTAGGTACGTGGTTGTTATTCTGTGCTGTCTCTTGTGGTCCAAGAGATTCTCGTTCGGTAGAAGAAGCTTCTTGCTGGGGCGTCGTTGATTGTTCGTTTCGAAGGGAGATGAATGACGCTCTGGATTGCCATTGGGGGTTTGTGAAATTCGTGAGGCGCCCCGCGAGCCTGACTCTGCATTGTCTACACACGTACGAGTTCATCGTGATCGTAGGAAACGCTCAATGGACACGGGAAAGGTGGAGGAAATCATAGCTACAAATGTTGCATTAGCCTTCCGCCAGAGAACAGGACTCGTGGACACTGACAAATTGAAGGAAGTACAGATTCACACATTCCCCCCCATGCGCGCTCGCGGAGCAAAGCATGCGATCATTCGTTGAGGCCTTGAGACGTTATGCAATCAATCGTGCTTTAGCTGCCGATAAATTTCCTTGGTCACTGAGCGTTCTGTTATTCCGCACGTTGCAGTTGAAACTAATCCTGATTAGGACAAGCCGAAGTACCCTGTCGATGGTGACGCATGAGGACTCGAAGCTTTGGCAAGCTTCATACAACGTCTTCTCCTCTTGCTCTTTATATACCTAATTGGTCCGTTACAAGAGTATTTAGATCAACAATTATTATTATCTAGACTATGACCACCCATATTCCGCGTGCCCCGTACTCGCCAGCGGAGCTTGAGAAGCTATACCCGAAGGACGTCGAGCTTCAATTGGTCCAAGTTGTAAGTTCTTAGATAATTCTTGACGGCAACAGACGTATGCTGATTATATTATAGTTACTTCGTCATGGTATGTAGCGATGGATATTCGTATAAAAATAGTAGTTGAATATTTCCATAGGCGAACGGAGCCCTGTGTCACCTCGATTTCAGAATGTAAGCCCCCATGCATGCATGTGTTACCAAGAGCGCCACGAATTAATGTATTGACCCAGACTGGATTACGACCTTGTAAGCACGGCAACCAATGAAGAAGAGTTATTCTGATAACATCAAAGATTGGCCTTATTGCAACTCTGCCCGACAATTCACTAGTGTTGTAATGACTACAACGGACTGGACGAAATGGGATCATCTCAAATATCGCCGCAGGCTGGAAACGTTCGGTATCGATGATGGGCCTGGTACGATTATTATGAGGCAATTTCCTGAAGGCTAGCCTAATAGATAACAGTGATCGCGTCTGGTCCAGATGGTGAATTCGACGGCATCTGGTGCGCCCTCCGTCATCTCTGAATAGTATCAACACTAACAAGGTTCATAGCCAACCAGGCGAACTCACAGACAAGGGCCGTGAAACGACACTGGCTCTTGGTCAAAGACTGCGCCATCTCTACGTGGATCAACTCCATTTCATGCCTAAACTCATCGCCGGTAGCGACATGATCTATCTACGAGCAACCCCTATCCCACGTGCTTTGGAATCGGTTCAGCAAGCATTCTGGGGTTTCTATCCTCCCAGTGCAAGAACAGCCGACTTTCCTACTCCTACCATCGTTACCAGAACCCCAGCGGACGAGACTTTGTTCCCGAACGATGGTAACTGCCGAAGATTTGCCCATCTAAGCCGTGCATTTGCCAAAAGAGCAGCCCAAAATTGGAACGACACAGACGACATGGAGTACTTGTCAAGTCTCTACTCCAAGTGGATGCCCGGGAAGTCGAAAGTAGCGGTTGACTCCCACCCAAGAGTATCCGGAATCATGGACACTATCAACGCGACCGATGCTCACGGACCTAAGACCAAGCTCCCTAAGGAATTCTACGACCCCAAAGCCCGCGCCATTATCGACAAGATTGGCGTTGAAGAGTGGTACGCTGGATATAAAGAGTCGGCAGAGTATCGCATGCTTGGAATCGGCGGTTTGATGGGCGACATCACCAGTCGAATGATTGGATCCGTTGAGCGCGACGGCAACGATGGACTTATCGAGATTGGCGGCAACGACGGCGACCTTGGTCGGGGTAGAGGAGGCGAGACAGATATCAAGCTCGCGCTTTCTGGCTGCCACGACACAACGCTTGCAGCGATCCTTACCAGTCTTGGGGCCTTCGACGGCGAGAAATGGCCTCCGTTCACGAGTCACATAGCTTTTGAATTGTTCCGCAAGAAGAAGCTCGATAGCCCTGCCGTCATTTCCAAATCCGTCGCAGCCCCGCAACCTAAATCTCAGAGCTGGTGGTCATCCATCTTCGGCGGCGGCAGCAGCAAAACCAACACCGACCAGTCCTCCACTATTGCCCGTACACCAATAACCGAACTCTCCGAGAACAAAAAGAACGAACTGCGCGGCTACTACGTACGCATCCGGTACAATGATAAGATCATGCAGGTTCCAGGCTGCACGCCTGATGGCAATCATCTTGAGGGTGACACTTCGTTCTGTACACTTGTAAGTGCACATCCTCTTTCCAACCACCACAAACACTTTCTATATCGAATGAGACTACTCATTGGAGCTTAACTGTTGGCTGACTTTGTAACCTATTAGGAGGCATTCAAATCCATCGTCGACAAGTACGTGCCGAAGAACTGGAAACACGCATGTGCTTCCAATGTCGACGCCCCTGCCTTCCCTACACAAGCCGAACCCGCGGGATACTAGATTCCGTTATGTTAAATCATTGATCGTACACAAAGCCGAATCTATTGTACATAGGAAAGGAGATGAAAGGATGAAAGGCGGGATTGAACTTGGACAATTGTGCCAAACATGTTGAGAATTGTCACACTGACTTCGTATTTGCATTCCATGTTTTTTGAGAGTATGATACAATCGGACCTTAGTCGTTTTGAAACAGGCAAAAAGTACATACAATGCCAAACAGTCACATAGTCGAATTCGATAGTAGGGTTTATCTTCAATAAGTGTATTATCAGGCTGTATGAGCTCAGGTGCTCCCCTCCACCTCCTATTTCATGCTTGATTATTTGCAAGCAATCGGCTCTCTGTTGGGCTTAAGGCCCTATAACTCTCATTGAGATACCCAACGAAAAACAAGCGCATGAAAGATCTGGGAAACTTTTTTTTTGGTCGACGTAGAGGAAGGAGACAGACAACTCCCAGAAAATCTCGCCCACCAGCTCCACAGCCTGGCTAGGCCCCTCCAATTTGTTGACCTGGTGATGAACCCATCATTCTCTAGAGGAAATATGGTGCAGCTTCCGAAAAATAAAAGATAATCAGGACCAAGACAAATGCCTGAAAACAAACGCCGCCGCTGATGTAAAAAGTTTATAATAAGACAATTCAAGAATATAGAAAGAGTTGCTGTATCTCCACATGCTCCATCTCGTCCTGAGAGCAGTATTAGTGCTATAAAGTGGGGACATCATGGATGTCACACCAGCAAGGCCGTCAGGTAAAGGACCATGATGAAGAGGTAGTCCTTCCTGGTTCAAATGTGCTCCTCAATGTTGCCTCATCTTCCATGGCAAATCCAGAGCCACTGGGTATCATCGGTAACGCACTCTTCATGAGGCGTCTACATCCGCGTCGTTCATACATCGGGAGCTAGCAAGTTTCAGCGCCGCTTCTAACGAACACTACTTGTAGGCTTCTTCTCCTCGTCCTTCTCCACATTCTTTAGCCTTGCTAGCACTGTTGCGAGTGTCTTTCTTTCCTTGCCATCAACATGTAGGACATGAATGATGTCGCGTACTTGTAATCTCTTGCCTGGATCTCCAGTCTCCAGAGAGCCGCCGTACGTTCTCTTAAGACCTACGAGTGCACGATCAACTGGGACTTGTGCGGGAGTGCTGGCGCCGCTCGCGCTGCCTGCACTTGTGTTTATCCGACTAGGCGTAGAAGTACCTGACGCACCACCACCGCCGCCCCCTCCACCGCCTCCTGTCATCCAAGAGTACTTCTTCTTTCCACCGAGTGCCATGCTGGCTGTCTCGTTGGCTTTCCGATGAAGGACATCTTCTGTCTGACCAGCTTTGGCCATGCGCATCTGTTCTTTCTTTGTGATCTTGTCTGGGAGTTGAATTGGAGCGGCTGTGGGCGTTTCTGCAGGTGCGCCGGAGGCAGCTTGTAGCCTCTTCTTCCTCTTTGCAAGACGAGCTTCTTCCCATTTGTAGTCATCTGTGACTTTTCGCTTCAGTGCGTTCGCGATATGATTGGGTAGTGAGATCGTCGGCTGCGGAGTCGGGGGTGCTTCGGTTGGCGGGGTAGGTAGCCGTGCAGCGTTGACTTCTGAAACAAGCATTAGCAGGATGAATCGACACAACAAATATAGATTGACTTACTCTTATCCGTCGTGACCGTCAGGGGACTAATGGCACTGTCTGGTGCCTCCCATGCGGTCTTGGAAATGTTTGTCGGAACTGCAGTGGTCTGCCGTGAGCCAGCGCTAGCAATGGCAATGTCTGCCAGAGCAGGCGGCACAACACCGTGAGAGCTATTTTGGCGACCTTGGCTCAAAGTAAATGCATCTTCCAGCACACTTCGTAGGCGTTCCTCGGCAGCTAGAGATATAAGGCTGAGTATGTCGACGAAAGGCGCTCCGTGATTGAGCAAACTATCGGCCTGTAAGGCAGCAACTGATTCACCGTCCGATCCATTTATAGAAGCTCGTGTGACATTTTGTGGGGTGTCAGGAATCTTATCGAAGAGACCCTCGAGGTTCAATTTTAAGCCATGCTCATATACTCTAGTCGATATGCGCTGCCTGATCTGGGTTGCATGTAGGAACGGATCGGCCAACGGAGCCTGAGCAACCTCGGCATATGCGCGTGCCGCCTGCGAATGTTTTCGAGCAAGCTCTGCTTCCTGCTGTTCTTTGGTGACAGGTTGGCTCAATGGACCGGCACCCTGAAAAGCGCCAGCGCCATTTGCCCCCTGCGACCAATTATTGAAGCTGCCGTGGGGTGACAGAGTAGAACCGGACGCCTGGGAGTTGAACGAGTTTCCATAGGTCTGATTTCGGAATGTATGCAGCAGGTTGTCTTCCTCTGCCCGCAGATCGATACCTGAACCCGTCAAAACGTCACTGATGTTGTTAACATCCATGTCGCGCGGGTTCGCCTTTTCCAACTCTCCGTCGTTCTGAGCCTTGCTGTAGGGAACTTTGGGCGGTGGCATAGCACCAGGAGGCGGGCGAGCGTTTAAGTTGGAGTCGTTTGCATGCGGGTAAGGCTGGGGTTGGTGAAATGAGTGAGATGGATAGCCAGCGGCGGGTGACTGGGGCAATGAAGCATGATGGCCAACAGGTGGAGAGCCTGCAGCATAGGGCGAAGTGTTGCCATAGGAAGGAGCAGAGAAGGGCGACTGATACGGCGATGGTGGATTTGGCGAAAGACGCTGCCGTTTCGCTGGTGGGATGCCCATGCTGGGTGACATGGCGCCTGGCGACTGTTGATATGAGGGCGGGGAGAAGGGGCGTTGGGTCGGCTGCTGCTGCGGCGGGAGGTTGTTCGTCTGAAGCGGCGGAATGGTGGCCTGATTCTGATGGCTATGGCCGTACGGATTGCTGTATGGACTCGCCATGTTGGGCAGGAGGTCGTAGAGGCCTGATAATGGTGAAGTTGTGTCGGGGAGAGCGCGACTATGGGGTCGTCCCTCAGAAGAGGGATTGCTCGATGTTCGGGATCCTTTATGGGCGTGTCATCGACGGCGCGGATATATGCAGAGACTGACGCGATCTGCTTCGTGACTCTGGAAGGCTTGTGACTCGTGTTTTCGATGGGTGGGCGGTCGCGGCGTGTTGAAGTTGGAGATGGGAAAGTAAAGTTGAGGCGCACTTGCAACTCTGAGGTGACGCACGGATAACACCGAAGTAAACCCGGCTTAAGTAACCCTTAAAGACGCGACGACGAACAATAGAGAACCATCGCCAAGCCTGTGAACGTCGAAGAGCCTCATAAGCGCGACCACTTCTCATTGAATGATCGCAGTTCAGTCGCATTACCCTTCGACACGCGTTTCGAATATCACTGCTGTCTATTCAGATACAATAGGCTTCTAACAATACTCAGATGACCATCTATTGCGCGCGACGTAGCTTAGGTTGAATGCGCACCGTTGCGAACCCATCGAGGTCTACTTGAATCCATTCACAAATACATAGCCCGACCGCGGAATCGTCACAAATCTACACCTCGCTATCGTAAAACTCTCCTATCATAGTAGTCATGGCAGCCAAACGAAAGCATGCGGCGCTCGCACCGGAGGATGATGATCCAGTGGATCCCTCCGATGAGCTCATGTTTCTATGCCTAGGTGGTGGAAACGAAGTCGGTCGATCATGCCATATCATACAATACAAAGGGAAAACTGTTATGGTGCGCATGGATTTCTTATGGAGGGGTTGAAATGAGATGCTGATGGAGTTTAGCTTGACGCTGGCATGCACCCTGCTTACGAAGGACTGTCTGCCATGCCTTTTTACGATGAGTTCGACTTGAGCACGGTGGATGTGCTTCTGATCTCCCAGTAAGTGCAATGTGTTGTTTTCTTATGTTTTCTGATATTGTGGTGGAAAGACTGGCGCATCACCAGCAGTCGGACATTAAAGGCTTCGTTTGATTACCTCTTGTATACGAGAAACAATGGAAAATACATTTGCATCCTATCTGTTCGACTGCGGTGATGTGCCTATTGCTTAGCACATAGTTTTCTGCTTCCACTACAGCCCGTCCCGTCCCCTGCATCCATGTCCCCAATGACTTCAATAACTAATGGATGTTCAGTTTCCACGTGGATCACGCAGCCTCCCTCCCATATGTCCTCGCAAAAACCAACTTCAAAGGTCGAGTCTTCATGACGCATCCGACAAAAGCTATCTACAAATGGCTCATCCAAGATTCCGTCCGTGTCGGGAACATCTCATCCTCGTCTGAGACCAAAGTTCAGATGTACACCGAAGCGGACCATTTGAACACATTTCCAAGCATTGAGGCAATCGATTTCCACACCACACATACCATATCTGGTATACGGATAACACCATATCCTGCTGGCCATGTGCTTGGTGCGGCCATGTTTCTCATCGAGATCGCGGGGTTGAAGATACTGTTCACTGGAGACTATTCGAGAGAAGACGATCGGCATTTGGTCTCCGCAGCTGTTCCCAAGGGCGTCAAGATAGACGTACTCATCACGGAGTCGACGTTCGGTATCTCAACACATGTGCCGCGAGTACAAAGAGAGACGCAGCTTATGAAGTCCATTACGGATATCCTGAACAGAGGCGGGCGCGCTCTTCTCCCAGTGTTCGCGCTTGGCCGAGCCCAGGAACTCCTGCTCATCTTGGATGAGTACTGGCAGAAGCACCCGGAGTACCAGAAGATCCCCATCTATTACAACTCCAGTCTTGCCCGTAAATGTATGGTTGTGTATCAGACATACGTATCAGCAATGAACGATAACATCAAACGATTGTTTCGAGAGCGCATGGCTGAGGCCGAAGCAGCCGGTGACGTGGGCAAAGGAGGACCATGGGACTTCCGATTCGTTCGAAGTTTGAAAAATCTCGATCGTTTCGACGACATGGGCGGCTGCGTCATGTTGGCATCGCCAGGTATGTTGCAGTCAGGTATATCTCGCGAGCTGCTCGAGCGCTGGGCGCCAGATCCGAGGAACGGTGTCGTCATCACGGGTTACTCGGTCGAAGGGACAATGGCAAAGCAGATTGTCCACGAGCCAGAGCAAATTCCAGCGATCACTCAACGAGCGACGAATTCTGCACGACGGCCGGGTCAGAAAGAGGGCGAGCAAATAATGATCCCGCGACGATGCACAGTTCAAGAATACAGTTTTGCGGCACACGTCGACGGGAAGGAGAATATGGACTTTGTGCAAGAGGTGGCTGCACCAGTTGTAGTATGTCTAGTTTTGTATTAATCGAGAAGGAACGATACTAACCACTGACTAGATTCTCGTGCATGGCGAAAAAGGCAACATGACCCGCCTCAAGTCGAAGCTTCTTAGTTTCAACGCACAGAAGAAGACGCCCGTCAAGATTTACTCGCCAGCAAACTGTGAGGAGCTTCGTATACCATTCAAGACTGATAAGATCGCCAAAGTGGTCGGGAAACTCGCGAGCTTACACCCCCCCATGCCACCTAAAGGAATAGATGGTGACGACGAAGACATCTCCAGTGATACAGAAGAAGAGCAAAACCAGCTCATCAGCGGAGTGCTGATCCAGAACGACTTCAAGATCAGTCTGATGGCACCCGAAGATCTCAAAGAGTACGCAGGCCTGACGACGACGACGATCGTCTGCCGCCAACACCTCACATTATCCGCCGCGGGCGTTGAGCTCATCCGATGGGCACTCGAAGGGACATTCGGTGCCATCAAAGAACGCACCATAACCGACCACGCCATCAACGGCAAGGAAAGCGCAACAAACGGCACAGGGAACCACGAAGAAGCCGACGAGGAGGTGGAACGGTCGAGCAAAGCTTTCCAAGTCATGGACTGCGTAACGGTATATTGTCGACCAGGTGGTCGTGTAGAGGTGGAATGGGAAGGCAACATGATCAACGACGGCATCGCCGACGCTGTCCTGGCCGTCCTGTTCTCTGTGGAAAGCAGCCCAGCCTCCGTTCGACGTACGTATACCCACCTCTATGCATCCCAAAATTCTCCATCACAAAGTAGACTGACCAAACTCTATAGAATCATCACGCTCACATTCCCACTCGCACGCTGAACCCCCATCATCACCAACATCCCTCGCCCTACCCACCCACTTCAAATCCGACTCGACTTCCTCCGCCACCTCCGCCACCTCACCCTCATCCACCTCCCCGACCAAATCAACAACGCCACCCTCAGCGCCCTCGGAGTCGCCGACGAACCCACACAAGACCCCCGACCCATCCACCCGCCTCTCCCGCCTCTTCCTCTTCCTAGAAGCCCAATTCGGCGCCGACTCCGTCCACCCAATCACCTACCCCCGAAACTCACCCTCCGACCCTGCCAACAACCCCACAATAACAACATCACCAACACCTCCCCCCTCCGGCACCCCAACAGCAAACGAAACAGCAACAACACCAACCACAGTCTCAATATCCGGCAACCCCCTCACGCCCACATCACAACCCATCCTCTCCCCCTCCGACAAGGCCGAACTCAAACGCCTCCACTCCCTCGGCATACCGGTGCCCGGAATCGAAATCAGGTTCGACAGGTACGTAGCCAGGGTGTGGCTCGAGGACCTGGACGTCGAGTGCGCGAGCGTGCCGCTGCGGGCTAGGGTGAAAGCCGTCGTGGAGAGGGGCGTCGAGTGCGTTAGTGGGCTTTGGTCGTGAGGGGGCTTTGTCTCTTCTACCTTGTCTTGTCTTTCGAGTCTTTCATGTCCGTGGGGTGGTTTCTTTGCGGAAGGGTTGGGTGGATGGGTGGTCGTTTGTCTGTGATTGTGTGCTTTGCAGAAGGAGAAACAAGAGAATGAAATTTCATGGAGGGATATACTGGTGTCGAGGAAGCGGAGGATGAGGATATGAAAGTGGATGTGCATGGTACTATTATATCATATTCCCCCACCCCAGAATTTTATTAAAAATATACATATATACATGCACGCAGGCAATATGATCGATGCTCATTATTTTTGCCTTGTAGTCTTCTGAGAACGGTTTAGAGGGAGTGAGTAGGTGGTAGCGATGAAGATACAGAACCGATTGTCAAGTATTAGACTATGATAGATTTCTTTTCACTCACATTTCGTGATATCAATTCCACTGTCTCAACGAACATCTTCATCTCGTATTTTGGATTCAAGTCACCACAAAAACACTACAAAGTAACCGGCCATACAATGAAAAGATGTGATTCGATTTGATTATTTGATATTGTAATTAATCCATCCCCTGATGTTGCAGGCCCCATTGAGGCCCAAATGTGTGATATGCCCTTGATCCGTCTGAGCTATGCCGAGTCATCGTGATACCATTCCCCGATCGTATGCAATGCAATTGTGTACGCAAAAAGAAAAAGAAAGATTCGATCGTGCAATTTCGATGATAAGATCTGTTTGAGGGGGTATGAAGGGGATGGAATGGAGAAGGCTCATATATTGTGCTCCTCCTACTCTCTATGCGTGTGTGTCATCGATTCGGGTATGTGAGTTGAAAGTTGGGCTGTGAAAGGCCTTGAGAGGAAAGAAAAGAAAACCCACTGGATGTATCGTGTGATCAGGTCTTCTTCGAGAACAATCCGTTGGACATTCGGTTTGGAGATTGTAGACGCGTCGACTAGAGCGGATGGTCAGGCCTTTGGTCCGCGACAATCTCCTCAGTGGTGGAACGCTGAAAGATCGAAGTGTCGACTGTCTTGCCCAATTTGAACCCGACTTGGTGCAAATGACCAGAGGCCCTGAAACCAAAGCTCTTGAGCCATTTCTTGATGCTGTCGACTTGCTTAGGCTGGCCTTGGTCATTGGCATCGTGAGGAAATGTGAAGTTGATGGTCTTGACCACCCGCGATGGACCATTCTTGAGGTAGTCGTCCCGATTGATCCAGTCATAACCGCCCCTCAGGAAATGAGAAGTGTCACACATTTCGAGCATACGATCCAACAAGCAACTCCCAATACCCATCTTGCAGTAATCGACGTGAACGAAAATCTCTAGATCGAAGCTGTATCGATACATGCTTCCAGGCTCGACGAAATCTGTGTCGAGTCAGTTTTATCTGGGACAAAGTTTTATCTGATGAATTGCACTGGATCTTACCGTCAATATTTGCAAACCCTACCACCTGCTCCGTGAAGTAATCTTGATTATTCCGAGTTCCTGCACGGTGGATGGCGACGATCCAAGGTAGTCCGGCATTCATCACGTTCTGCACCCGAAGAGTCATCTGTGGTACAGTCCGAGGGAGAAATTCGTGTGCACTAATCGTGTTTGCGACATAGTAGTTGTAGAGTTCCATAATCTGCGGAATGTCTGCCACGATCACTGGGCGAAGGTAGACGTCTGTTTTCAGCTTGATGCTCCTATCAGGCACTTCGACCCGAGAAACGGGTCGCTCCGGTACAGCACGCGCTTTCTGAATCGCCCTTTGCCTACCCTTCTGCTTGTTTGCCATTGCAAGCATGGCAGAGCCTCGTGCAACTTGAGGAAGATTGTTTTCATGATCTTCCATGTCTAGTCGCGTCTCGGGCATGTCGATTGGATCATTCAAGCATGTAGATGGATTGTGGGTGTCCCACCAGGGGCGAGCCTCTGTGAGATCTATGTCGGACAGTGGAGGCGGCGCTCGCGATTGCAACGCAGCCCAGAAATGCTGAGGAGCCATGGCCTCTATTTTGGTCGGAACCCACGACTGCGGAACTAGATCACCGTTGACTTTGGCATGGTAGGCAGAGGTCTCAAACGTATGCTTGAGAGCGTCCTCGCGCGCACCCGCATCCATGTTTGTTGGAATCAGCCGCACTGCCGTCATCCAGTTCTCAGTGTCGATGCAACGATTCATCCAGCTCTGCGCATTTCAGTCAGCATGACTCAAGATAGGATGGATGAACTAAGCTTGAGGAAAGGAATAATTACCATGATGTGATCATAGAAATGCCGATCGTGGTAGGCTTTTCGAGAATCCCACTCGACAGGGGCGGGCATCCAATCGCCTTTCCAGTCAACAAGCTTGCGGATGTCGTACTCTGGGTCTCCATTGCTCTTCGATGCACATTCTATGCCGCCATCACTCTCCTCGCTCTCCGGAAGTGGTTTCATATCTTTGGCCTTGGGCCACCTGGTCTTTCCGCGTGGAGCTGGTTTCGGCCCATTGCCTCTCCACTGCTTAGGTTTGGCCCCCCTCTTCGTTTTCTGGTTGCCCCAATCCGTCGTGTTATCTTCTTCAACGGTCGTATCCCAGATGTCCACGGCAGGGTCCGGCTTGTAAACAAAGGACTTCTTCCAATTATCGTCAACAGGTACGTCCACCCCTTCCGTGTGCACCTCAGCCTTCACGCTTGGTGGTTGCGGTCCCATGTTATGCCACGCGTCGTGCCAATCCCCAAACCCTTTCGTTTCAGTACGAGCCGGAACGATAGGGGTGGTGGTAGGTCCTGCAGGAGCTTCGGCTGGGATGTTTGCCACGTTTGGTTCTGGTGCAAGCTGATGCTGTGGAGGAGATTGTGGTTTGCCCACTTGAATCCCGTTGGTCTTGTGGGGCTTACGGAGGTGAGGTGGTATAAGCGCATCACTCGACAGGTTCCCGTTGGCATGGCTGTTGCCGTTACGGTGAGGAGGCGGTGTGTGGTTGGGTGCCGGATTAGTTTTGACAGTGCCATCCTTATTACGAAGATGAGGTGGCACGCTGACGGGTTTTGGGCCATCGTCGTTGACTTGTTCTTTTGCTTTCACGCGAAGATGGGGAGGGATAAGTGTGCCATTGGGGTCCTCCACATCTGTCTTGCTGCCGTTTGTCTTACCTTCTGGTTGTGCGGCCATCTTAATTTTGCGCCTTGTCTTGCGACACCTCTTGCTCCGTGTTAATGACTGTGTTTCTTGCGGCTTGGTTGGACGAAGAAGTGCCTCTTCTAGTTCGTTGACTGCGGATTTGGGGAGCTGCTTGTTGGCGATACGTTTCGAAGTCGCGAGGGCTTCTGCTGCTACTTGGAACTCGTATTTACCCCAGGTGGACTCCGCAGTGGATTCCGAGAGATCGAGTGGTTTCCACTTCGTATTGCGCTTCTTGCGCTGCTTTCGTGACTTCTGCTCCTATGGACAGAGTGTGGTCAGGAAGAAGAAGAAGAAGGAAGGAAGTTTGGCGAGAGGAAGTGAGATTATATAGGCCGAAGTAAAGGGCAAAAAAAGTGGAGATATGGCGACGCAGGTAAGAAAGATTGGCGAGGTGAGAGAGCGGGAGAAGGGTAGCGGTGAGACAGAATCGTGAAGGTGAACGAGGTAAAGGAAGTGAGAGGGCGAGTGAAGGGGTTATAGCCAGTGCCAGCGACGAAGTAAAGAGCGGCCAATCAAAACGTAATGAAGGGAGAGGGCGTGAGAGAATGGGTATGATAGATGGATTTTAAGAAGCAAGGAAGATGTTGAAGTCACGAAATCACTTTCACTTACAGTATTAGTTTGATCGGCGGGAGTTGATTGTTGCGCAGGCTGGGAAGGAGCTGCGGGCACTGGAACAGTATTGTTCCGCTGTTGCCAATCTCGGGCGCACATTGCAAAGTGAGCCATGTTCGCTGTTACTATTGTTGAAGTGAGAGTTGAATGATTGTTGCAGCAAGTATGACACTGAATGGTCGGCAGACGAGACTGGGGCCGAGGGGGATATGCTGCGATGTATATTGTAATTGTCTCGCACGGAGAAGGAGGAGGAGCGATTCTGTCCCCCAGAACTGGGAAAGAGAAAGAAGAAATGAGAGGAAGAGTAGGAAAATCTGGTAGATGGTAGAAAATACCAGTACTATGGGTATGGATACATGGCAGGCAACTTACGAGCAGGAGGAGGTTGGTATTGTCGGCACCACACCGGTACCCGAGTCCGTGCAAACAGAGGTGAAGTGGAACAGAATGGACCGGAATAGAATAGAGTAGAGCAGAATGGAATAGAGCAGAGTAGAATGGAATAGAGTAGAGTTGAGATGATGGGACAATACAAAGTCGAATAGGCAAGTCTGCTGCGGTAACTGTTGGGATGGACGTCTCTCTCTACAGTGGCCAATTGCCTAGTATACATATCCCGTATACAACTCTGGGAAAGATCCATTGATTGACCTGATGGAAAATTTCGATTTCATTGACTTTGGATGGATTCACTGTCCGCCGTCCATAGTTCACGATTCACCATCACATCCCATGGAAGATGTATGGTCGGTGGAGAGCACAAAGAGGTGTTGGGCTCTTTCGAGGGTAACGTTCTGGCCGCAACACATTATAAAGTCTGGCTCAATATAGTACCTGCTGATTGGACTTGATATTTCCATTGGAATTGTTTTTGTGATATTGTAGAAGATCTTTGGTTTGGTTCATTCATTCAATCCATGTATGTACCTACCTGGGTAAGTAGTTACAATAATTGTGGTATTAAATGCGATCCAGTCTAACCGAAAGGAGCGGAATTCTATCGATAGCATCCCCAAAGTTCTGTCTCTGCTCTGTTGCCTGGGCCTTCCTTTACCAACAAACAGCGCCCTACCAAATTCTAAAGATGCTGTCGATATTACGGAAAGCACGATTAAAGGATAAGGAGATGAGGATCTTGATGTTGTGAGTATGCGTGATTCCTCAATTCTTATTCATCGAGGAGGCGATCGCTGACTTGATGCGGTGGTGAGGGGTCTCGACAATGCAGGAAAGACCACCATAGTGAAGAAGATCATGAACGAGGATGTCAACAGCGTCAGTCCCACACTTGGATTCATCATAAAAACGATCGAATACGATGGGTATGTGTCTTGAATCAGTAATCACGCGTTTGCGCGCACATGTTTTGACAATCTACATTCTAGTTATAAATTGAACATATGTAGGTACTGTTGCATGTTGGTTCGAACATGACTAATAGCCCCACGACTGACTATTTCTGCACCAAACAGGGGATGTCGGCGGACAGAAGACGCTCAGGACGTACTGGAAGAACTACTTCGAAAAGACGGATACGCTGATCTGGGTGGTTGATGCGACAGATCGAGAGCGCCTCGATGATTGCCGCCAGGAGCTAGCTGGTCTACTGCTGGAAGAGGTATGATTGCTATCATCAACCGTTGTTATTATGGCCATATTTAACACCATATCAAGCGCCTGATGGGAGCTAGTCTCCTCGTGTTCAAGAATAAAAGCGATGTCGCGAGTGCGATGACCGAAGACGAAGTTCGAGAGGTGAGTTTTGAAGAAGATTTACTTTGATAGGTTGGACGTGAGCACATTGGTTGTCAGGCCAATAGACCAATGCACCCAGATGAACTAGATTGGGGTTTTGGAAAGCAAACAACGATTCTGACGGTGGGACAGGGACTCGGGTTGGACTCGATCAAGACGCACAGGTGGACCATCATGGCGTGCAGTGCCATGACAGGGCTGAGCCTGCAAGAGGGACTCGAATGGGTAGTGCAGGATGCAAAGGCACGACTTTTCCTGTACTGAGGGGAGATATAAAATGATATGAGCGTGGGATATCTCTTCTATAGTTCATGAGGAGAGGGTGTATACACAGTAATAATACATTAATGTGGACATGAGATTATCTGTTACGACAATCAAGTCAACAGTCACGACAGTAAGCAACCTTGAATGTTGACTGTACTAATCCCAAAGAGGATAGAGTGGATGTCATATGATGGGACTAAGAAAGAGTAGGAGCGGCCAACGGCGGCGGAAGAGAGACAGACGGAAGGAGACAGACGAGTATTACTGTGTACTGTACTCCGTACCTACCTCGTACCTCCTAGGTATTACTGTGGTAGAGAGAGTAACTAGAGAGACAACAACACCCTAAAGAAAAACAACAACAACAACCATCATCCATCATCCATCATCCATCATCCATCATCCATCATCCATCATCCATCATCCATCCACTCCACTCAACCCTCATCCATCCTCTCCCTCTCCCTCTCCCTCTCTCACTGGCTCTCGTTTTCCAATTCATCTTCAATTCAATTCAATTCAATTCTCATCTCCCATTTTATAGTTTCGAACCCTTGTCCATTGCTCTCTCGCTCTCTCGCTCGCTTCGTCCCATCCCGCGTTTTTTTCCCCGTCCCCCCCTGGATAATCACTGTATATTATACCTCTCCCTCGACCAGGCTCTTTCGTTTCATTCAAATCTTGAAACCTCTCCGGGGTACGCGCTTGGACCAATAAAAAACCTACTTGCCATGAGGGAGGAAGCATAACCGAGAAGAGCGTCCGAGTTAAATCATTTTAAGATATACCCATCCACCCCATCCCATCCCATTCTTTTGCCTGGCCCTGCTTTGCTTTGCTCTGCTTTGCTTAGCTAGCCCTAGCTCTAGGATCCCTTCCCGGGATTGCTATCCACCTCCCACACCCGCCAACCCACCAAGAACACCAAACCCTCTCGCCTTGGTCGACTTGTCTGGCACGAGCCTTCTCTACTCCGCTTCTCATCACCATCATGTCCCAAGAAGTGGATCCCACAGAGTTCGTCCAGCGCATTCGACAGCTGGGCGAGCAGAGAGACCAGCAGGATGCCGAGCGAGTGCGAAAACTCGAGGAAGAGCTCATCCAGGGTAGAAGTGAGAGGTTAGCCCGGAGAGCAGGTATGTCGTTCCCCATAGTCACATTTGAAGTCTATTTACTTGTTTTCTCTGGTTTTTTTTTTTTGCTTCTTCTCCTTCCTTCCTTCCTACGTACACACGCACCCTCTTCCCTCCTCTCTACCCTTCCTCGTTCACTCACAATCCTGTTACTAATCCTTAATACCAATTTTCAGAACGCGCCCGATCATTGTCGCCAGATAAGCCTGGCACCCCTCAGTCGCTGCGCGGCAGCGTCGACAGCCCTCGTGCCGTACAAGAAAAAGCTACCGCTACACCTCCTCCAACGATGGAACCTCCATCGCAGGAGTCCGCCCGCGAAGACTCTCTCCAGCGCCTGACAGGCTCGCCAGCCCAAGCTCTCGAAGACGAAGAACCGAAGAAGCCCGCACCGAGCGCCGCCGCTTTGGGTCGATCAGGTACACTTTCATGGCAACAGAGAAGACCACAGTCCGTCGGTGTCAGGCGGCCACTCTCAAGTGGTCGGCCATTGTCAGGCGCTTCTACTCCAGCTGAGAAAATGCCTGCCGCATCTCCACGAGATACTCCCGAACCCGGCTCCCCGGCCGAGTCGACAACCTCGAGGACCCAGATTGCACAAGCGTTGGGAGCCAAGGATCCTTCGTGGTTCAAGCAGACGGCCGATCGTGGCATTGGGTCGGCGGCATACAGACGAAGTCAAGAGGATACTGCTTCCGATGCTGGCTCAGTATCAGGGAAGCGACAACTGCCAGGCATGTCTCGCGAATCGACAGTGGAGCCAGAGTCTATCAGCCCCCCTCCTGAGAGCGGTCGTTCGAGCTCTCCCTCGCGCGGTGGCTCCGTGCGGGGCAGTGTAGCCTGGAGCAATCGCTTCTCTGCGAACACGTCGATATCGGGTGGTGACACGGAACCCTCGGAAAGATCCAAGACTCCCTTACCAGTGCTTGATTCCCAGAAATTTGCTCCGCCTTCGGAACAGGGATCCTCGGTCGGAGGGGGTGATCAGGGTTCAATTCGAGGATTGGCCATGTCACCGACGCAAGGGCGCATCTCGCCAGAGCGACCCGCGTCGCCCACCAAGGGTATGGGAGGCTTCGTGCAGAGCGCAATGCTCAAACGTAGCGACAGCGTCAATAAGAGGTGGAGCACGCAGACGCCGCAAGGCCTCACCAGACAAAACTCGACACTAAGCAATCGTGGTAGTGCTATGGCTGGATATGGGTCACTATCCAAAGCCTCCGGAGCTTTGGTCAGGGACAATTCTACAGAACCCTCCTCGCGTCCGGGATCAAGCTCCAGCAATCTTACCCTCACGAAAGATGCCATCGAGACCGAAAGCAAGTCAGAGTTTGTGAAGCCTGAAAAGCCCGAGTTCGTCAAGCCCGCTCTCCCTCATCACAATCGAAGCAAGTCAGTGGCATCCACTTTCAGCGAAGACAAGCCTCAAGATGAGACGTCCCCACCCAGCCCGTCGAAGCGTTGGAGTCCGACAAAATCCAGCTGGCTAGAAAATGCATTGAACAAACCAGAGTCTCCAAAGATAAAACAGGCTCCGCCGCAACAGCCATCGTGGATGGCCGAGCTTAATCGCAAGAAGCAGCAGCGTGGAAGTGTGGATCTTGGCAAGGGAAGCCCTGACCTAAGTCCCTTCGATTCGGTACCGTCTGGCCGGACATCCCCCATCAAAGATGTGCAATTGCGACCTGTCAGTCTCCGGCGGCCAGACTCCCCATTGAAACAGGAGGCGCCGAAGCCGATTGAGCCCTCGGCGAAACCGAAGCCCTTGTTTTCTCCCAAGGTCGTAACCTCTCCCAAACCTACAACTTCTCCCAAGCCAAAGATTACTGCAAGAGAAGAGCCAAAGGAGGAAGTCAAGGATCAGACCAGGCCATCTGAGGATATAGTGCCGCAGGCGGATGAGCCAGTGCTTAGATCAGAACCAGAGCGTGAGCCTGAGCCCGAGCTTAAACCAAAGCCAATTCCAATCCCCAAAGAAGACATCACATCCAAGGAAGAGGACACTCAAACGTCGACGTCGACACCTGCAACTACCCAAGCATCCAAGCTTTCAACATCATCGCCAGCTCCAAAGCCCAAGCCACAAACACCGCCTAAGAAGGATTTCCGCT
The DNA here is from genome assembly GCF_010015735.1 of Aaosphaeria arxii CBS 175.79. NCBI lineage: Eukaryota > Fungi > Ascomycota > Dothideomycetes > Pleosporales > Aaosphaeria > Aaosphaeria arxii. The sequence goes on from NW_022983483.1 coordinate 1,222,050, forward strand.
CGAATCTAAAGGCCCGCGCAGCTGCCTTTGAAGCACCGAAAACAGACCAAAAGGCGGAATTCCAAAACGTCTTCGGTCGGCTCAAGAAAACCGAAACCAAGAATTATGTTGCTCCAGATACACTGAAAGACAACATCTTGCGTGGAAAGAAAGATCTATCAATCACCGGTGGCCCCAAGCCTACTGTACGCAAGGATGAGTTCAAGGAGAGCCTGATCACGAAGAAGGCCGCCATGTTAGTTAAGGCACAGGAAACTGGCTCGGCCGCACACAAGAAGACAGACAGTACCAGCTCACAACCAGCCGCTCTGCCAGAAGCGATAGCACGCAGAAAGACATTAGGACAATCGGACAAACCCGCCAATGTCCCGGCACCCGTTGAAAGGCAGAGAGAAGGAACGCCTGAAGCCATCTCGAGGAAAAAGAGTCTGAGAGCTATGAAGCCGGTTGCGCAGGAAAGCCAGGCAGCGTCTCCCACCCCACTTGGGTCGAAAGAACCCGCGAAATCCAGCAAACTCGCCAATCGGTTCAACCCAGCCCTCGCTGGCATCCTTGCCCGAGGACCGCCAGGGGCGTCCAAAGGTCCTTCAGGATCAGACAGCGACATCGCTCAATCAGCCAGCAGCCCAGCAATTGAAGAGAAGAAGGGCCCAGCTCCTGAACTGACACATATGACCAAAGGCAGAGCAAAGGGCCCGAGGAGGCGAGCGCCTGCGAAAGGGGCATCGGCCGGGGCATCCGCAGAAAAGAAGGAATCGATCCCTTCGAAGCCATCGCCTGTTGCTACTGTCCCCTTGGTCAAGACAGAGGATATACTTCCAAGTACAGGATTCACGACAGCATCTCCCTCAGAAGATCCGTCACTGATACGAACACCGGCCCGCGAATCTCTCAAGGCAAAGCCTGTCACACCTTTGAAATCACCAGACTTGACCAAAAAGCTTGAGAAGTCGCAATCTCCCGAGGTGCCACGAAAGTCGGCATCCTTGGACAAGAGCCCGACCACTTCATTGGAGGCCGAAGTCGCACCCAAGAAGTCATTGGATGCCGAGAGTGTAGAGCCCAGCAAACCGGTCACATCTCCAAAGCCCACAACATGGCGAGGATCACGACCGTTGCCACCGCCCAAGGATGAGCCATCGAGGGAGGCGACAGGTGGAGCAGAAGAGACACCACAGAAGCCAACCGTATCTGCTGTTAGCAAACCGGAAGCCTCGTCACCTAGGCTTGGAAACTGGCGGACATCGAGGCCTTTGCCAGCTACACCCGTGAGGACGGAAACAGACGACACAGCTTCAGCGCCTCATGGATATGCCTCGCCCAATAGAGAATCTTCTTCGCCAGTAAAGGAAGACCCGTCCCCGACCAAACTTGGCTTTTCCGTAAGAGGTGCTACGGCACTGTGGGGCAGGCCGTCCCCATTGTCATCCCCGACCACTGCTGGAGCCAAGACTCCTATCAAGCTTCCCACCCGCGCGGACGAAGAGGCTGCGATGGAGAATGCTGGATTGACTCGTTCGCCTCCACCTGACGACAGGAGAGCATCACCATCACCCCAGGCCCCCAAACCCAAGCCTGCTGGTCTGGGACTGGGCAGTTTGGCTAGCTTGGGTGGTCTAGTTGCCGCGAAGTCAAAGTCAAGGGAATCCAGTCCACCCAAGCCCCTCACTGCGAAGCCCCTACCTTCTACGCCATCAAGCAGTGATCGCCCACAGTCAGAACCTTTCAAGGCCTCCCCCATGCCAGACAAAGCTACCGGACTCTTTGCCGAGTTCTTTGACGAGACACCTGTCCTCCCCGATGAGCTACCTGCCAGCATTGATACAAATCAAATTTTGAAAACAGCACCATTTGATCTAGGACCTGCGGGCAAGATTCGAACTCTGCGCAAACAGATTCAAGAGATCACCGGCGACGGCAAGCTTTTGTCTGTTCCTATGGCAGAAGAGCACGTCCTGTATCAAGATTCAATGTATGTGTGCACTCACATTTTTGGAGATTCCAAGGGAGCGAGAAACACAGAGGTCTATCTCTGGTCGGGCAACGGCGTCGCTGACGCAACCTTGGAGGATGTGCAACTCTTTGGGCGCAACATCGCCAAGCAGAATCAGGGCAAACTGTTCGTCCTCCGTCAGGGCAAAGAGACTCCCAATTTCTTTGAAGCCCTTGGTGGCATAGTCATCACGCGTCGTGGATCGCCCCCTTCGAATCGCGAATACATGCTCTGTGGAAGGCGCCATCTCGGACACATTGCCTTCGACGAAGTCGATTTCACTTTGAAGAGCCTGTGCTCCGGATTCGCTTATATTATTTCAACAGAAAGCGGCAAGGTCTTCCTTTGGAAGGGCCGTGGCTGCTCAGCGGAGGAGCTATCTGCTGCTCGCTTGATGGGCATGGATCTCGCGCCAACGGGCGATTTCAACGAGATCGACGAAGGCTCCGAGCCGGCTAGCCTCTTCACCGTGTTCCCTCCTGCCGATCCAACATCGAAGGCCCCGCTGATTCCTCGGTCCGCCGACCATTGGAAGTACAAGTCTACGAGTGATAGATACCGAGCACGTTTATTTAGGATCGAGCAGCAACATGAAACCTCTGGATGGGGACAGAGCCTGCAGGTGAGCTCTTTCTTTGCGCCCCTGCTTCGTCGACCGTCGTGGCAGTCATTTTCCTCCTCTGCTCCAAATTCTCCTCCTTCGGATGCAAAAGCTGAACAAGCGCCACAGACGCCTGTCACGCCGCGATCGCCACTGCCTCAGATTACCACCAAGGTCGTTGAGGTGATGCCGTTTTGCCAGCACGACCTAGAACCCGAGCACATCTACGTGCTTGACGCCTTCTTCGAGGTGTACATGTAAGTCTATCATTCCGGACGATTTCGAAAGAAAGAAAGAAGCTAATGAATGTCTAGTATTGTTGGCTCTCTTTCTCGCAACCAGTCTGTCGCCTTTGCCAATGCATTGATGTTTGCACAAGAATACGGCATGTTGGCCGTTTCCGAGGAGGATCGACCCTTCATGCCAGTGTCCACTGTCGTGCTCGAGGGTGTACCCCGAGACATGAAGGCTGTATTTAGATTCTGGGACGATGCGCTGATACCTGCTGCTGGACTCATGCAGGGCAAGCTCGGACGTGGCAAGAGTTTGAGGATTGTTGGCCTGAGCAAGGCAATTGAGGCGACGAGACCTTCTTGATTACTTCCAGCATCTTGGCTGTGTAGACAGTCCATTTTTCATGTTCTTTTTCTTTACTTTTTCTCTTCTTGGACGTATCTAGGGAAACACTTGAGCATTTGGGGTGTTCAGGACCAACCACTTAGATCTTTTTGGGGCACCCGGCGTGGTTTTCTTACCGAGATGGTACTTGTACAGTACATGCATACCTAGGTACCTTTTTTCCTCGGTTGGATGTTTTGTGGAGCAGCATGGAAAGCGTTTGCTAGCTAGCATTGGGAGGGGCATTTTCATCTTCTTCTCCTTCTTCATTGTAGGGGGGGCATCAACATACATGCATGCATGAATCGAAATCAAAATCAAAATCGAAATCAATCAATCAATCAACCAATCAATTCGACAAATCAATAATTCGACAAATCTTGAATTGATTCAACTTGAGATATTTCGTGATGTGAATGTGTGAATTATGGTAATAGATGGTAGTGGACAGTAATCAGGTCTGAAATTCGTACGAATGGTAGTCCGGATGGAACGGACTAGACCCGAAAAGGGGGGGAGGAGGAAGGAGGGACATTGGGCTTGGCATCCGGCGATCCGGGAGACGGGAGAGGAAAGAACCCAGAGGGGGAAAGAGACACCCAGGAGGACTCCGGCATTCTTATTACGAGTATTACTCTCCTCCTCTTCCTTCTTATTCATACACCAACTACCTTCTAACTACCTTCTACCTACTAATACCTAATTACTTACTTCTACTACAAGACCTTTCAGCCCCAAGGCAATCCCTTCTTCAATCATCTCTTCCTCTTCAACCTCCTTCTCCCCATCCTCTTTCGCCTCCTTCTCTTACATTCCCACACCTTCTTCTGTTTCATTCCGTTGACTGCCCTCCACAAAAAGTCCATACTACCCGCACGCCAATTCGAGGCCTAAACAACTAAACACCACTACTACCACACACTACGACTACTCCTCCGACACCTCCGCCTAAACTTCTGGTTTCTTCTGACCCCTAATAATACTAAACAACAACTTCTTCCTCTTCATCTTTTTCCTCTCCTTCTCCTTCTTGTTGTTGAATCACCTCTTCCTCCACAACATCACCACACGCAACAAATCTTATACCTCCGCCCCGTTCCGCGCTCGACACCCCCGGTCCTCCACCAACCTGCAGCTCTAGCTTCTAAGCTTCCTTGCTGGCTTGCTTGCTCGATCCCATCCTCGTTCACCTCGTTATCGCTTATCAGCAACTCCTCTAGACGCATTTGCCCGCTTGATTTCCCATCTTCCCCTCTTCGACTCCGCAGACTACAATTCTCCCTACCACTCCCACCACCATCATCCCGACGGCCAAGGAGCTTGCAAGGAATCGCTGAAAGCTACACGAGTACCGCAAATCGATACACCTTGGGCGGACATCTTGTTTGTACGCGTATAACCTGACACAACAAACACAGAGGGGCGTCATCTTTCGGATAGTCTTTGCTGTCATCGAAGGAAGAGGCGGAGCCTAACCTGGTCTACTTTTCCTCTCGTCCAATTCGTCTGACGACAAGAAACGCGCGGCGGCCACCTGTTTTAAGGCAACCATATCTCAACAACATCGCGTGCATCTGGAGGAAATAAATATTTAGAGGAAAGAAAGAAAGCAAAGAAGCAAGAGAAGGTTGGTATAATAAACGATACATATTTGGTCCGTCGAGAAGAGAAGAAAACACATCACAGCACCATCACAATGGCCGACACACAACAACTGGCAAATGGCAATGGCAATACCGTCAGACCCACGAGGGTCAACCCGGTTGGAGAGGAAGAGGAGGCAGAGAACATATTTCTCTTTTGGCCCAACTTGATTGGTATGTCTTATCTGCTTTACGTTGAGCTATGTATGTCTACCAATGATTCGGAGAAACTAACAGGAGATTCGCAGGCTACTCCCGCGTCGTCCTCGCCGTTGCATCTCTCTACTACATGCCCCTCCACCCGCGCACATGCTCCCTTCTATACAGCATATCGTGTCTGCTCGACGCTCTTGATGGCGTAGCCGCAAGATACTACGAGCAATCGACCAAGTTCGGCGCGGTTTTGGACATGGTGACGGACCGCGGCACGACGGCGTGTCTGCTCGTTTTCCTCGCCAGCGCGTTCCCCCGCTTCAGCATCGTCTTCCAGGGCTTGATCTCCCTCGATTTCGCGAGCCATTACATGCACATGTTCGCCACACTCAGCATGGGCGAATCGGGTCAGAGCCACAAGAGCATTGATGAGGGCAGGAGCTGGGTTCTCAAGATGTACTACTCTAACAATGTAAGTTTTCCCCTTACCCTCTGCCCGTGTATTCCAAAATGTTCGTTCGGTATCTGACGCCTCCGTACAGAAAGTCCTGTTCACCTTCTGCGCCCTCAACGAGCTGTTCTTCATCGCCCTGTACCTCCTCTCGTTCTCCTCTCCCCTACTCTCCCCAACTCTCCTCAAGGACCCTTCGTCTAACTCGCCCTCTTCGCCCTCGAACCTTGGCACCCCGGCCGCCCCGAAACCTTCTCTGCTCTTCGCATCCCCTTACTCCGCGGGTGCGCTCGAGATGGCTCGCGCGAATAAGATGGACTCGACGGTTCCCTGGATCCTTGCGGTGATCAGTTTCCCCGTCATGGCGGGTAAACAGATCATCAATGTCATCCAGCTGGTTAAGGCCAGTAGGTGGCTCGCCGAGGGCGACAGGCTGGAAAGGAAGAAGAAGGGTCTCCCCAGGAAGAAGCCTTCCGCCAGCAAGAAGGCGCAGTAAGCGTATGGTTCATCGCGGAAATCATCATCGGGCGGCGGCGGCGGCGGATTCGGAGAAGTCATTTTCACAAACACATGGTTGATCTTCTTTCTTCTTTCTTTCTTGTTCTACTTCAAACCCTTGTTTCTCTTCCATCTTTGATTGTTCTACACGTCTCTAGAATTTCTTCTTTGTTCCCTCTCTCCGATTTCCGGCTCGGCTCGGTTCGGGTTTTTTATATGTGTATGTATGTAATTAATTATAGGGGGCTTGGAGGGTAGGAAAGAAAATCCATTCATACATGCTATGGTCCACAAAATGGGGGAGGCCCCCCACTAGGTCAAGTGGTTTGGGAAAGGGTGGGATTTTGGCTACCTAGGTAAATAATCAAATACCATCCATCAATATCGAGATTCTCTATGTTTATGAATGTACGTCTATGGTGAGTTTACAATGTGTATAGGTACCCAAGGTATGCATTAAAAGAGTTACAGTTGGCCCCTTTCTGCGCAGTGACATGCTTCTCATCTTAATCCCCTTCCTCTTCGTTCAGTAGTGAACTCTACTATTCCATGCGCCTTAAGTGACCCCGCCATTCGTACAGTCAGAGAGGGCGTGCGTATCGTGTCGTTCATCTTTTTTTTTTCTCTAGCATATGCGTCCCATTTTACTTTTTCCGTTTTGGCTGCGAAGCGACTCACCACTCACCCACTTACTCACTTACTCAGTTTGTCACGAGACTTCGTTCGCCTACTGACGTTCCTTTTTCTTCGGGGGGGGTGGTAGAAGGATGGGAGACAAAGAAAATGTGGGTAACGCGGATTCTGTTTGCAGGATTGATGCTACTAACGGAACGAATGGTGTATTGTGCCGTTCCATTCCGACTTCCAAGTTCAATCAACTTCAACAGAGGAAGGAGTTGGGGGAAAGGGAGTGGTGGTGAAGTTTTTCTTTTGGATCGTCATGTACGTACTGTCTATGGTGAAGGGACAAGAGTTGAAAAGAAGAGAACATGATTGGATATTTAGGAGGTATATAGTAGAAACAGAAAACAGAAAAAGATCAGGGTACTACTTGGCTGGGAATCAGCCGTGGATTGGATGTGATGTGGGTATGGGTGTGGGATGATGGTGGCTGGTGGATCTCATGTGTCTGTCCGCCCACTTGCTCTCCCTCCCTCTCTTCGGTATGCTCGTCGTTAATCGTACGCGAGTGACTTCGTTCCGACGACGTTCTCCTCACTTGCCAACATATTCTGCTCGTCCACGTCTCCTTGGAGCGGTCTCGCCCCAACTTGCTGTCCTTCCTCTCTTGCATACACACGCTATGAAATAGATGGGAATTCACCAGGATCTAATGCCAAAGTCGCTCATATATCTTTGCAATCGTTGTTCGGCTTCGCTCAAGCAAGCCTCAGAAGGATCATCGCCCTGGAAAATTGAAACAAACACCCTATGAACTTTTTTACCGTCCCCGTAAGTAAACAAAAAGAGAATTGTTCGATTCGGTTCGGTTCGATTCGCACTTGACCAAGAGTGTATTATAGATTATCGGAATCGGGCAGTGCAACGACCCATGACTTCGCCTTGGCAGACGAGCTCGGCGTTGAATTCGGAACCGTCGAGGGTGAGGTAGATGTCGAAGTATACGCGGTAGAAAGTTCCTTGGGGGGTGTCCATGCGCTCGAAGTCCTTTTCGAGGTTCTTGCGGGAAAGATCTGAGGTTAGAGTGACGACCTCCTTGATGCCTTGATATAATGTCAGTACATGGGAATTCGTAAGGAAGGGAATGGTGACGCTTACGTGGGTCCTTGGTGTATTCTGGGCATACATCGTCGTCGCAGGCATACAGAATATCCTCGTACATGAGAGTAGCACCGGGGGCGACTTGTCGGAAGAAAGATACCTTGACGGGCTCTCCAATCTTCACACGCTGACCCTTCTGGACGAAGATCTGGCGAGTGTACTTGCACCTGTCCTTGCCGTCCAAGGAGGGGACACGGTACTGCTCGGGATGGTGGCCCTCTTTGAATGGCTGGAGAGTGGCCATGAGGTAGTGGCGACGAGCGACACGATGTGTGACGATCCTCTCTGTGATACCAGCGGTGACGGCACCCTTGACAATGGCAGCGACAGAGTCCATGGGTCGGACAACCTTGGATTGAAACTGTGGGGGCACGTGTAGCTTGATCTGCTGGAAGAGGTATTCGGAGGCACCAAAACCTCCAACGACAAGGACGTTTTGAAGTGTCCTGTTCTGGGCCTGGATGGCAATGATCTGGTTTCGCACAAGTTCCAAGATTCGGTTCACCACGGGCTCGAAGCACTGCAGGATCTCCTCGTTGGTAAAGGTCATGTAGCCTTCCTCGATGCCGGCCTCGGGGAACTCGGCCTCGATACCGACGTCGACAGCCCACTTCTGGCCGTTGTTTCGGAAGTCGGCCTTGACACGGTTCTCGAAGTCCATGATGCACTTTGCGTAGACCTTGCCAGCCGTCTTGGAACCGTCGGGAAGCTTCATCTTCCTGATCTTGGCGCGCAGAATGTTACTGAAGTTACGGTTAAGCGCCGTTGAACCGCACGAGTCACCGGATCCTGCTGTGCACTCGGCCACGGAGAACGGCTGCTCCTCCTCGACTTCGTAGGCGATCAAATCGACGGTACCACCACCGCAATCGACGATGAGGACGGCGTCGTGAATCTTAAGGTTGAGGAGACCGGTCTTGGAGCAGAACATGGCCGCGGCTTCGGGCTCGGTAATGAGGGTCAGCCTGTTGTCGTTCTCATCGCGAAGGAAGCCAGCCTGAATGGCGGCAGCGCGGGTGGCAGCCTTTCCAGCATCGTTCCAAATGGCGGGGACGGTGATGTAGTATCGGATGTTGCGCTCCTCACGATTGAATACCTCGCCCAAGGTCTTCTGCAGCTGGTTTCGCATTGCCTGTCGCAGATGGAACAGGTAGTCGGCGGCTACATCGATCTCCGATTTGCCCGGGGGAAGCGGGGGCAGGTTGATGGGGTCAATGTAGGTGTTTCCAGAGAGCATCAGCTGCAACTTGAACCATTCCACCTTTTGAACGCCAGGTTTTGGGTAGCCCGTGGGGGCCAATGCATCGGCGATGTCAGGGCCCCAGCCCACGACCTTCTGGTACTGATCATAGTAAAGTACGGTGGGGATCTTGGATTTTGTTAGCCATGCGATTCCGCTTTGAAGAGATAGCAACACCACGAAATGTGTGCATTTATCATACCTTTTGTTTGGCCTGATTTCCCGCACCGGGCCATTCGGTGATGATGTCTTCCTTGGCCTCGGTGTTTGTAGCGAAGGCGAATGCAACGCCGGAGAAGGTGGTACCCTGCGAAAATGGCGGGCGTCAGCATGGGGTTGCGCCACAAGATAAATAGCTGCCTCGCCAGGCCGGGCCCAGGAGCGGGCTTGAGAGGGGCGGGCGGGCACCTGGGCGCAGCTGGCTAAGGCCAACCACAGAACAAAAGGAGAATAATAATGACAATGATAACAATAACAATGGCTGTTAAAGCAGTCAGGTGCTGGCGGGCGAGACTTACAAAATCGATTCCGACAATCAGCTGGGCCTTTGAGCGACCTTCGCCAGCGACTTCAGCCATGCTGGGTCTGTTGTACGATGCGGGGGCATGAGGGGCGCCGGGACCTCCAGCTGCAGGTGGCGGCCCACCGTATCCTCCTCCATAACCACCCTGCTGAGGGTTCTGATTTGGAGGATAACCAGGAGGACCTCCGGCTGGTGGGTAGCCCATCTGCTGGCCGCCTTGTTGAGGATACCCCGGGGCGCCCGTGTTGATGGGAGGCAGAGGGCTCTGCGGCCTACCCTGCTGGTGTTGCTGTTGACCTGGAGCGAGACCACCACCGGGGGGAGCGTATGTGTATGAGGGGGGACGGCCGAGAGGGTTTTGCGGATTCATGGCGGCGGCGGCAGCGGGGAGGGAGGAGGAGCTTGAGTTCTGCGGGGAGAGGCTGTTTGGGCGCTGAGTTGGGGTTGTATTTCCTGCTTGCGGGGAGGGGGACGAGTTGTTGGCAGATCTTCTTCGCGAACCAACAAGTTTGTTCAGGCCCGCTCGCATGGACGACATGAGAGGGGGAGAGGGAAGAAGGGAAGGGGAGGGAAGGGGAAGAGGGAGGGAGGGGAGGGAAGAAAAGGAAAAAGGGAAGAGTAGGTAATTAGAGAGAGAAAGAGAAAATAGTAAGAAGAGTAAGAAAGAGTAGGAGTAGGCGGAGCAGGACGAGACGAGACGAGACAAGTCAAGACAAGACAGGATAGAGCAGGACAGGACAGGACAGGACAGGACAGGACGAGAGCGAGAGTGGTGGCAGTAGAGTAGGTGGTTAGTAGAGTGGTTGGTTGAAAGAAGTCGGCTGGTTGGTTGGTGGAAGGGTGGGAGGGGGGGAATTGAGTGGGAGGAGGGAGGGATGAGGGCAGTAGAGATTGTAGGTGGTAAGAGTAGAGTAGACTGGAGTGGTAAGGTAGGATTAGTAGGGGTAAGGCCCAGGGTAAGGGTATCAGTGCCGTAATAGTTAGCGGGGAGGGGCTGAAAGATTGACGGATTTGACTGATGATGGTTTTGTTGATTATTGTTGCTTCAATCTTCGTTCCGCCCGGCTGAAGATGATGGAGAGAATGAGAGAGAGCAGGACTGCAGGAGCAGAGTCGTAGTAGAGTAGTAGAGTAATAGAGTAGGACCGCAGAATATCGTACTCGTAGGAATATGACTGTAGTAGGAGTAGTAGGAGTAGGAGTAGGAGTAGGAGTAGGAGTAGGAGCAGTTCGTGATTCCTGTATTCCTGTAATAATTCCTCAAGACTAATAAGGCGGGAATGAGGTCTTCCTGAGGCTGAGGCTGAGGCTGATTGAAGATCCGAGATGGTAGCTAGGCAAGGTACTCGTAGGTAGGTTAGGTACTTACTACCTTTACCAGGTAGTAGGTAGGGCTATCGTTCATTCGCTGGTTCACTCGTTGGTTGGTTGGTTCATTTCACTGTGTATCTTGTAGTGATGGATGGCCGAATATACTTCCTAGCATAGTACTCCGTACTTTGTATGTTGTTTGTTGGTGATGGTGAGGTAACAGTATCAGGATCAAAGCCCCCGAAACGCCTCAGGCTCGTGTGGAGGCGCAGGTTGGGTGGAATCTTGGGATGAAGGAGATGGGCACGGAAAGGGTCCAGTTTTCCACTGACTGGACTGGGTCAAGGCTGAGTGTGGGAGCTGGAGCTGGAGCTGGAGCTGGGACTGGGAAAGGCCCAGGCTAAGTGGGGTAGCTAACACTCAACTAGCGAAAGTTGAAGATGTATAATTAGTACAACTGTACAAGTAGTATTGAAGTTATGAGATGGAATAGATGGAATGGATGGAATGGATGGAATGGATGAAGATGGATGAGGATGAAGGAAGGATGGAGGATGAGGAGTAAAAGATCTTCTTAATAATGATGATGGCGGCGCGGGTGCTTTGAATTCGATTCAATGGAAGGAACCAAGTCGCGACTTCCTTCTCTGTCCTGGTCCTGTCCTCTCCTGTCCCACGATGCTTTCATTCATTATACCGCACTCACGCTACTCGTACTATGCACTGCTCTACTTATATGGAGTACGCTACACTTGGGTAGGTTTACAATCTGCTATGCGGAGTACTGTCCCAGATCATTCTATACTATTCTGTATCTCTGCTCATATGAGTATGATGCGTGATGTATGACGTTGATGTAAGACTGCTATTGTGGCATAGAAAAGTACCTATGAATGTGATGGCCAATAGGGAAGGAACACTCCAGGAATGCATATATTACGTATAATACATAACTACCTACTCGTATGATAAGTTACATTCACTTCGACGGTATAACGATGACCCGACTGACAACAAACACCAACAACCATCAACGGCAATTAAAGATATCAGACAACAACACATCGTATTACTTTATCCCGTACATACTTCAAATCGCATTGATTCTATTCTACGGGTACTTCCCATCTCATGTTGTAATCATTCCTTTCCATGTCCCCCAGGAGCCCGCTGCATGCAGCATTGGCATAAACATTCCCAAAGGAATCTCCTTCCCCTTTGGACCTTTTCTCTTTCAGGCCAGCAGTCCAGCAGTCCAGCAGTCCAGCAGTCCAGCAATCACCCAGTCAGTCGTAGCCGAAACATTTCTACAGACCCGGGTTTTGCTTCATCAATTAATTAAAGATTGCTGCTCATACCACTGCTTCTATTCCCAACTGCCGCTGCTCGTCACTCTTCGGAGTCTTCGCCCTGCACTGTCAATCAATTCCATCTGCACACCTGCATCATCCCGCCTCCGCCTCCCAACTCGACCTTGTTATTTTTAAGGCAAACTTCTCGAGTCTGACAGTACAATAACGTCACAAGTATGGACGACTATCCTGAACGAATAATTCATAATACCTTCCAGAAACTTACATTTACAACACATCTTGTCTCTGTCTCAATCCTAAACTCTGAACCCAACCGAAACCCAACCACAAGAACAAGGCCAGCCACTCCACCTCCCCCCCTTGCCCCTCCACACAAACCCAGGTAAGAGAAACCCCCAAAAGAGCCAATCAAGTAACCCTGTACCATACCAGGCGCCTATCATCATTACATATTCCTTCACCGGAAAGCTTGTTTTTTCCCTTTGCTTTTCCTTTCGTTGCTTTCTCGTTGCATGCTGTCTTTGCTTCGAACGTTATTCGATACAATTCAGATCGCAACGCACGTGTGAGGAAAAGCAGGAATAATGAATAGGTAATCGATATCCATACGTACGAGCGTATCGTTATCATGCGATACAATGGTGATGGAGGAGTTCCGATGTCGGCTTCCAAAGGTTTGATGCTGATGATGATGACTAACGTGTTTCCTTCCTCCCGAGGTTACTATCAATCCATCATTATGCGATAGGTAGAAAGAATTATTGCCATTATGTTTCTATTTGCCTTTAGGGGGACTGGGATGGACTAGTGGTATATAATTGAGGAATTCGTTCGGGGTTCTTCGTCCAATACATTAGGGACTTGTTTTGTTGCGGGGATGGTTGGTTCTAATTGGTGATTGAATGTGAACAGGCAGGTAGGTGTGTACCTGCATATAGAAAGGAAACGGATTTGAAGTAGGAGGAATGGAAGTGTTGGTATAATTGGAATTGACTTTTGTATGTGCGTTGTTGTTGCTGACGCAATCTCTTTTGGTACACTCGCGTATACATCTGTTGATACAGACAAGTATGGACTATGCAAACGCCTTCAATGGTTATGGTAGATGTTGGTGATATTGAAACGATCGATCCATCATATGTGCAATGAAAAACCTCCTTTCTTAAATAGGTATTGTTTTACCTGCCTCTCGACCTCCCACCACCGCGACCTCCTCGACCTCCACGGCCTCCACCACGTCCGCCCGATGATGCCTTCACCTTCGGCTTCCCCACAGGCTTCGCATTCTTATCGTCCTTGCCCTTCCTCCACACCTTACCCTCCCTTCTGATATCTCCCAATTCAAGCTTCTTCCTATCCTTCCCGCTCAACCTCTTCTTCTCCTTCTTCGCCCCCTCCGCCGCACCATTCGGTCCATTCAACTCCGCGGCACCCTTCGCCCGACTAGCCACCTTATCCTTCTCACTCTCAAACCACGTCTTCTTCGGCCTCGACTTGATCTCGTCCTCATGCTTGATCAAGTTCTCTCCCTTCTTGAGGTCCCTCTCCGTAATGCTCATCGCCCTCTCCTCCTTCTCCTCCTCCAACACCTCCTCGATCTCCTCCTCCATCCCCTTCAACTTCTTCACCCACCTCTCCACCTCCTCCGGCGGCACCTGCCTGGACACCACCTTCGCGCCCTGCGCCCGCGCAGCCTTGACAGCCTCCTTGACGACCTTGCGGTCCGGCTCCGCAGCGATCGTGCACGAGCGACCTGTGCGGCCTGCACGCGCGGTACGACCGACTCTGTGGAGGTAGATCTCGTGGGATTGCGGGGCTTCGTAGTTGAGGACTGTGGAGACGTTTTTGATGTCGAGACCACGCGAGGCGACGTCCGTGGCGAGCATGTAGGAGGCTTCGCCGGAGCGGAAGGACTCGACACTTTGGATACGCTGGGGTTAGGATGTTAGCTTACTGATATGATACTATGTGATATATGACTTGACGACGTGAAGTAATGTGGTTTTATGTGTGTAATGGGTATGAAGTGTTACGATGGGAAAGAAAAAGGGGAAGGGGAGGGGGAAGGGTACGAACCTGTTCCTGGGACATGTTTCCATGCAACTCGCATGCCTTGAGGCCGCACAGCGCGAAAATAACCCTCACGCGATGTGCCTCCTTCTTCTGTCGGAAGAAGATGATGACCCGCTCCGTGTAGATCTTCTCGCACATGTATAGGAGGTATGCGAGACGCCTACCCTCCCTGCCCGGTCGCAGACGGATGAATTCCTGCACGAGCCCGGCGACCGTCTGCTTCTTTGCGTCAACCATCAGTCGGACGGGCCTGTTCATGCCGATCCGGATGAGCTTGTCGACAGAGCTGGTCATGGTGGCGGAGAACAGCATCGTCTGTCGCGATTTCGGGATCGATGTGAGGATCTCGTTCAATTGGCTCTCGAATCCCTCTTCGAGCATGCGATCGGCCTCATCGAGCACAAGAATCTCAAGATTCTCGACCTGGAAGGCCGCCGAGTTGTGCATGTGGTCGATGAAACGTCCCGGCGTCGAGATGACCACGTCCGGGCGAGTCTTGAGAACAGCTTCTTGCTCGCGCGATGAGAAACCACCGGCGAGTAGGGCGAAGGTGATGTCGGTGAATGCCGCGAGCTTCTTCGCGACGTTGAAGCACTGGACCGCCAACTCACGCGTTGGCATGAAGATGGCCACACGGGTCGTGGGGATCTTTTTGGGTCGGTACAGCAAACGCTCCATGATGGGGATGAGGAACGCTGCTGTTTTACCGGAACCTGTCACGGCTCCTCCGACCACATCCTTTCCTTGCAGAGCAATTGGGACCGTCTTGGCCTGGATGGGAGTCGCTTCGGTGAAGCCCACAGACGCAAGTCCTCGGAGGATGGGACGAGAGAGAGACATGGTCTGGAAGGATCCTGCCGCCTTAGAGGTCTTCTTCTTGCCCTTCTTGCCGGATGCATCCTCGTCTTCTTCCTCGGGTGCGAAGAACGCCGCGGCCTTCTTTTCCTCCGCAGCATCTTCGTCCTCGTCGTCCTCCGAGTCCGAGCCTTGCAGGTCCATGGGGTGAGGCACGTTGTCAATTTCTGAGCCATCATCCGAGTCGCCATCATGCGAGTCGCCATCAGCTTGTTCTTCCTCTTCAGCATCGCTGTCATCCTGTTTTGCTTCTGCCTCATCATCCTCGCTGTCCTCCTCCTCTTCTTCTTCGCTGCTGCTCTCCGCGCCCATGCCAAACCCATCCTCAGCAAGGAGCTCATCGTCGTCTCCGAAGCCTTCGAAGTCCATCTCCGCTTCGCTGTCGGCCTCGTCTGGTACTTCCGACTCTGCGGCCTTCTTCTTGTTCAACCTCCTCGCAACAATGTCGTCCACATCGACGGCCGTGCTCTTCTTCGCAGCGATCGACTCTGATTGTCCGGCCTTGTCGTTACCCCAGCCATCAAAATCCTCCACGAACCCGGTATCGATGTCGCCAACTGCGAACTCAAAGTCCGATGCGATATCATCATTCTCATCCGCATCCTCTCCGGCTTCGATCATCGCCAGATCGTCCTCCTCCTCTTCGGGTTGGGCGTCGCCCTTCTTGCCAATTTTACCCTTCTTTCCCTTCTTTCCCTTCTTCGACCTCTTCTGAGGACCTTCCTTCGGCTTCACGTTGGCGTCTGGATCTTCGGTATGCTTTCTCTTCTTGCCGCGACCCGCTAACGTTGTTGCTTGGGCAGAGAGTTCTTCGAGGCCGCCATCGTCGGACACGTCGTCGTGGTCGGAAATCGTAAATACGAAGTCGTCGTCAAATTTAGGCGCCATTTTTCCTGGGATTAAGCGCTATAGTGCTTTTTCCAAAGAATTGTGCAGATTGCGCAAGTTTGGGGAGGTCGAATGCGACTTGCAAAAAAAGTGAATTTGGATGGTCAATGCGCGAAATCTTGGCGGGCGGTGAGCATAAATGTCGGCGATTACTTTCGCCGACATTCTCATTCGGTGGTGCAGGCAGCAACATGAGATGGACAGGCCATCAAACAACCTCATACATGTTCGAGTATTAGATATTCGCCTTTGATCGTCACATTACCATGCGTATGTCTGAGATATGCCTCTCTTATGGTGAAATATCTACTGCAAATGGTATAGCCATGCTGGATTGGCGTGGCAGCCTATTGATAAGCTTCCAATGGGGCAAAGGACCTGAAGCCATCCAGGATTCAATTAGGCAGAGAGCCACTCACAGCCTGCGTTCCCGTCCAGGTTGAGGAGAAGTAGCTCGACTCCTCTGATATCAGGTCAAGTATGGCTAACATCATTGTTGAATTCACCTGTCGTGTCAGGGCTTTACAACAAGTTGAATTGATATTTAACGTCGACTCTGGCCTGCTCTTTTTATCAATCCTATCTGTTCTCTACAGTCCACGACTTGATATCATACCACCTCCATCACAACTTCCAGTCTTTTTGATACTTTCTGAAAACATGGTTCTCCCATGCGGGTGCATTAGCCACCACTATGCTTTCAACGCCCGTCAGACCACCGCAGTAGCCCAAATGCTTCGCCAGTCCAATCCCATGACTGGCAGATCACAGAAGAGAAGGAGCCGTCGACCGAAAAGCAGTGATCCATGGGCCGTCCGGAAGAAACGACCACAGCAATCTAGTGGACCAAGACCGGCACCCCCTACTCATCATACCTGCCGCATCTGTCTCGAAACACAGCCTATCGATCAATACATCCAATGGATAACTAGGTCTCGACTACTTCGCAAACCAAGTCCCGAAGTACCTGCTGAATGCATGTCCCATCTGGCAAAGAATCCCCGCACCAAGAGTGATCCAGTCTGTAAGACCTGTATCGGCGCTGCCATGTCTGCGAGACTAGACATGCTTGGTGCTCGCACATTATCAGTTGGATGTTTGGAGAAGGGGTGTAGGGCAACTTGGAGCCACGACTACATCATGAAGTATCTTCCCTCAGACGTCTTGGATAAATACAATGTTGGTTTATTCGAGGTCTGGAAACATCAAGCTGGCCTCCTTACTTGTATCAATGAGTCGTGTGGAGCGTCGGGTCTTGTCGAACCTGGAGTCACTGGCTATCCACAGGTCCTATGTCACTCATGCAAGTTCCGGATGTGTGCAGCATGTGAAGTGCCTTGGCATAAAGGCCAGACGTGCCTGGAGTACCGCCTTGCAAACTTGGACGAGAAGATGACGAACTCTGAGAAGACTCTAGTTCAGAAGTTGATGAAGAAAGATTGTCGCAGGTGCACAAATTGTTTCATGATGGTCGAGTTGTTGGGAGGTTGCGATTCTGTCTATTGTTCTGGGTGCAAGACATACTTCAATTGGTCGCAAGCTGCACCGATAGTGGTTGGAAACAAGCTTGTACCGCCTCCAGTTCCAGTACTGTTAGGTTCAACATGCGAGCTCGACGCTCTTGAAGAAAACGAACCGAGCCATGTCTTGGTCTCATAACATAATCAGGCCGCATCTCCATTTGTACATACTTCTGCATAATCAAAGCCTCCTTCCTTCGATACCACAAGTTTTATTTCACCGTTGCCCATCTGACATAACTCGGAGACAAGTCGGCCCTGCGGCTATAATGGGATCGGGTAATCCGAGCTGCACACAATCTCCATGCAATATATTTCGACAGTGTCTGAACACGTGCGAGAGAGAATTATGACGACAACCATTAGATTCCCATGGGTCTAGATGTTTCCCCGTGGGGTAGTCAGACAGTGTTCGCAAGTTGAAGAACGAATGACTTCTGTCCACCGTTGACCGCGTGTCGGGTCCATAGAGATCAAGTACTTCCAACTACCCATTAGGAAATTGTTACCTGCATTCTTCAGAACCACGACGCCCTAGCAACCATGTCTAGGATAGCAGAAATAATCAAAGCCCATACAATCTCGCGTGTTTCCCGGTGTTGGAACCGAGGTCTCCTGCACAGAGCATGTACGAGACTTCTAACTTATATTGCAACATACGCAGCGGCCATTCTGGCAGGTGACGAGATGTGATTCTAACCAGTCGGATGGTTACCAGAATCGGGTAGAAGGCATCCTTGAAGCAGAAAAATTTCCTGGTCAGTATATTATTGATCCAATATCGCTTATCGTAGTGGTGTGTTCGGGCACGTAGCAAAGCTCCCATGACCTTGGGCTAAATCAACGACGCAAATGCTTGATTTAACCCCGTTTCCCCCAGCGTCTAGATCGTTCGTCGAGTCAACCGGAATCTTCAAGCACCCTCCTCTTTCGATGATCATGATGTACTCGCTCTCCTACCTATCCCTCCTCCCATTGCTCCTGCCTTTGGTAGCCGCACACGGCCATGTCACGGGAATCGTCGTAGATGGAAAATGGTACACAGGTTGGAATGCCGAGATGAAGTACCAAAATCCAATTCCCCCGACCGCGGGATGGCAAGCCGACAACCTGGACAACGGATTCATCACTCCTAGTGACTTTGCCGCGGCGAACATCATCTGCCACAAGGATGCAAAGAACGGTAACGCATACATTACGGCCAAGGCCGGGAGCAAAGTAACGTTTCAGTGGAACACTTGGCCAGTTAGCCACAAGGGTGAGTAGATCCAACTATTCGGTTCCTTACTCTGTCACAGCAGTCTTCACGATGCACTTATTGCCCTCGATCATTCTTGATTATTGCTGAATCAGGAATACAGGCCCAGTGTTCGACTACATAGCCCCATGCAACGGTGAATGCACCACAGTCGACAAAACCAGCCTTCAATTTACCAAGTTCGTCCAAGGCGCATGGATATCCGGCAATAATCCCGGATCCTGGGTGACGGACGACCTCGTCAAGTCGAACAACTCATGGACCACCACGATTCCCTCGGGCATCGCTCCAGGGAATTATGTCATTCGTCACGAGATCATCGCGCTGCATGCTGCGGGACAGACGAATGGCGCGCAGGCATATCCGCAGTGTGTGAACTTCAAGATTGAAGGGAGTGGGACGCAGACGTTGAGTGGGGGCGCGAAGGCAACGACGTTTTATAAGGCTAGTGACCCGGGTATCAAGTTTGATTTGTATAGTAAGTTCACGGGGTATACCATCCCGGGACCGGCACTCCAGACACTGAAGAAAAGAGATGAAAGGGAGCATGCGAGAGAATGGGTGGAGTAAGGAGGTGTATTATACTCCCGAAAGGTTGCTAGGAGATATTATGAAGTGAAAGTCATTTGTTTGATAACTTCTCGTTGGTTAAGAGAAAATCGAACAGAATTCAAGCTACGCTCATCTGTACTTATTAATTCTTTTCAAAGAACTCCCTGAGGTTATCATCGAGCCATTTGACATCTTCGAGATTATCGCCAGGTCCTGACATCGACGTAAGCATTGAGATATCAGTAGTTTTCCAAGATAAACGTACCACCGGCCCAATGTCCCCAGATGCTTGGGAATACTTTCAACTCGCCGATCCCCTCCCTCATATTCTGCACTTCGATTTCTGAGTCCTCCGGCGGAAAATACAGATCTGTCTTTGCTGGCAAAACCAGAGCCTTTGCCTTGATCCCCTGCATCGCCTTCTTGAAATCCCCGTTGTATGGTTCCTGCGCCGAGCAATCCCCAGCCTGCCACGTGTGAGCCATGACGAGCATATTCTCCGGATCCTTACTCAACGCCCACTTCTCCCAAAAGTTACTCAAAAAGTCATCAAGATCCTTATACCCCAATGCCGACTCATACAACCTCTCCCTATAAAAGGCCTGACTGAATCCCCACCCAGCATACACCCTCCCAAGAGCCTTCAGCCCGACCTCCTTGACCTTCTCATCAAACCCAGCATACTTCCCCTCGCCACTTCCATCCTTGCTCAACTGCTCCATATCCCTCTTCGCCACCCCTCCCGAGCTCGTCCCCTTCGCAGCAAAAAGCGCGCTCCTCACTCCCTCAAGAAACACCTGATTATGCAGACTCGTCTTCGCGCTCCCGCAGAACGGAACCACCAGGTCCATGAAATCAGCATACTGCGTCGCCCACTGGTACGTCTGGCCTGCGCCCATGGACCATCCCAGCACGGCGCGCGCGTGCGAGACCCCCAGGTGCTCGGTGACGAGTTGGTGCTGGGCACGCACGTTGTCGTAGAAGAGGACTTCCGGGAACGGGCGGATGGGATTGTTGGAAGGGGAAGAGGATTGAGAGTTCCCGAAGAGAGCGGGTATGATGATGTGGTATTTTGAGGGGTTGAGGGTTTTATCAGAGCCGATTAGCCAGAGATTGTCGGAGATCACTAGGGGTCTGGGTGTTAGTCGGGTTGGTAGGAGGATTCGCAAGGGGGTTGATTGTGGGGAGCTGAAGGAGCTACGTACGGCCTGAGTACCAGGTTGGATATATGATTGCTGGGAGAGACGGGTCTCCTAGGGTCTTGTATGCAATGAATGCATCTGGGATCTCGCCTCCTGATTTGAGTTTGAAGTTACCAAGCTTATAGGTCTTGTATTCGTTGAGGTCTAGCTCTTTCATGCTTGGGAGGTCCGAGGCTGCCATTGTGCTTTTTCTGACTATGGGGGATACCTGAGGCTTTGGAGTGGACTGAGACGTTCGCTATTGTAGTTCGGTCTGGTGTCCTGTTGTACTACTGAAGTTTACTGGACTCGGAGCCTTTTGGTTTTACTTCTATACCAAGAAATGTAGAGAGGCTAGATGATCTTGAATCAATGTTTTAGACTGTAGGATGTTTCTACGGCTTGTAGAAATCTTGTCAAACGATGATAATGTTCAGATATCAATAGGTATAGCTAAAGGTTATTGGATGGCCAAAGACTATTTGAAGGAACGAAATTCATGCTAAGAACCAGATCAGATAGGCAATGATGCAGACAGAAGGAATGCTGTCGTGTCAAAAAGGTGATTGATGTTGTTTATCAGAGCATTTGTATCTTATCTTCGGTCGCCCGTCACTATCCACCTGGTTATGTTTAGTTGTTATCGGGTATGTACCCACATGGGCAGTTTGGACTGGAATCGCGGGGTAGCATCGGCCCGCGTCATATTGTATCCACAGCGGATTCGAGCACCTGAGCCATGAATAGCCAACCCTACTGGCTGGTATCCCCTTAGACAAGTCTTAAACCGACTGCAGTAGCTGTGACAAGTACGAACGCCCTACATTATCCGTCGAATCCCCCCCCACCATGAGCACGGAATTGTGCCGCTGCATCGAATGCCCGATTTAGACCGTCGGCAACTTGTGATTGGATCCGGCACTCCTTCTCACATCTCTTACCGCAGTAGTGAGATTATTGATAAGTTTTTATAATCCCAATGCGCCATTCATCCCTCCTTGTAAACACTCACCGAACTTGCCAGTATATATATAATCGACGCCTCCATCATTTCCCCAAGGACTTACGACAATCAATCACAATGTCAAGTACTGATAGACTCGAAGCTGAAAGGGCGATCCAAAGGAACCCCCACCCAGACTTCAAAGGCGTGGAAGCCTCACGCCCACCCTTCAATACTTCATCTTCATTCCACTACACAAAAACACCATCAACATCATGGAAACCGGGCGATGGTGCAAATATCCCTCCACCTAATAGCGTTGCGCACCGCGAAATCGATCCTTACGAGGAAGGCCGTCCAGCAGTCTTCAACTACAAGCTTCTCATCTCCGGTGTCGTTCCACGACCAGTTGGCTTCATATCCACAGTAAGCGGCGATGGAAAGAGCACGAACCTAGCGCCATTTTCCTACTTTAACTTCGTCAACCACGACCCTCCAATCTTCGTTGTCGGTTTCGCGGGCAGCCTGGCCAATGCGAAGGACACGCTCAGGAATCTACTTGACACCAAAGAAGCCGTGGTCAACATCATCTCCGAGGAATTCGTCGAGGCCGCAAACTTTACCTCGATAAACGCACCGGAAGGAATCAGTGAATGGCCTCTATCCGGTCTTACCCCAGCGAAGAGCAAGATTGTGAAGCCGGACCGTGTGGCTGAAGCTGTCTTCAGCACCGAAGCAACCCTTGTAGAGGTCCGCGAGTGGGAATCTAAGGCGACGCCCGGTAAGAAGACTGGCGTAACAGCCTTCTTAGAGGGGGTGAGATTCTGGGTCAGAGAGGATGCGATCAATGCGGAGGGCAATATTATCGATCCTAAGGTATTCATATACGCTTCAGATAAGATCAGTAATGTAATTAACGGATTTCCGAACAGGTTCTCAAGCCCATTTCACGTCTCGGTGGAATCACATTCGCGCGCACCACAGAAGCATTCGAGCTCCCTCGTCCAGTTTTCGACGAGATGTTGAAGGATCCGGAAGCCGCCAAATTGGCGAAG
The DNA here is from genome assembly GCF_010015735.1 of Aaosphaeria arxii CBS 175.79. Lineage (NCBI taxonomy): Eukaryota > Fungi > Ascomycota > Dothideomycetes > Pleosporales > Aaosphaeria > Aaosphaeria arxii. The sequence continues at coordinate 1,244,501 of NW_022983483.1, forward strand.
CCAAAGGCGGATGAGCAGGAGTAGGCAGTGAAATTCCTCGCAAAGTATTGTATATCTGACATCCGAAGCAACGATTCGCGGGGCAAATTATAGACAAAAAGGACCTTAGAACACCTGTAGACTGCTTGACCATTACATCATGCTCATTAACATATTTGTGATATAGTAGGCAAACGTATTTTTTTCACAGTGCTAGAGCAATATAGTGTCCAATTTCCTATCTATTTGTGCCTTATCTTATCTTGTAGTCTATTACGTATCAAACGGGGTCTATATATACTTATCTTCTTCTTTCTAGTTGAACCGACTGCGGATTCGAAAAGACATTTGTTGGGTCCCATTTGGTTTTAATCCTTTGGAGTCGTCGAGAATGCTCGTCGCCTAGGTACATTTTGTGGGACTCCTCCCTAGTAAGATCAGGATCTATGAATGGTGGAAACATGAAATAGGTAGCCACATTTCTCTGGATGGAGCCCTCTAGCTGGTCATTCATTGCCGTTATTGCTCTTGCGACGTCTCTTGGATTTCTTTGTGTCTGGCCATCATGCTGAGCAATCCACAGGGTGTCCCGCCATGGAATGGAGGTGTCACCATAATCTTTTTTAACGTGACTTCCTGTACCGCCCATCAATCTGAATGTAATAACAAACTGATTGGGCACTCTGGCTCCTGCCTCTAGGACAGTGCGAAAATAGTCTTGCATCTGCGCCTTGTTCAGCGGCCTTTGCTCTGGTATCATCACACTTTTTGCGTAAAAGTTTGACTTGGCGCCGGGGGCATCTATGAATCGTCTAAGAGGCGCATCTCCTGCAATACTGGACAAGGACCTTGAGAATGATTGTTCTTCGATGGTGATTGTGACTGGGGCCGCTTTCGATAAGCATGGAAGCATTGTTCGCTGGAAATCGGCTTCCTTCCCGTAAAAGTAACCAGCTACTCGGAAAGCATCAGTTGCCAACCGAATGGTCAGGCCATAATTATCACCGAAGCTTCTAGACTGGACGCAGGCTTGAACATTGACGAAAACATCAGCCATCCTTTTTGCGTCTCTGGAATATCTTGCAAGGTCGAAGATGAATCGCAACACCTTGTCTGGAACAGTCCTAGTTTTGAGCTCAAATTCCACCGCAATACCGAAAGAGTCGCCTGCCCCCTTCATGGCATAGAAAAGGTCAGAGTTCAGTTTTGGAGAGGCTGATACTAAATCCCCAGTTGCAGTGACCACTTTCATGCTCAGGATATGGTCTGTGGATAAACCCCACATTCGCGATGTATATCCGAAGCCGCCATGAAGGGAGTGGCCAGCAAGGCCAACGCCAGGGCAGTCCCCATGACTGATAGCCTTCCCATCTGCTCCCAGCTTGAGTCCAAGATTACCAAGTCGGGCCCCTCCAAAGGCGAAAGCTTTTCGCGACCGGGGGTCGTATTCCACATTGCTTATGTACCGCAAGTCAATGATCAAGGTGTTCGCGTCGCCGGTGCTATATCCTGCATATGAGTGTCCTCCAGCTCTGGGTTGAACCTTGAATCCCTCTCTCTGAGCGCATACTACGGCGTATTGTATATCTGAGACTCTGTTTGGTGTTATAATGATGCGCGGCCTCGTCCTGATCCTTGTATTGTACGGAGTCGATAGTTCGTTGTACTTTGCGTCACCCTGAGCGATGAACTCGACCCTGTTTTTCTGAAGGCAACTCATGAGTCCACGTTCACTTCTTTTGAAAACATGAGTGAAGCCCGGGTCTCTCGCGTCCAGTGGTGAATTGGATGAATCGCTTTGATTCGATCAGTACAAAATAGTTATAACAGTCAAGCAGGGTATACAAACCTGACATTTGTGCCTTTCCAGGTTCCTCCCGATACAGATTCTAATTCCCCCTCCTTCGAAGCGGCAAGTTCGTTCGCCTGCTCTGCTTCTTTCAATTTTGGGTCTTGTTTGTAGAGCTTCTCTAGTGCTTCATTAATTGAAGCGTCGACTGGGTCCTTCAAGGCACGAGCAGAAATTGAGTCCTCGTTCATGGGATACGCGTCCCAGGTGTTGCCAACCATCGCATCGAGCGACTGGTCTGGCAGCTGTGCAACAGCAAATGGAAGGAATAACAAAAAATTGTAAATTGAGTAAATCATGGTGGATCAGGCAAATATGAGAATGGTTTGGCTAACATGATTGCGAGATGGATCTTAGTATTTATCATTGTCGAGATTGATACGGGCTCTTGACACCAAGAGCAAAAGATAGGCAGTGAAGGACAACATATTGCCTTGAGACACTATGCGACAGGTATTAGATACTCATTTCTCAGTTGAGTAAGTTATGTATGGACTTTCTGTCCGAGCCGGTCTCACGACCTCCGCGCTGATCGCACAACACCCGAGCCCACCGCTCAACCTCCGAGTTGATCCCACAATCTCCGAGCCGATCCCACGACCTCTAAGCTAATTCATTGCTGAGATTAAGGACCTACCAGTCAGTTCTCCTAAGAAGTCTAAAAGAGTGATAAGAAGTAGTCACGTATTCCATAAGAATGGTAAGGGATAGAACGGTTCACGATCCAATCCTAGCTACTTTGGGGATGGAGCGAAGACATATTAGTCATAGCCCTATGATGCCGTACCTAACCCCCGGCCGGAAGTTCAAAGCCAATCCCGCAATCGTCGTTGACAACCAACCCTCGTGTCTTTTACCAGAAACCCGATGAGAGATACGCAGGATTCTGAAATGTGCACAAGCACTTGATTTGCAGTGCAGCTGTTGCGTTCCACCAATTCACTGCCAATCATCCAGAATCACGTGCAGGCCACAGCAGTCACGCCCCTCTCATCGCATCTGAGGCATTGAGGGATCGCAGGTAAATTGTCGTTTGAACATGTTCTATCAGTTCAAGAGATGTCAAGTAAACAGGCGGCCTGCTTAACATGCAGGAGAAGCAAGATCAAGTGCAAGCGTGAGCTAGGGTCCAGTGTTTGCGCAAAGTGCGCGGTTTCAGGTGGAGAATGTGTAATTCCCAATTTCCACGTCGGAAGACAAAAGGGCGTTAAGAAGTAAGTTCCCAATATCAAAAGATTTGAGTACCAACTCATATCTCGCAGCAAACGAACTGGCCTGGATAAAGCAGTCTTCCAAATTGCAGAGGCTCTTAAGAAATCTAAATCGGATACTCTTGCGAACGAAGCTACATTAGAACAGTTGCGACAGCTCCTCGATGTAACTCAAAGTAGTTCATCTGATGCCGGAAGCAATGGTATATCTGCAAACATTGCATTCCTGCCAGAGAAGGATGTTGCCGGTCACACGAGTGACGATCAACTTGCCCTCGATGATGCAGAAAACCCTCTTCAACTACTAGCTCGAGCATCAGATCTCCGCCTAACATCACCCTCGCAACTCGCAGAGGCTAGCCCAGGAACACCCTCGGATAGGAACCAGGAAACTGACATCCAGCGTTTCTTCCAACCGATGAAAGCGAACATCGATCAAAGTCCAGAATGGGATCCTATTGAGGCCGGTCTAGTAACTCTTGGTGAGGCAGAGATGCTCATGACATTCTTTCATGAAAAGCTTGCGCACACTAGATGGGGCATGGATCCAGTCGTACACACCCTCTCTTTTGTGCGCAACCGATCGGCCTTTCTATTCACATCGGTGTTGACAGCTTCTTCTCGTTTCGTCCCTGGCATGGGCGCATTATCTCGACGTTTGCTCCTTCATCGACTGTCACTCGCTCAACATGTTATTGCGAAGCGGCTTCGCTCAGTTGAGATCGTGTTGGCATTCATCATCAATGTTCCTTGGATGCACCCCCAACACTATGCCAGTGATGATGACACTGGTGTATACATTGGTGTTGCTCTCAGCATTGCGCTCGATCTATCTTTGAATAAGATTGTGACACCCTCCTGGTCGTTCGACCCAGCAATTATGAAGAGAGTGGGGAAAGCGGACTGCATTGACGCGAGAAAAGCGTTGGCAACGGATGGCTTCGAAGATATCGACCCAACATCTGAGTGGGGTCAACGGCTTCTAAGACGGCGAGAACGCGCATGGTTCGCTCTATTCGTACTTGAGCGAGGTGTCTGCCTTGCTCGAGGCCGTAGTTACAGTGTACCCATCACTCCTCTGGTCAGGCATTGTGATCACTGGCATCTCAGTGAAGTTGCTGATCCGCATGATGGGGCAATGCTATCTATGATCGCCCTTCGCAGAGACTTGGATGGTCTCTTCAGCACGATCCGATCCAGATGTGACAGCTATAGAGCATCCGACGATGGTGCAAATGTCGCGCGGGACCTCGAAACCATGATGAACAAGTTTTTCAACGAATGGCTTACATCATGGACAAAGTCCATTGGCGAGGGAGAACAGAAAACACTTCCTCCCTATGTTGAGATTTTGGTCACACACACAAGGCTGTCGACATACAGTGGTGTCATGAACCATCCCACAGCACCTTCTGAAGTCAAGAGGCTTTTCCGGGCATCTGCATTATCATCTGCATTGAACGTCATGCGCGCTGCAATACAGGGAGAGGCTCGACTTATGTCCATGCCAAATAACACTGTTATCATGATTTCATTTGCCGCTTGCGTCGCCCTTAGCCTAAGTACTCCCTCACCAAACGGAAACCAAAAGCTTGCCCCGAGCGTACGAAACTTGATAGAAGAGGTAGCTACAGTCATGGAGCGCATCGGTAGCACACCATCCCACAGAAACGGCATATCGATACTCTATGGCAAATACCTCCGTGAGCTTGTCAAGCAAGCTCCCGAAATCACGCAACCTCCTCGCCCAGCACCTACAGCCGATCCACAACAATCTTCGTTTATCGAAAACCCGATGTTGGTGTCAACGGAACCAACGATGAATCCTTTTAACCAGACAGCATTTGCCATGCCCGAGGATTGGACCTCGCCACTGCAGTTCTCGACCATGTCGCCGAACGAACTGACGCAGACGGTCATGGATGCAGCAGACTTTGAGGCAGGGCTATTCGATATCACTATGGAGGACCCAAACGCGTTTGCGTTCATGGACTGGATGAATCCACCTGATTTTGGGTTTCAATGAATGGTCATTGTCATACAAATATTCCGCATTTCGCTGAACAAAATGTACCGTGTTGCCGTAGCCTCGATGGGCTTTATGATCTCTCATTACCATTATAATATCCATCTGCTCGCTTTGTATTAGGACGCGGCGCCTCTAGTGGAGAAGAAACTGGGGCCATGGGGCATTGAGCAGTACAATGAAACTGACGAGAGTGTTCGTCTTCACTCCTACTTTCCCAAGCATTGTCCACAGTCTCCAAGCTGTGGTGGCCTTTTGTCTCGCTCCACTTTCTTACAATCGAACGGCACGAAAGCCACTATTTGTCAATCATGTGTTCTCATATTTTTGCATGGAGCTTTAAGAAACCGCCGACAGGTCTCTCATCTGTTGCCGGCCTCGGTGATAAAAGTAATGTGCGAATTGCGCCCCTCTTCGGAGCTACTTTTGATGCCGAAAGAGCTCCCCACTTTGTGTTTGACCCATCTGTACCCTGTCCAAGCTTCATTCGTGCGTCACTGCGCAGGAACACACAACTAGCACCTGCACTCAATTTCTATGTACGAGTAGGATCCGACAAGCTTCGCCGTTGCCGCATTTCCGACAATTCCCGGAGATAAACCAGGACGTGCTTCGATTTTTTAAATATCCAAAGATCCCCAGAAGTGCTCATCATTCTGTTGATTCAATTTTGCCCAACATGGAGCGTTTACCAACAGCGACCCGCCTCCTCATCACCTCCCTACCATCGCGAGTGTGTACACACCAGGCCGTCCGACCACGATTACGGCCCACAGCAACAATTAGCACACATTGGAGAGCTCCGCGACAAAAGAGATTCATCAGCGCTCCCTCCTCAGCCTCAAGTGCACCCACAATCGACCGCTCTGCGTCCAAACTTTTCAAGTCTGCCGACGAGGCAGTCGCCGATATTCGGTCCGGGTCCACGGTTCTCAGCGCGGGCTTTGGTCTCTGCGGTATCGCCGAAACACTGATCAGAGCCATTCGCGACAGAGGACCATCGCTGCACTCTTTGACTGCTGTCTCCAACAATGCTGGCATTGAAGGTGTTGGTGGTCTCGCTCTTCTCACCAATACCGGACAGGTCAATAAACTTATTCTCAGTTTTCTGGGCAACAACAAGGCATTGGAGAAGCAGTACTTGAGCGGAAAGATCACAATCGAGCTATGTCCACAGGGAACTTTGGCCGAGAGGATACGGGCCGCCGGTGCAGGCATTCCCGCGTTCTACACTCCTACCGCTGTAAACACGCTGTTGCAAGACGGAAAGATTCCGGCTCAGTTTGACAGTGAGGGTAATGTGATCGGCTATGGTTCACCACGAGAAGTCAGGGAGTTCAATGGCCGGAAATACCTTATGGAGAAGGCTCTCGAGGGTGATGTTGCAATTATTCGTGCTTGGAAAGCGGATGAGGCGGGAAACTGTGTATTCCGGTAGGCTGCAACCCTTCATTGCAGAAATTCGTTTAAAGTGCTGACACTGTATTCAAGATATACCACCAAAGCCTTCGGTCCCATAATGGCCAAAGCGGCCCGCCTGACCATCGTGGAAGCTGAGGAAATCGTCCCCGTCGGTGGTCTCAAGCCCGACGAAATCGACCTTCCAGGAATCTTCGTGGACCGCATTGTTCCCGCAACGGTCGAAAAGAATATCGAGATAAAGAAGACCCGGGATCCCAAGAACGACGGCAAAGTGTCGGAACCTAACGAGGCCGCCGCGCGACGCAACCGCATCGCACGTCGCGCAGCGAAGGAGCTTAAGCAAGGCTACTACGTCAACCTCGGCGTGGGCATTCCTACCATGGCTGCTACATTCGTACCGGAGGGCCGCACCGTCTGGCTACAGAGCGAGAACGGAATCTTGGGCATGGGCCCGCACCCTACAGAGGAAGAAGTAGACGCAGACATCATCAACGCAGGCAAGGAGACCGTCACGCTCCTCCCTGGCGCCTCGACCTTCGACTCCGCAGAGTCGTTTGGCATGATCCGCGGCGGCCACGTCGACGTCAGCATACTCGGCGCGCTGCAAGTTTCTGCTTCAGGAGATCTCGCCAATTACATGGTTCCCGGCAAGGTGTTCAAGGGCATGGGCGGTGCCATGGACCTCGTCGGCAGCCCCGATGCCACCAAGGTCGTTGTGGCCACCGAGCACATCGCGAAGGACGGAACACCCAAGATCGTACAGGAGTGCAAATTGCCTCTCACTGGCGCCCGCTGCGTAAGCACTATCATCACTGATATGTGTGTGTTCGACGTCGATAGGAAGAACGGCGGACTAACGCTAATCGAAACCGCACCGGGCGTCTCGGTCGACGATATTAGGGCGAAGACTGGAGCCGCGTTCGAGGTTTCGAAGTATTTGAAGGACATGGAATAAATCTGGTATAGATCGTACTTTTTGTATATTGAAGGCGTTTCTTTGCATCTGTGTTGCTGGGTTGGACATCCATCAGAGCGTTATTCTGGTTCATAGAACTCAGTGACTGGGCCGAAAGAGGCTTGATTGTAGATAAACCGTTTTTCGATACCGTAAATTTTCAAATCTTGTTTCTTATTCGAATCGCATGAAGCCTGTTTCTAGAATCCCATGTAAGAGAGTGAGTAACAGATGATGTACGTATTGCAAGGATATTCCCCAACAACCATTGGCGGGCAGCGCAAGGGAGGGATTCGGCCGCAATCTTCAGCCAGCTACTGCAGTTTTCAACATCACATTGCAAATGTTTCAGTGCTCGCTTTGGATCGAATTGCACTTTCTCACCAAGATATTTCACTTCATCGATGCTTCTCAACAGGCTTGCATTTCTCAAATCTGATGTCTCAAACGCGTGAGCATCCGGTTGGCTTCCACAACCGCTGGGCAATCTGGATGTAGCTATGCCCAAGGCCAGGTGCACCAGTGTCATCATCCAGGCCGAAAAGTAGTTGTTTTTCTAAGCATAGTATGGTTTCTCACTCATTGGGAACTACTGTTTATGATCCAATTGATCGTATCTATATGTCAAAAGATGAGACCCTCGTCCTCAAACGCATGAAGAAACAACTCTACGATGTATCCCTCCGCGTTGCCTCAGAGCCTTCTGATACGTGTCGGCTGCGAGTGCACAAAGATTGCAACCACGACGAGGGAGTCTTGATCTATCCGTATTTCACGGGCATGCTGCTTGGCTTGATATAGGATACCCCGGATCTTGTTCTGGAGGAAAGGAAGAAATAGTCTGGCATGTCACGGAAGCCATGAAAGACCTTTACTCTAGGGACTGAGTTCATAATGGTAGGCATGCTACCTTGAACGCATCCATCATTAGGTGTTCGAAAGGCTGGGGTTTGCTAACCCGGCATCGGTGTCAGGTATAAAGCCCGAAAATGTTCTAGCTAGCTGTACTCTCGACACTGGGGGCTAGATAACCGTCACTGGTACGGTCCTTGGCATTCTAGACATTGCGTTTGAGTTTAGAAGCTGACAATATGCGCCACAGTGCTCATGCTGTGGGGAATGTGATGCGGAGAAGTCCCGAGGGGCAGACGAGAGGGGTGTCGCGAGGGTGTCTGTTATTTTCTCACTAGAGCAGATGGTATATTTGAGTCCCCAATATGATCGTAATAGGAACTCACATTGAAGTACTTACTCGTGCAGTGCATATATGTTCTCGGCCGTAGGGAAATGCTGATGTTGAAAGGGTATGAAGAACTAGAGAAGGCGGGATTCCGGCCGGAACAAGAGACGTTTATGCGGCAGTTTTGCTATTTCGGATCTGGGGGTGAACGGTTTGTCGAATGAGTGGACAGCGGAGAATTGGGCTATAGCGTTGATGTCTGCGTCGAGATTCGCCGAGGAAGTGGTGAAGGAGCAACCTGAGCTGAAGTTTAAAAGATGGGGCTATGAGCTCGGGTCCAGGGCAGTGGATATGATTATTGGGATGATAAACCAACCCTTAACCGGGTACCAGAAGAACAGTAGATCAGATTCTGATGCATGCGTTGTGGCAGAAGGAAGTCTGAAGCTGCACTGTTCGAGTCTGAAAATATGGAGCCATGCATGCTCGTTTATGACCCATTCCCAGTTTTTTCGTTTCTATCCGATGCAAACAGTTCGGAAGTCGCGATTTATTTGAAGTATATTGATGCAGAACGTTCGAACCATTAACCTATATCGCCGCTTGTTCTTTGATGCTGATGATTGAATACAAGTTAAGTCATGAAACCGAGAGCCTTATACGCCGAAGAGTCCGATTTTTAACCCTAGAGTAAGATCACAAGAAGAAATGATCCACTGTCTTCCAGTTCACTGTGCAATGCAGGTCTGACATGAATCACTTTGCTCAGAGTACATCTATCAACTGGATAATCATTGAAGAAAGATCGACACTTATGCGCTTCGCGCAATTGGACAGGGTGATCTATATTTGAGCTCACAATACTATGGACAATCTAGAGCCGCTGATCCCCGCTTATCATGTTACTTCTCAAGTGATGATGGGGTTGATAGCTTCATCCACTGTCCTAACCACGTGATCCAGTCCCATAGCCAGCCCGTATCAGGCGCCCGTAGCTCAACGAATCCAAGCATCAATAGAACAAAGGATCTAGAATAAATTTGCAGAGAATGCACTGCAGTTCACACTACATGTCCATATTGTTTGGATAGAATCATGTGACATTTTGCTGCATTGCTGGGCAAATCTTGGAGAGAAAGCTTCGCCAAATTGCTTGGTATCACGACGATCAGTCTCTCTACATTCGATATTTTTCAATAACCATTGATCTCACATGGATCTCAGCTCTCATTGTTCCTCCAACGGTTCAACGGAGAACCATATCCCATATTTTACACCGCTCTCGGTGTTCCTAATATTGGCCGTCTCGTCGGCGCATCTTACTATCGGCGCCAATTCTACCCCCGAATATCTCCTCGAAGGACGCTATTTCTCGTAGCGCGGCTGCAGCCAGTTAGGCGGCGCCGATTTCCACTCGTATCTGCAACGGCAGAGCAACCGAACAAGCCATGAACGCCGATCTCCATGACGTTTCGACCACTGAATCAAGAGACAACCATGTCCTTCCGGGGCTTGTGTTTCCCCACGGGGGGAGGAGAGTAGTTCAATAGGGACTCGGCCACTTAATAGACCTTGCGTCGAGTTGTGTCCGTGAGCAGACTAGGCAGGGTAGCTTGTCTCTTACAGAATGCAGAGAATAAAGGCTGCTTATTTCCCACATATTTTTCAATTGTGACACCTCCCTCTCTGTGTCTCTCTCTTCTGCCTGTGCAATAACTATCGAAGTTCGTTTTCTTCACCAGAACATCTCCACAGTGCTGCCCTTCAGGTTGCACAAGCGCGGCCTTTGCGACGGCATCTCTTTGGGTCGGGATTGATCACTTGTGTCGGCTATAGATTGCACCACTATGGACAAGCCGGAAACAATGCATAACGAGAAGACCGAACGTTCTGTCGGACATTTGTCTGATGACGAAGCCATAACAATCACGGTCAACAACTCGCAACTGACGCGACAAGTTCTATGGAAGTTGGATGTTAGGTAAATACCCCCCAGTGCCGTTAGCATCAATTGTTGCAAGCATTCCTGACAAGATACTCAAAATAATAGGCTTCTACCCATTCTTGCGCTGCTTTTCCTTTGCTCCTTTATCGACAGGACCAATGTCGGAAATGCAAAAATCCTTGGACTTGAGAAGGATATTCATATCAACGACAATCAATACGCAATCGGATTGTGCATCTTCTATGCCACATACATAGCAAGGTTAGCAACATATGCCAGTCCAACTGGGGTCAAAGCTTAAATCTCGCAGTGAACTCCCGAGCAATCTAGTGATTAAGAAGGTCACTCCTAAGATATGGTTACCTATTCTCACAATAGTATGGGGTGCTCTCACAATGTGCCTGGGCTTCGTGAAAGGGTTCGGATCTTTCACAGCAGTGCGTGCACTGCTTGGTGTAGCCGAGGGAGGCCTTCTGCCCGGAATGGTATGTCAGATAGCTACTACAAGGAATGAACACCACATTAATTTTTACAGGTCCTGTATCTCTCACAGTTCTACCAACGCACCGAGTTTGCCCTCCGCATTGGTATCTTCTACACAGCTGCCTCTCTATCAGGTGCCTTCGGGGGTCTCCTCGCCCGCGGTCTTAACTCCATCGGACCAGCAGGAGGACTCGAAGGCTGGCGCTGGATTTTCATTGTGGAAGGTCTCATTACTGTTGCCGTCGGTGTTTTGAGCTACTTTGGCCTTCCCAACTCCATTGAGACAGCCAAATTCCTCACTGCCGAACAGAGAGCTCATGCCAGAAACCGCCTCGAAGAAGCCTCCCGCGCCCACGAGCCTTTCGACTGGGCCGAAGTTCGCCGTGGCATTTTCAACCTGCAAGTGTGGCTCTCAGCATGCGCCTACTTTTGCATCCTGTGTGGCCTGTACTCTTTTGGCCTCTTCCTCCCCACGATCATCAACAATCTGAAATTTGCTTCTAATCCCAACCAAGCCCAACTCTGGACTGTCATCCCATACGCCGTCGCCGCAGTCCTAACCGTCCTCGTCGCCATCCTCTCCGACAAGCTTGCCCTCCGAGGGCCCCTCATGCTCGTCACATTGCCCATCGCCATAATAGGTTATGGCGTGATGTCGTATTCAACGAACCCGAAGGTCCAGTATGGAATGACCTTCATGATGGCGACGGGAATGTACGCAAGCGTTCCTTGCATCCTGTCCTGGAACTCGAACAATTCCGCTGGCCATTATAAGCGCGCTACGACTAGTGGCTTGCAACTAGCAATTGCGAATTGTGGTGGCTTTGTAGCCAGCTTCACCTATAAGAAAAAGGAGGCGCCAAACTTCCATAAGAGCCATACCATCATGTTGGGATTGCTTTGTGCGGCTTGGCTTCTGTAAGTTTCTCTCCCTTCTCCTCGTTTCAATCCCTAGCTAACCTGTGCATCACAGAGTCGCAGCAAACGTTGCTTGGTGCTGGAAGATCAACCGCGACAAGGCTATGGGTAAATACGCTGAGTGGGAAGGAAGGGGTGATGATCGCGACCCGGAATTCAAGATGGTTTTGTAATGAGCTTTCAAGGCATACGCACGCGCTGCATTCTACTTCTGCAGGTTTTACGAGTATATATGATCAGTCATTGTCACTGTTTCAATTCTTTCTATATCGTGTGAAATAAGGCGAAAGCGGTTCTGACGCAAATTCTCTATCTGTTCTAGGAGGCACAGGCGTATTAGCGGCTTTCCTCTTTTGCAGTAGAACTGCGACATGTCCACTTGAATGATGATACGATGGTGCAATATGTAGAGTTGACGATTGCTGCTAAGTAAAGTATGATCTTGCTATACCCATGGTCTACATATGTCAATACGATTCTGAAATATGTGAGAAACTGACTGCAGACTGGCAAGACGGTGGAAGCGGAAGAAGGTGCAATTAGACAACTCTTTCTCTCTCCGATAGGATTCTACTACATTATTAATCACCTAATGTAGGGGTAAAACAAGCTCGCCTTTTAAATCACGAGTCACGGAGTCTCCTCATTGTAGATAGACGATCATGATTGGTAATGTCCTTAAGAAACATTGACGTGCAAGCTGGAATTTCGAAAACGCGTTGAAATATGACGGAACGTGATAAGAGACGCGTATATCTGTCTTCAGGCAACAAAGTTGCCTTGAAACACTGACCCTCCACTTACTGTAGTCGGTCCATGGAATTCAGAACCGCCCTGGGTAATTTGTAAGGGCAAATTCCCCCGCGAACTCCCATTTTCTCTGCCGAGATTATATTGTGGATTTCCGCCTACTGGTCCAGTAATATCTGACCTCGCTAGCTCCTTCACCCATCGCCGAAGCTCGCCAGCCACGGCGATGAACCCCGGATCGTTCGTTCCCTCGAACTTCGTCATGTCCATGTGGTTGCTGCGTATACCTATCGGAATGTAGCCGGGTAAGATGGCGGAGTGTTTTGGGACAACCTGAATAGAATGAGCATCCACTTCGATTAGGGTAATGGTTAACTTACAACACCGACCCCAACCAAGGGCAATTCTTCGTAGAAGCACGTAATTTCTGTAGGTGCAAATCCGTCCAGGGCACGCGATCTAATCATGGTGTGGAAACCATTCTGAACGCGTTCAAGCACTTCCGATTCACTCTTTAGCACAGCGAGAATTTCAGGATTTGTCTGCTTAACCAAGCCAATAGTCTTGCCCAGACGTTCTGCCCAATGTGCCAGGCCAGAACCATGATGCGGTGTACCAAGGAACACAATCCCCCTGGTGCAATTGAGAATCTGTTTGATGTGTCTCTCGGGCCTTTGTTGTGCTGTTGCTAGAGCCTGGATAACAGGGTTAGAGTCTGCATTCATCACCTGAACGGAGTTGCAAACTTACGTCCTCACATACAAGGCCTCCCAGGCTATGGCATACGAAGATAATCGGGCGCTCATCCTGTTATGATCAGCTTGGTTCTGTATTCTTCGAGACCGTTGAATAATCTACTGTATCATCGTCCTCTCTGTAGGTCGCAACAGCAGCCAACAGGTTCATTGCATGGTTCCCAATTCTATTCTTCGATACCATGCCTCGCCAGTCCGCGGGATAGGCGTCGTATCCGAATGTGAGTACACGGACATTGGGTAATTTCAAAGGTAGCAAGCTCTGAGGCCACGGTTCCGTCGCGTTTTTTGCTTTCCATGTCTTTTCTCGATCTCCAGTGAGTCCGTGTACGAAGACAATACTGCGTTGGAAGTTGTCAGCCATCCTCGTGTGACAACAAGTGAGGGGTAAGTCTCTTGCATGCTCACTCACTCTACTATGCTAGCGTCTGCTTCGTACAACAGCTTGATGCCGGAAGGGAATATTTTATTTGACTCTGATGACATCTCAAGGTTCGAAGAGCTCTCAGAAGAATGAGGTTCCTGGTCAACAATTTGTTTCGGAGGGCTGAAGGGCTACTTCATTGTAGTTGTATTTCATTGAGATGTTGGAGAACAGGACGAAGGAATTTGTATCCTCTAAGAGCCGTCCTGATGACTGACTAATTTGGCTCTACTATCATCATACGACAATTCGTTGGCAGATAGATGTAGCAAGACTTGCACAGAGTAACATCGTACTACTGCTTTAGATCACGAGAGCAATGTCAGGCTATTTAACTCGGTTTCGAGAGAACGATACGTGTCCTCAATCTTGCTCCTTCCTTTACCTTTGCTTCAACTTCTGCATTGAACTCAACACTATTATCAGCATGGAGCTCGTTCCGGATGAGGACGATCGCAGAGAATAGCATCGTCATGATCATGCTCATATTCATCAACATGGCTCCCAGTTCGGTTCTACCCATGTCAGTGGAGGAACCGTGCTTCAGGGCAACGTCACTATCAGTGAGCATCTATCCCTCACCCTGAAGTTATGGGGAACTGACATTTACATCCCCTATAGCCTCAGCTGCCAGCAGGCCCAACTTTGAAGGGACAATTTCCTACTCTTTGCCTGCACCTGTCAGTGAATTTGTCAACCGCGATGCACTACACAATCAGATCTACGCGCAGCTTCGCTCCAATCATCAATCAGACGGAACTACTCGCATAGTTGCCGTGTATGGACTCGGTGGAGCTGGAAAGACGCAACTTGTGCTTGATTATGTACAACGACACCGTAAATATTACAGGGCCACGCTCTGGATAGACGCAAGCACTGTATTCTCGCTACAGCGTGACATTATCAGTACATATCAAGCTTTGTTCAACCCAGCGCTACACCCCTTATCAGGGACAGTCAATGTCGAGTTCGCGTTGACAGGTGTTAAGAGCTGGCTCTCCAGCAGCAAAGAGCCCTGTCTGATGGTGTTCGATGGCGCGGATGATATTAACAACCGCGATGCCAGCGGATACATTGACATACAGCATTTCATACCAGATTCAGCATCCCTTCATACCATTGTCACGAGCCGAAATAGCTCAGTGGGAGGCATAACGCAGCTGGCTGGCATTCACGTGCGTGAAATGGAGGCGACGCAAGCTGCAGAGCTATTTTACCGCTACTCTCAGCTACCACGCAATGACTTGGAGATTAGAAACGAGGTCATCGCTATTGTACATGAGCTCGGATATCTAGCTTTGGCTGTTACTCTTGCTGCTTCTTACATTGGTTCAACTCCACGGCTACGCTCCAACATCAAGACCTATCTACCGGACTACAGACGAAGGCGACGGGAGATTCTCAATCGAAACCCTGATGGTTTGGTCCATAAATACCAGCACAGTGTCCTTACTACATGGGAGACGTCCTACGAAGCTATCGCCAAGCTATGTCCGGAAGCGTCGGCTCTGATGACAAGTTTATCGTTTCTCAACTTCGACGATATATTTTTGGAATTATTCCATGCTGGCAAACCGAACAGAGACATGTACACCTTGGACTATGATGCTCCTGATCATTACCGACGCATAGTCACTCCAGAGCATAATCTAGAGCTACACAAGCTTGAGGACCACTTGCAGATACTGAAGAGTTACTCGTTTGTGGATTGGAGCCCGGATAGTCAGAGTTACTCAATGCATAAGTTGGTGCATGCTTGGGGTTACGATAGGCTTGGGAAAGAGCAAAAGCATCAAGACAGCTTAATAACGTGTCACCGTCTGGTCCTAGCAGGCAGCTGCGGGAAAACGCCGGAAGCTCGGCTTCGACTGCTGCCGCATATCATGGCGAACTTTGCAGCGATTCAAAATGCAACGAGACTGTCAAATTCAATTTCAACGATTCTGCTTGACCATTTAAAAATGGCGGGGTTCTTTGTTGGCAGTCTGGGACGCTGGACAGATGGCAATTTGATTCGTCACTTTGTATATCATGAGACCAAAAGGATCCATGGCGAGAACTACAAGGATACAATCCAAGCACTGAGTGATCTCGCAGGTACCTTGCATGGGCTAGGACGGTATGAAGAAGCACTTTCAATGCTCATGGAGATACTAGAGAAGCGTATGCGACTATATGGAATGCAACATCTAGCTACGCTCGGCACAATTAACAGTATTGCAACGGTATGCATAAGCCTAGGGCAACTGGACAAGGCAGAAGATATGTCTAATGTTGCGGCGGGGCTGCTCTACATGTATCATCAGGACAGTTCTTTCTTTCTTGAGGCGACGCACTCCCAAGCCATATTGCTTATTCTTCAGGGAAAATTGGATATAGCATTCTCGGCGCTGAAAGCGTTGATGGAGGGGAATGATGAACTTTTTGGCAATGATACACACAAAACACACGAGGCAATACAGACATTCGCAATAGCGATTGGACGAAAAGGGGACAAGGACAAAGAGATTGAAATTCTGGGGAGATTGCTAGAAGCAGCCAGAATGTTCGAAGGTGAAGATCATCCATTGACAATCACAACGATGGCACTCTTTGCAGACCGAATCCAGTATCAACCAGGCCAGTTGAAAAATGCGATCGAAATGACCAAAGAGGCGCTGGAGAAGTGTGAACGGCATCGTGGGAAACACCACCCAAAAACACTCGAAATAATCGATACTCTCGCAAATATGCTTCGGAGGGATCAACAGCTGAGCGAGTCAGAAACAATGTTCAAGGAGGTTTTTAGAAGAAGACGGCGGGTCTATGGTGATAATCATAAATGCACAATCTCGACATTGGAAAGCTATGCTACTACAATATCTGAACGGGGTCGGGCAGACGAAGCAATTCGGATGCTCAGAAACGTGGTACAGTGGAGGATACGAAATCTAGGCGAGAATGATCCTTCCACACAGAAAGTCCGTCGGCGTATCTCAGAGGCTCAACCAAACTCTGCCCGATGACCGCCTGGTAGCAGGTGGACACGACCATTGCAGATATTAGAGATAAAGGTTGGCTACAACCCTTAGTATTTGGGTCTGTTATCTAAATTGAATGCAGCCTGTTTGTTTTCTTTCATAGCGAAACGTATTACAGTGTACTTAGTTTTTATTATCAATTTCACGTTCTGCTTTGCACTTCTGTGCATAAATATAACTATTGTGTGCAATGAAGCTGTTGCATGAATCACCCACCCCCTACTTGGCTACCTTATACTTTTAGGTCATCATTATTGTGCAAAGGTTATTAATTAGATATACTGGCACAGGCTGCTATAAAGGACACATTCTTCTATTTCTAACTAATATGGAGTAGCACGATGAAATACAAATAGTAAAGGGTACTTGTCCGTCCTACCATGTGTTTTGCAATATCATGTCTGAGATGAGAGAGAGAAAGAAAAAAAAAAGGGCCGAACCGGAGTCGAACCGGTGACCTATAGAAAACGAGTATGATCGCCTGTATAGATGATGCACTGCAGTCTACCGCTCTACCCCTGAGCTACCGGCCCGAATGCTGTTTGTTGATGTTGGGATTTGAAATTATTGACATTATATTCCTACATCAATCTTGCTTCCGATAATCGAAAACCTCATATTCCTTTGGGGTCAGTGACGAAATAATTCGTGCTTATGTGTCAGGTAGACTAACTAAGTGACTAGGTAATTAGTTGTTCTCAATTGTGCCCCACAATGTGGCTTGAACCACCCCAAATGGGTTAGTTTAGCCGGCGTTCACTTCTTCGTTTTCTCGATGACTTCCTTCACAATAAACGCTTGGCATAATCTCCGCGGTGTTGTATTTGGTGATACAACAAACTTGCATTCCTCGTACTTGTAAAGTGTATGTTACAAGAATGATGTGGGACACCTGTCGATATCCTCCGGCCGCCATTTATCTTAAGAAAAGGGGGAAGTATCTATAGCTTTCTAGCAACCCAGAATGAGGGTGTGTATATACTCCTCAGCATACTTCTCTCGTTAGAAATATATCCTGTTTCCAAACCCCTAGGCTTATGCTTCTCAATCCTGAACCCAAGATGTTCCACCAGAGCAATTACCTCCTCGTTCGTTAGTTCCACAGATCCTGGGTCCGCGATGCCTTGATCCTTTCCACCCTCTTTCTCCAGTTTGTCCTTATCCTCGCCGGAATGGTGGGACCGGGATGCATGATGCCAGAGCAACGGACCAAGATTAATCCACAGCCCACCAGCCTTCAAGCAATTTCGAACAGTCTCGATATATCGAATCACATTAGGTGCAGTGTCGATGAAGAATACTGTCGCAACCGCATCGAACATTCCAGCGAATTCGCCATTCTTGTCGCTATAAAGCACACAGAAATCGCCAGTCACCATACTCATTTCCCCTGGCTCCTCGACACTTCCTTCGCCAGCAGCAATGGGCCCCGATAGTGCGGTGGCGGGATGCACGTCAGGGACCCCGAAAGTCCTAAATTGGTCGTCACGCGAAAGATGGTTCGACCCATTGAGTGCAAAGGGCGCAATCGTGAATTGTCTTGCTCGCTCTGTCCCATTCAACACCAAAGAGCTTGCCATGAGCTCGTGATAGGATATCTCATTGCCCTGAGCAGAGAACCCAGCGCAGCAAATGTCAAATACGAGTCTACCTAGTCCGGCTCCTGGAACCAGGACATGGAAATCAGATTTTGTGGCTCCGCTGCTGGACCTTGAAGTCCATTCTGCATTCAACGTGTCGAGAATCGGGGTAAAACATTTATCTCTTTCGACCGCGCCCTCAGCACTCCACTCCCGATAGAATTGATGTATGCAGCTTCGTGCCTTCTCTAGGTCTGTTGGAGTGGCTTTACCGCCGTCCAGAGCATCGAGGACGGTTTCGTAGACTTTGAGCTCGTCGTGGGCGTGCTTTTCATCAACGATGGTTGCCACCCATTCAGCGTCTAGGGAAGGTGCAATGAAGCCCTTGAATCCAGCGCAAAATATGGCTTCCGCCAGAGCAGCATTAGAAGAAATAAGATCGTCGAGTTTATTGAAGTTGTCCAGGATGGAGAAGGGTGGCTGTGAGAGCAGTGTCCAGTGCGATGATGGAAGGGAGTAGAATGCTTGTCTTCGAACGTGTGTACCATTGAAATGAGCAAGACGGCGGTATGATCTTTCGTCTTGTTAGATAGGTGCTGATCATATTAATAGCCTGGGAACATGGTGACGTACCGAAAAGAGTCTAATACTGAGAGTAGATGAGCGCGTTCTTCCGCATCTTGCATCGGATCGAACCCCCCTGTTTCATGCTCGTCGTTCTCCATGGATTCAGCTTTCTATAAACGTCGACTTGCGGCGCTCTCTTGAGTATACTCAGATCGGCTTCGACGTAGAGAATCTTCCTTGTTGAATTGCGGCAGCAGAGCACAAATCAAGTTCTCGAAATTGCGATTTCCAGATTGACTCTAATCTTTTGATACCATTGGCTCGCCTATTATATCGTAACCCCCGAACTGAGCCGTAGCTGCGTGTTGCTTGTCGGCGATTCCTTAATGATCAAGTGGGATGCCAAGCTTCGACCCACGAATTCCGAACACCTTCCGACATCCCTAAGTTCCAAAGCTCTGAAAGCTTATCCACATTTCACAACGAAAACTTCCCACCATACTCGCATCCACCTCCTGTCTCTTCCATTACATCCGAATCCTCAAGATACCCAGCGGCTATGACATCAGGAGTCCCCAACGGCGAATCCTCCATAGAGCCCGTCGAGGTCTCCTTCCCCCTCCCCCGCGCCCCGCAAACAAACATCCACCTCCAACTCACCAACAACAAAACTTCGCTCCTTGTCTTCCTCACGACCGCAGCTGCGGATCATACATCCTTATCAGCGCCGCTCGGGTCTTTCGTCTACGCAATGCCGAACCTTCGCGGCAACCCCGCCGATGCACTATCTACGCCATTGTACACACATAGTGGGAATCTCGATTTCACGACGAGGTTGGCCAAATTGCTTGCCAGGAAGGCGGGAAAGCCGGTGTATGTCGGCAATTCGATAAGTTTCGCTAACGCAGGAATGGGCGGAACGGTTGAAGAGGAGATGGAGGGGTTTAGGAGGTGTGTGGAGGTTATCGTAGGGCTTGTGCAAGACCAGCAATCATGAAGACTGCCATGCCATTGTCTTAAGGGCAAAACCCGCGATAGCGCGGAAAAAGCTGCATAGAAGGATGAAAGTTCACATTGGGCGGATGGAAGAATCAATTGGTAGGTATTGCATGCTATGTGAGTCAATGAATGTTCACTAATTCACGTCGCGGTAGCACAAAAAGCGATTGGGAGTATCATGATTTCCGTAATTGGCTATATCATGAAAGACAATCTGTGGATTGCTATCAAAACACTCCTACTGCTGTCCCAACCTCTCCTTGGCGCTTTGTTTGGCCTCGTCAGACACATTAGGGTTATTGAGGGTAGCCTTCAATCCGCCAGCGCTGCACTCCATCATCAGTATATCTCATTCTATTGGTTCCAAATGGGAGCGGCAACAACTTACACATTGTTGGGGTTCTTGTTGCTATCGTCATTGCTACCAATGTTGCCGCCGTCAAATTCCTCATCGAGGACCTGGCGGGAATGCTGCTTGGACTCCTCAGAGGTATCTAAGCTGCATTAGCGTAGATATTTAAAGGCCATACCAGGAGCAAAGATGCATACTGGGGTTGTTGAGGTTAGCCTTGTGGCCACCGACGATGTTTCCTACGTTAGACATGTTGAACTTAGGCTGTGGGTTGTGTAGGGGTTGAAATGGGTTGTTAAGTTTTGAAAGGCAGAGTTGTTTGTTATACAGAAGAGATGATTTGAGCTGATAGAGATATAACTTCAATCCGCGACCATCAGGCCCATACTTATACCTTTGTCTCTTCCATACAAAACGATCCAATACCTCAGAAGCGTCACATTGACTCACAAAACACCCGCTCGATCTTCATCATTATCATACCTACGTCAATGACTTCCATCATCCCCAGTCGTCACCTCATAGGATAAAGGGGATACGCATGGCGAATCCGTCGCTCAATGACGCCTTTTCCTCGCTATCCCCATCGCATAATATGGAGAGCGTCATCACTGTCCACGAACCATCCCCACAATCAGTTCGGAAGCCACAGCGTGCTGAGATCTCACCAGCTAGATCACCATGCGGGGAGGAGAGACCCAATTGCCATGTGCCTGTATCTGGCACATTACTTCAGATCCTATTATCACACCTTAGCTACATTGACCGAACAACTAAAGCTAATTGTGATGTTTTAGTCAATCTTACTTACAGAATTAGGAGCTGATCGACCGAGATGTGCGGCCAGACCTGCCGCTCAAGCTCAGATCTAAACGTCCTCTGCGATAGAGTACCTGGTACCTGACTTCCAGGCGCCCCGGCAATGATCAGCCTTCAAGATCGGATTCGGGCCAAACTGATTGACTAGGGACCATGAGAGATGGTTCGATCGATTTACAAAGCTAGGCAACTACCTCTTAGTGCAGGCGGAATAGGCACGGGGGTTACTCACAGGAAAGATAAAGTGGGGAATTGGGAATATGCAATTTCATCATCGAATTGTTTCTGAGAGTCCATCATTCCCCGAACAATCATCCAGTTTTCTGCGTTCTAAAGTTGGGTCTAAAAGGGGAGCTATTCTGATGGCACAATGGTCAGACCCGTGCTTCATGTAGGACTGCATCAATCACCTTGCTCTCTTTCTTTGTTTGAGTCTTGCATACTACTCGATCATGCAATCATTATTTGACGCCTCGGGGACTATAACAATACTGTATCAGAGTTATCTTCGAGAATTCCATGACGTCAAGATGGGTTCTTAGACAGTGCAAATCACGGGACCGCGCGGTAGCGTAATGTACGCGTCGCTCGCGTAGTAGTGCATCGAGCTGATCGACCGACCCCAACTGTAGTCAGTGGCTCAATCCGCACACAGACATATTTTTTGCTGGCATCATTGATGACGATATCGGCGGAGGGCAATTCGAGTAACATAATGGTGGATTGGGACCTGCCTCCAGGTCCCTAAATTGAGTAAATTGGCCTAGTAAGATGTACATACACGAGAATGACCCAGTCGGACCATCCGTAAACTCCATTCCCACAAGTTGAGTGATTAAGGTCGGGGCTCAGTCTACGAGCCCCTCAGTGCCCCCGATTATGATCCCATCCTTTGCCGTTTTTCAGGCCCCCTGATGATGCATTTTGGAAAAAGGAAATTGGATTAAAGACGCCAAAACACTCCACCAACTCCCCTCAGTTGGTCTCATTGAGTTGTGAAACTAAGAAACGTCGGGAATCACGGTTCAAACCGAGCAAGAGTTTGTCGTGTGGTACAAACCTTTTTCTTCTTAACATCGCCTTTAGTGACGTATGTCATGGGGATTTTCATACTTTTTTTTCCAATGGTTTCTGTTATTACGGTCTCGAGGCCGGCACGGATACGAACCTGACGCGGCATTGGATCGCGCATGTGACGATCGGCGGGTGAACGTATGCGGGTGACAATGGCATTCAAGTTGCTGTGCCTTTATGGTGGTAGTTTCGCGAGCAGACCGATGCCCATTATAGCTAGAAGTGACCGCGACTGAGAAAAGAAACATGTCAGAAGCCCTATTTCTTTCGGCAAATATAGCGAAGGGGGACAGGGGGGGCGAACTGCAAAACAGTCCAACTCTCTGTCTATACTGGCGTAGGAGTAGGGAGTCCGTTCACGTTCTCCGACTCCCTGCGCTTGGCTGATGCAATTTGGCTGTCCTAAATTAGCAGCAAGTCAGCAAGAGGTCATTCCTCTTCGCCGCAGGGCGAATTCAATTCTAGTAAGTTTGGATAACTGGATTTCTTGTACGCACGTCAAGTCCCGTCTCTGCAAAGCTACGCTTGGGCTTTCCTGAGGCCTTCTTCCTCTTCTTCTCCTTTTCTGGCTTCTTCTCGCCAGGCTTGAAGAGATCGTCAGGAAGTTGATGACTGGATCATTAGCATAAATGAGATTAGCGGAGATCAGGGAGCACATACTTCCGAGTGTGAACAACACGAACCGACATGACGTCTTCGTTGTAAGTATCGGACATGGTGATAAATCGCTTGAACTCCGAAACAGGAAAGGAAATGTCTAGTGAGCGCGTACCGCCTATACCAGAATGTATTAGCTGGGGTGGCTCATAATGTGACCTGGAGTATCATACCTTCTGGCAACGTGAGTCCGATGTAAAAGGTTGTGGTGTAGATGATGTGTCGTTCATCAGCACCTTTCACGAGATCGTCGACCGATTGCCCTTCCGGGACTTGAAACTCCATATTGCCCTGAATGATTCGTTCGATTTGGTCTTCCGTGTCACAAATGTGAACGCGGTCGACGCCTTTCGGATACGGACGAGCCCTATCTACGCCCGCATCGCCATCATCGATTCCCTTCACCAAAAGCCGTGTTTTAGACTGTACAAGACCTGCGAAAAGGTCATGCGCTTCTTTGGTTCGGCTAGCTGCAATGACACTGAGATAGTACTTGTGGTCCTTGGTGAAGAATGAGTGTCGCTCAAACAGATCTGCCCATGTCTTCTTTCCAGTGATGATGGACCCTAAGATTGCATCTGCCCTCGCAAATTCATCCATCATTATGCCCTTGGTCGAATGCATTATTGTATGGGTTGCGCACATGGAAGGAAATGCTGGGGTGATGATCGGCATCAGATGAGCCCGGTCTTGGGGATAAATCGCGGGGTTCCAAACGCGTAGGTTCATCGTTCCTTCCTCAATAGACTTGAGGATGATAGGCGCTGGCCAATTCCACTTCAACATCAATCCGAAGAACTTGGAAAGAATAGTGGCTCCGCAAGCGAATGGGTATAATTGGCAGATGCGTGCGACCATTATGGCCCATGCGACACCACCAGGAAAACCGAAAACAGCACCGTATATGCCTCGTTCTGTATCAAATTAGTTGTTGGCCATGGTATGAAAGAGGCTGTTGCGACTTACGATTCGACCACAGCTTCACTGCTCGAAGCGCGTGACGGAATGATTTGACCTGCGGCACAGCTTGTAGAAGCTCGGCGCACACCCTCGTTCCATTGACACTTCGCATCGCTGTATCATCCAATCCACGCAGTATGCCTTTCTCGGTGAGATCGAAATCCTTCGGTATAGAAGACTTGCTCGGCAGGGAGGCAAACAATAGATCTATACTGACACCACGGTATTCCATCTTAATGATCGGGACAAAGGTATCCTTCACTGGTACGAATTCGGTGATGTCGGACTCGTTAGACATCTCGCGGAACGTAGGAGGGAAGTGCTCGAAGAAATCGTCGAGATAGATATGTTTCGGCGCGACAATCAAGGTATCGATATCAGAACTGGGGCCATAGACACCCAGTGCATAACTTCCGAACCAGAAGATCTTCCCTCCTGAGCTGTCAACAGTAGATGCAGGGAGTCCCTTTGCCTTTCCCGCGCGTCGGATGAATTCTTCAACGACTTTTTGAAGATGATCGAGGACCCGTTGCCTATGCTCGTTAGAAGGTTAGAGAATCAATGGCAGGCAATGCGAACCTGACGTCGGTGCCCTCGGGGGTCTCGAAGTTGTTCTCCCGTTTCAAAGCTTCTATCAACTGATCGTTCAACTTGAGATCCGCCTCGGTGGGCTGAGCCTCAAGAATAGGCTTTGTAACACCCCATTGGTGCTTCTGACCTTCCATGGTCGATCAGATGATCTGTGATGGTATACGATTGCGCGGGTCGCTACGGCGCACAAGAGTAGGGGCCGTGGTTGCCTGGAGATTGTACTATCAAAGGAGAGTGAGCGGATGAGAGGCCGATATGAGGTCTTCAGATTGAATGTGTGGTAGATTCAGCGTTTCCGCATGGCGACGCAACCACTTTCGAGCTTGTGGGTGGTGAAAGAGAGAGTGATGGGATGCGCAGTTGCTGTTGATGAATGAGATATGCTGCTAGTAATCCACGCTAGGTGCGCGCTACAAGCTCAAGCCACATGTGGCTAGTGACCTATTCAAACTTCCTATCCGGAGCTTTCAAGTCCTGTTCTATTGTTGTTCCATCACACAATGCGTGTGTTTTAGACTGGAGTCTGTACTGAAAGAAACCTGGCGAGGCACTGACAATACCCATTCATTATTGTGCAATCTGTGACGATGTGGTGTTAATCTTCCCACCGCTCCCATGCTTCTCGCCATGACTGGGCCACGGTTGTGTATTGTCTGCCCCAGTATGATCGAGCCAACGGTTCACAGATAGGGAAAACGATGTCCACTAGGCAAAAGCACCTTTCATACTCGTACAATCTGACTATATATTTTTCTTATTTGAAGCGCGGTAAGCGATGTTAAGAGCGGGGTCGTAAGCTCAACAACAATGCTCACCATCCTGACTAAACCTTCTTGCGGCATCAGACCGAGACATGCTGCGAAGAGGAGGAGGAGACTATTGCGGGGTCGAAGGAATGGTCAACTTTATAAACTATAAATAATGGTTCAGTTTGAGTTGAACCCAATGGAAGTAGATCTTCTGTCTTTCAACGTAACAGTGGATATATTCCAGTTTTTACCGCATCAGAATCATCATCAAAATGACTCTAAAATTGTCCGTTGTGCAATCTGCCACCGACTTTGATAAAATTGCCCCCATGGATCACGATGCTTGGAAGATCCCCTACAACCCGCAACTCAAGCACTTCCGCCCCCAATTCCCAACCCGAGAGCAAGCAATCGCCTACGCTCGAGAGAACTCGAAGTGTCGATTCGAGGATCGAGATCCAGAGAAGCAATTTTGGCTCAAAGTTGAAGACGAGAATGAAGAGGTAATTGGGGCCGCTCAGTGGGCGGTAAACATTCCAGCCGAGGGAGCGGAACGGACAGTGGCAAGCTGGTATCCCGAGGGAAGCGAGGAGAGGGAGTTTGCAGAGAGATTTATCAATGGCCTTTGGGGATTTCTTGGAGAGAGAGTTACCAGGCCGCATATGGGTGAGTTCCTATTTCGCTTCTGTTCAAAATAAGGCCACACATTCAGCAGGAAGCCTTTGGTGACGTTTCCATGAATAGATCTGTTATCCATAGTTGTGCATGTGGAACATCGCTATCGAGGGGCCGGTCGGATGCTGATCAAATGGGGGACTGCAAAGGCAGACGAGCTAGGTAGGTCGACATCATGTAGCTGTTGGGAGCCCTGTGGCCTTACAATTATAGGCATCGAAACCGTCATAAGCTCGCTACATTCCGCTCGCGGAGCTTACGAAAAAAGCGGACTGGGCTACATTGAGGAGATCCCACCGAGCAGGGATTTGGAAGTGGAAAATCCTAGTGCAAAGTGGAAGGAGCTGCAGGCAGATGACTTAAGTGGATGTTTGATGTGGCGGCCGGTTGGCAGAGATTTTGTCGTGGGGGAGGATAAGGCACCGTGGCAAGAGTAATTCATAGATCTGACTGCTTGAAATTGAATGGAGAAGTTCCCACATTAAGCGCAATCTTCCATCTATCTATGAATGTCCATTCACCTCTGCCTTCTTTATCTTCTCCTCTTCTGCGATCGTTTGCTCATATGTTTCATACTTGTACTTGTGCCCAGGATGGTCATTCCTCAGTCGCTTCTGTCCTTTTCCATATATCCGTTCCCTGTATGTAAGCACTTCTGCATCTTCAGTGATGGGGTCATCCAAGAGACCTCTTTTGCGGAGCTCGGGTGTCAATAGCTCAGTGACATCCTCAAAGCTGCCTGGTGAAGTTACATAAGCGATGTTGAATCCATCTACGTCCGCGATGTCGACCCACTGCTCGAATATATCGGCAACTTGGGATGGGCTACCTTTAGGCATAGCGCCAGATCCACCTATTGCTACCAGTCTTCCAAGATTTCGCACTGTGAGAGGCGGAACATCGTCTCCGGAGTACTGTAAGTTGTACTGGGTAGATTGAGACAGCTTCTGCCACTGGGCGTATGGAAGGTCCTTATCGGTGAGCAGGTAGTCGGGATCAAACTTGGAAACATCAACGCCAGAAGATGCACACCATTGCGCTAGACCGCCTTCCTCGGAAGCGTACTTCAAAGCTTCGCGATGCTTTCGTTCGGCATCCTCTTCGTCGACACCGATTATCGGTGTGATCATTGCAAAGATCTTAATAGATTGAGGGTCACGGCCAGCGGCTGCTGCCTGCTCGCGGATTTGTTTCACGCGAGGTGCAACAACATGTGGAGACAGGCCGGCTACAAAGATGGCTTCCGCGTGAGTCGAGCCAAACTTCATCCCAGCACTACATATTATTAGAGTTGTTTCTGTTGAAGGTGATTGCGTTGATTTCGACTCACGGTGATGTTCCCGCCTGAAATAGTACTGGCGTTCGTTGGGGGGATGGGTCAACAATAAATGGGGCATCGACAGTCCACTTTCCTTCGTGCTTGATTGTACGAATGCGGGACGGCTCTGCGTATATTCCCTTCTCAGAATCCTCTATAAGAGATTCATCGGCCCAGGATCCTTCCCATAGTCTATGATTGAATCAGTACCGTTCATATCATATAGATCCTTATGTCCTCACTTGTATAATATACGGAGGTACTCGTCCGCATTGTCATATCGCTTATCGTGATCAATGTATGGAAGCCCGACTGCTTTTGATGCAGCCTGTTTCCATGAGGTGACAATGTTCCACCCAAACCTACCACCCGTTAAGTGATCTAATGTCGCGAAGCGTTTCGCAACCACATAAGGCTGTTCGTACGATGTCGAAGTAGTGACGGCGAAGTTGAGGTGCTTTGTCACTGAGGCCATAGCAGAGATGGGCTGGTTTGATAAGCACAAAGTGAGCCGTATGATCTGCATAGTCTAACGGATTGAGATACATACGATTACAGGGTCTGCCATTGGCCATTGCGCTCCCGTGCGGAATGCTGGCTCAGTGCCGCCTTTGTAGCTATGTATGTGTAAGTTTCCATACAAGTAAGACAGCAATGCAGAATGCTCACACGTCGTAAGGCCCAAAAGTATCAGCAAGGAAATACCCTACGAAACTCCCCTTCTCCAGTATCTTGGCCAAATCAGTCCAGTATGTCAAGTCCCTGCGCTTATCCCGGCTTCTGTCTTTGGGATTCCGCCACTGACCAAAGGCCAGATGGCTGGGCGTAAACATGTCAAATGCATTGAGCAGAAGTTTCTTTTTCGGCCTGGCATCTGTACTGGCATGCTCTGTAGATGCGCCGTTGCCTTCTATGGAGCCCATGTTGGACAACGAAATCGAGAGTCGAGAACTGGTCTATGAGAGAGTGTGATTGACAGGAAAGTCATACAACGAACCCCAAGACATAGTTATGACTCGCACTAATTATACTTTCTTCAGGGAGGATACATACTACCGATGATATGGTTGACACAATGCGAGGCACGTCTTACGTCTTCCAACTAGCCGTCTGCTTGCTGGAACACTCCAGCGCTGACAATGTCCTGTGCCGCAGATGCGGAGAAACTCATGTTGATTTACTCCACTTATTACCACGCAAGAGACTTCAATTCGGGAATAACAGGACTCTTATCTCCTAATCGTGATGATTCGACTGGTTGAGAAGTGGGTTTCCAAGATATTGAACGTTGGAATGGTGGGACATGATGATGATTTCCTAACCATAATTGCGCCATCTCAGCTCCATCTTGCATCTCCAATGCTTCTTGGCTCTCCATCCTCAGAACAGTCACGCCAAACAACACTCCTCATCTTGATTCCGATCACCGGAGACATGCATCTTGCCTTTCGGATATGGTTTCAATCCAATTGCATGGAGCAATGCAAGCTATAAAAACGTCACGAAATCCTTGGTAATAGGCCCACTGTTGCTATTCTTGGCTCGGCTCTTGCACCCATATGTTCTTGGCTGTTCAAGATCCTAGTGAACGCCTTATCATGTATAAGAGGTGTGGAAATAAATATCTTGAACATGTCGGATGAATGAAGGGTTGTAGTTTGCTGCTACAGGACAAATCTGCAGCATGAGTTCTTCAAAGCAGCCTCAACACGAAGTCACAGCGGTTCCAGCAGTGACCATCGATCATGATGTCGCTGCACAATCCCGGAAAAATGCAGCTGCCGTTGTGTCGCGTGCAGATGTCGACAATCTGAGGGATGATCCCGAGGCGAAGAGAGCCTTCCTGGCAACATTCACTGCCGATGAGGAGAAGAGTATTATGCGCAAGGTCGACAAGCGCTTCATTCTGCTTACAGGTATCATGTTCATGATCAAGCAGGTATGCCCGTGCTTTGTTATTTATTGAGTAAACATTTACTAACACGTTACGACCAGATCGATGTTCATAACGCCGCAAACGTCAAAGTTCTCCAAGTCGGCAAGCCTTCCAATGTATTGAAAGAACTGAAAATGAGCTCCAATGACTACAACTGGGTTGGATCCATATACGGTGTATGTACATTCACCACGACCGATCCATCACTGCCTCGCCATCTAACGGATTCAGATCGCATACATTGTTTTCGAAGCTCCGAGCAACCTTCTGCTAAAGCGTATGCTGCCACACAACTGGCAGGCTCGCATCTTCCTCACTTGGGGCATAATCACAGCATGCCACGCTGCCGCACGAAACCGCCATGACATGTACGCCATGCGATTCCTTCTAGGGTACGTAGTTCATCCTAATCACTGTACTAATGTTTCATCTCAATTTAACATCCCCGCAGAATGTTCGAAGCCGGCATGTTCCCCGGCGTCATGGCGCAATACTCCTCGTGGTACCGCACAGAAGAACTAGGCCGAATCGTGACCTACTATTTCTGCTTCAGCAACGTCTCCGGCATCGTTGGCGCACTATTGACCTACGGAATCAGCTACATGGACGGCGTCGCGGGCTTGTCCGCCTGGCGCTGGGTGTATCTCCTCGAGGGCATCGTGACCATCCTATTCTCGGGCGTTGTCTGGTACTACCTTCCGGACTACCCCAAGTCTCCTAGGAGTAATCGCTGGTTCACGGCCCGCGAGCAGGAGTTCATCGAGACGAGACTTCCTGAGAACGCGCCATTGACTAGTGATCCTGATTTTTCGACGCACGAGATCAAAACAGTGCTGAGCGAGTGGTTGATCTGGAGTTTCATGCTCAGCCAGACGTTGGTCAACCTTGGGTACGTCTCCTCCTATCCCCAAACCACTCTTTCCTCCCCCTAAGGGAAGGACGGCCCACCGACTAACACACGGTTTCTGACAATGCTACAGCGGCTACGCCCTAACATGGTACCTGCCCACCATAATAACCAACCTAGGTTTCGTCGGGCTGCCCCGCAACCAACTCCTCCTTCTCCCCCCTTGCTTCGCTGCCTTTCTCGGCCTCATCTTTTCCGCATGGTTCATGTCGCGCGCGTGGCTCGTCCGCCCAGCCTACATAATGTTCATCATGTCCGGCATGGTTGTCTGCTTCGTCCTGTTCTTCGCCATCACGCACTCCCGCGTCGGCATCTACATCGCCTGCGTCCTCGGCACCCTGTTCTACCAGTCGTACTTCCCGGCTTTCTGGGCGTGGAGGAGCGCCACGCTGACGGGGAGTACGGGCACGGCGTTCACGCTGGGTTTGCAGTCGGGGATTGCGCAGTTGGGGGGTGTGGTTGGCCCGCAGTTGTTTCAGTCGAAGTGGGCGCATAATGGGTATAAGAATTCGTTTGCGATTGCGGCGAGCTTTACCATTGCCGGGTGGGTTAGTAATTTGTGGACGTGGTGGATGACGAGGAATACGGAGTACGATGTCATGCGGATCCAGAGATTGAAGTTGAAGGCGAAGAGGGAGGGGAGAACGTACGGAGAGGACGATGTCAAGGTTTTTACTGAGAGGAGGTTTTACGACGGAATTAAGAGGGTTAAGGGGGACGGGAGTAGTGATGGTTCGTCTGTGTGATATCCATATGCCGGTCTTCGAAGAAGAATGCACGTGAATGGAAAAGGATAAAGCTTCAAGTATGAGGCGAACAGGTAGACGAGTCGGAATCCAGAATAATGATCTCATACAATTGATACAACTAGATACACAGAGTAAACATACACTCCCCAAATTCCCCAAACGCCAAGTCCCATAATGACAAAAAACCGAAATAATGTACAAGAAGAGGAAGTAAAATATGCAATGACGAGGAATATACAAGTGAGACTTAGTGTGAGAAGTGAGATAATCTAGTTGGGGTATCATGGGATTAGGACAGTGGGAGTAAGTTGGAGACGGTGGGACACTTTTGGTACGATTGATAGACGGTCGAAGGATGTTCGCTGAAAACGCGGGAACGCTAGAACGCTAAAGGGATGTCGCTGTGTTGATGGACGACTGGACAAGACTTGAATGGCTAGTAGTAGGTTTATGTCGAATGATATGAAGAGATGTGAATGTGTTTGTTGTGGACGTAACGAATTGGAGGCGGTAGATGTATGTCGAATAAATTTAAGGGAAGAGTCGACATTGAAAGAAATGCGGAAGCGGATGTTGTAGCGTCATCGCAGTGTATATCGAGGCGTTGAATCGTCAAAGCTCAGTTTCATCCCCAGGAAAGCCAAGGCGGGTGAGAGCTGATGTCCAAGTTCTCAAACCCAATCCATCTTCTTGAACCACACGCCCTGCTCCTCTCCCTCAGACCGCACTCTCTCACGAGAAGCAGGCCCATCCGCTGTCCTCGTAATCTCCGCAAACATTGTCGCCTCGCCTTGCTGCTTGTCTAGCGCAGCGCTGTTAACGACAGGCGTGAATGTCAGCTGTCTCGCCTCTTCGACGAGAGGAGAAGGCATGGTGAAGTACTCGGTTCGCTCGGAGAACGCGGGAGACAAACCTAGGGGAGCGGCGACAGAAGGTGCGGCTTCGCCATTTAGCATGCCGGCGATTGAGGCGGTCATGTAGGAGTCGTAGGATTGGTGGGAGATGCGGTTGGAGAATGGCCCCGAGGGCTGAGTTTCTGGATATGAGGATAGGGGTGTTGAAGGTCGTTGAGGACGGGGTGGGTGGGGTTTTGTGGCCGCTTTGGATTTGGTGTATCTCGTTGGCTTTGGAGGAGGCGGTGGCGGCGGAGGGAGAGTTGATGTTTGGAGTGGAGTGAGAACGAGGGATTTGCTGCCAATTGACGATGTGGTTCTGGGACGGTTGAGTTGGGTGTAGGACGAGGATCTATATTTCTCTTCGATGGGGATGATTGGCGAGACCCAGCGGAGGTTGGTAGCTCGAGGCCAGGAATCACGAGGCCGCTGGCTGTCGCCGAGCAAGCTGGTGTGGCGGGTGAGCACGGGAAGACAGGCAATTAGAACGAGGAAGCCATATTCGACGATGCTGTGCAGTGTTAGTGGGTTCAAATGTTGGGGGGGCTGCTACACCTACGCAGTGATGTAGACGTGGAAGGATGCCATGGTGAAGTCTCCACGCCTATAGTCATATCCTGTGATAGAGAACAGTCTACCAGCAGCTGTCACACATGCTAGAAGACCGACGAAGAAGATACCACAGATTGCTAATTTCCTGCTCAATGTGTAGTGTAACTGCCGGAGTAACACCATCGCAAGAGCAAAGATTGCAACGCTCGTCGTGAGATTGATTGCTGCGAACGCAGTGTTTAGCCCATCATGGGATAGACAATTTCCTTGGATGGAAGGATCAAATATCTTAGATCGTGGGTTGCACGCAACGATATGAACGAATGTGATGGCAGTGTAACTGAGGCCATTGAACGCTAGGAGTGCCCAAATTGACCAGCGGACAGATTCAGCCCCAGTGGCTGCGAGGAAAATAGACAGAAGGCAGAACAGAACCGAACCCTTCGCAGCGAGCATCATGAGTGAATAGATGATATCGAGGACATTCGACAGCAGGCGAACCCGCTCTATTGCGGTCGATTCAACATCCCATGCGTGCTCGCCCAGTCCAGCTTTGGATCCAGCGAAGAGGACGCCATTGAACGCGGCGAAGATAACCTGGAAGATTAGCTGTGAAGTGACAATTGATCCACGTTACCACTTACGAAAGAAATGACAAGGGAATCTATTCGCAATCAGTACTTTGCATTCCTACCAGATCTTCAAGACGCTTACAATCTTCAGCTTTTAATTTAGGCGTATACCTGACTTGAGACCATATCCGCCCGCAGATAGCCACAAATGAAAGACACAAAAACACGACAGAAACGACGATAAGTTCAGACTGAATGAGAAAATCGTTGCGTGGCTCGGCCACTGCACCATTCGGCGGTGCGACAGTAGTCATGATTTCCGAGACGAAAGCGATGTCCGCAGATCAGTCGACGACTTCCGACGTCCGGCCAGCGTGAAACAAACAAAGACAACAAAAGGAAATGGAAAGGGAAAGGTGGCTTTCTTGTCGAAGACTGGAACTCAAGTGGGTCGTCGTACTTGACTGATGTTCCTGGATGTCAATCGTGAAGAGGCAAAGACATGTATGTATACCATTCTTCTTTCCTTAGGGATTAGTATGGCACGACCACCCACGACGTCAACGGCGAGCGAACTTGCATGTCGGTAAATCCCCGATCGTACCGAAAGATCGCCAAGGTCATCATGTTTGGACAGCCTGAACGACTAGCGGTAAGGTTTGTTGGCGGATTCGCTAACGGAGTGATCCTGCGGGAGGCTTCTGCAAGATTGGGAGCTTGTTCTGATAGTTGGAATCAGGCGTTGAATCCGTTTTGGGTTATAATGTTGGCGGCGCCTTGCTCATTTCTCCGCCAGCGGGGAATGAAAAAGGTACGTGCATGTCCAAAGCCCTATGTAGGTAAGCGACGAGAGAAGAAAACTTGTCTGTCAATCATAGGTCTATCTGACAGACATAGCTTAAGCTCCCCTTCCCTAGCCTGAGATCAAGTCTTATTCGCATGTTTGGGTTGTGGTTAAGCGAAACCTTCGGTTCCCGATCAAGGATCCTTCGCCTCTTCCCTCGACGACTGACACTGGGGAGTAACGAACACTTCGTGGTACAAACGCAGGTCTCACGCGAAAGTTCATGCATCCACCATACCGAAATTGTTCATTTCGTATTGGCTGTGTAATTGCTTGTGTTGTAATAGTAAGTTGTAGGTAGCCAACATCTCGAGATCCTGCTCGTGCTCTTTTATGTGCTATTCTGGGCATTGAATCAGACCAACCCGATGCATCTGCCATGTGTAGGAGCATTTTTATTCAAAGAGTACGAACATAAATTTCCGATAGGCTCCACCCTGACATGATAAAAGGTCGACGAGTCAAGAATGCGAAAATACGTGGAAAAGAAAATACGTACAATACATACATGGTCGGACTCCGGCTCATGGCAAGTAAGCAGCGGTGTATGCAACTTGCACAGGCGCGCGGGACCAGGCTGCTTACCTGCACCTACACAAGTGTGCGATCTCGGCGTGTCAAGGTGGTGAGATAGAGTAAGTAGACATAATCTTCTTCTTCTCATAGAAATGCATTGAATTGAAGTGAAGGACCTTTGTTGAAGCTAAATTCTGGAAACTTGATTCGGTGATACATACATAGTTCGAGGGCGTTCCAATGTTCTGATGCCCTACATCGATATCGGTAAGAAATTAAGGCCTGCATGGCGCTTCAAGACATTCCGTTGCAATCCATCCCACCCTCTCTCATGCTCAATGACGTAGTAAATCCAACGCGAGATATTGGAGAGTAAGGCTGTGCGACAAAACATGAAACGTGAGACGCGTCTGTCTGCATGTCCAGAAGTGGATACGAGGATGGGATGGTTGGTGGAGTAGAAAGACGGAAAGGTACGAGTAGTGGAGGTCAGATATGACATGGAGGCGCTAACCCACATAATTACAAGAACCTCCGATGTCCATCAATTGCCGTTAACATCGGAACTCGTCGTCTTCGAATATTGATTGACCCTTCCCTTTCCTCGTTTCCTTCCATCTCGTTTCATATATCTTACACCGTAGAGAGGGGTACATGGTAAGACTTTGGTGTGGAGATGGCCATATCAAAGTGGTTCCCGATGTCCTACCACCATTCACACATGAATTACTTGCAGCATCTCCCCACCAAAGTAGATCTACATCACTTTGATCTACACACAAGCACAAACAACAGGACATCCGTTCGGCCTTCTGCACTTGCGTGGTCCGAATCTCCATACAGCCTCATCCTGCGCGCACTTTCCGTCATGGTAACTTCTTCCACAACCGTAGTCCGTATTACTAGTACGTTGTGTTGACTCTCTCTGTGCAACTGCCCCGGTATTGCTACCCTCACCATCGATCAGAATTTCATTGTCCTTCCGGAAATAGTAAGTCGATGCAGCTGCTCTTCTCTTGCTCCTTGTTTCTTTGGAATGCATAGATGGTAGGTTAATATGCCACTTCAAGAGGTGAGGTATGCAGCTGGCTCCAACCTGATCTGGCTTCGAGTCTTTGTTATAACGTCGAGTTTGCTGTCGTCCAGATCAAAAGCAGGGTTATCGTTCATACACTCAGGAGTCTTCCGTCTTCACCCAGCTTCTCTGTCGCCGTCGCCTCCCACATTGAATCCTCCGTCCCCATAGAATAGCACATCATGTGGCAGATATTCCAAGTCCCACGGCATCATCTCTGGACCCAGGAGAGACATGTCAACATCCTGGGTATCGATGACCATGTCGCCAAAATTGTCGGATGGATTTGGGTACTGCGCAAAGGCTGTCGGCGAGAAGTCCTGGGGGTTGGGCATCGGAGTAGCGGATACAACGGGATTTACAATTGAGGGTCGATGAGATTGATAGGCCGCCGCCAATGATGCGCGGGTTGCACTTGGGGATGATGCAGAAAAGGGCGAGTGTAGATTCAACAGCAAGTCAGCCTCAGATACCAAAACTGGATCGGGGGTGCCCATTGTGTTGTAGTTGTTAGTGTTATTATTAGGCGGTGGTGGCATGTTTGTTGGATCGAAAGATGGATGGGTTGGCGTGGAAATGGGCAGCGAGGAAGCTGACCCCGCCGAAGTCGAATTAGGCTCAAATTTCACACGATGGCCGGTTGAGGCATTCGATAGAACCGAAGCTATGGAGGGCTGGGTACTATCGGGCAAAGATTTGTTGTCGCGAGTATTACTGTCCGCTGTGTACATGACAGCAACGTTTGTTGACGGCGAGTTCATCGTGCCGGTTAGAGACCAGCCAATTGCTTTTGATTTGTTAGCAACTTGTGCCATTTGCAAGTTCCGTGAGACAAAGCTTACCCTGGGTTGCCAATGGCATCGGAGAGCCAGGTATGGTCGGAGTTCGGGTGCGTTTGATGGCTGTAGGAACTTTGGTTGGGTCTACTTCTAGATCCTGGGCCGTCAAGTACGTACCCCAACTGAGTTTGCGCCTCCAGCCAGGACTTGTGAAGGAAGGATCCGTTGTCGGAACCTCCAGTGCACTCTCCATCTCTTCACGTGTGTACAGCAAGGGCTCCCCGACACCCTTGGCCTTTTGCTCCAAGACTGTCAAGATATATTTGACACCCGCCCAATAGGTCTCAAGGGCTTTGAGAGCTCGATAACACCGTTGGTAGTTTTGGTTCGCGGCTGAAGCAAGCAGAGTGTGTTTCGCTGCTTGTTTATCGTGTTCATGCGCGACGCTTAAGCGGTCACTATTGGACACATTGGGTACCCTATCAAATCTCATGTGGTCGAGCGAGGGCTTTTCGTCCGCTCTAGGTTCAACACTTTGATTGGTTCCTGGTGAGGAGAAACGTGAGTGTGGCTGCGAGGAAGCCGAATGCAATGCAGTCTCCTTGAGAAACGCACATGCAGCAATGTATATGGGTTGACTACGCGAGGTGAGCTGTCATGCGCCACATGTAACTACCTAGTAAGAGAATACATACCTGGTAAATGGGTTCCCGACGCCAGTCTTCGCGTCAATTAGGTCTGTGAACGCCAAGATGTCAG
This sequence comes from Aaosphaeria arxii CBS 175.79, assembly GCF_010015735.1. Classification (NCBI taxonomy): domain Eukaryota; kingdom Fungi; phylum Ascomycota; class Dothideomycetes; order Pleosporales; genus Aaosphaeria; species Aaosphaeria arxii. The sequence goes on from NW_022983483.1 coordinate 1,281,341, forward strand.
CGACTGTCTTCGCAGATGACATTGACAGTTCGCGGCTGTTGCTTGAAAGGTGTTCTACATTGCCCTCGAATGTTTTCAGCAATGTAGGCTGATGTAAAAGTACGATCAACGTGTGGAACCAACAGTGGAGAAGCAGAAAATTAGTTCCTTGGTTAATCTTGACGTATTGCTGGAAATTTAGGGCATTGAAGTGCAGCCTGGGCGAAAGGCCTTGGTAGATTTCTGTAAGGTGGTATTCCAGTGTATCGAGTTGCTTCCTCAAATCCTCTGTCATGTGCGACTTTTCCTTAACACTGTTCAGTAAATCGGTAACTCGGCCATATAGATGTATGATGCGGATGAGCGGTGGAAAAGGTAACGGATACCCAGAAGCAGGATCCACATCGGCCATGCTGGGAAATGAGATCTCAATGTCCTTGTCGCGCAGCGTGACTGGCCGGCCGGTACCTGACGAGATCACACGATCCAGGAAGAAGAGAGACCAGAACGTGTCCAATCGCTCACGCTCCACAGCTCGTTGCTCCTCTTCTGCATGAGCGCTACCCTTCCTCTTATATTGTCCCGTGATGCTCTGATGGGGACGATTGCCACCGTCCGGGTCGGTGAAGACCGAATTGGGGGTGGGGCCATCTCGACCCTCATATTTCAGACCTTCCAGAGTCTGCATTCCCAAGTCCTGTGCCATTCGAATGGAAACTCCAAGGTACATCCACAGGCCACTGTCCCGATTGGCTCCGAATTCATCGTAGCCCAGAATGAGTGCGGCCTGCACTACAGCCACAGATGGGCAAGGGAAAGCATCTGGAATGGCAGATTTGGCTCTCTGGGCAAAGGCCTGGCCATACTCGGATGGTTGGACTTTTGAAGGTTCGCCTTCGATGTCTTTGTGATGATCGACGCTGCCAGTCAGCAGTGGGTGCGTGGAGAATCTTGCAGCTAATGCGCAGACCGCATCGACTAATATGGCGTCGACTTGCTTTTCTTCTAGATCGCGCATGAACCGCTCTCTCTGCAGGAAAGGAAAAGTACAGCCGAGGTGGACGAAGAACAATTTGCAAAGATGTGTAATTAGAGGACTAGGGGACATGGTGGAGGTGTCATAGACGGGTATCTCAACGGGAGTGCGCGCTTCGATCGTGGGCGGGGAGCCTACGGACGGCGGAAGTCCGGGGGAGGATTCTATCGCAGCTATTGCATTTGGTCAGCTGTATCCTTGATATGGGTGTTGTTGGGACCATTTTTTTTTTTTGGCAACGTACGATCAGATGTAGTATGGCCGGTACTGTGCTGCTTCCCCCTGACCTTTACGACCATCTGCCTGAAGCCTGGCATGATGGCCGTCGGGCCAAAGTATCGAAAGTAGGGCATGCGGTTGCGCGTGCTGAGACTGAAACCGGAAAAAGCTGGTCACCATGAGTATGTGATATCCATTTTCGCGTAGCTTGTACAGACCTGGATTGTCATCCTGCTTTGATATAGTGGGGTGAATCGAGGTGTCGGAGTTGAGCGAGGCATTGGAGGTGGACTGGTTCAGTGGTGGTCGCATAGGCTGAGGAGCAGCAACAGCAACGGGCTCTAGTTTCTGCTTTCGGAGGGGGACATTTGTGGAAGGAAGGCTCTCTTTGCGCGCGGACTTCTTCTCTCTGGTGGCATCTGCATGAGTTTGGGGATCGCCTTCGGGGCCATAGCCGGCGCATTCATGTTTGTTCTGAATGCATGTACCACAGACTGGCCGTTCGCCTGGGATGGGGTCAGCTCATGGATTCGATCTCGTCATTGGACTTGCTCATTCGAGTATTTGGGGTCAAGAAGATGGAGGACTGACCAGAGCAGCGCGTCTTCTTCCTCCGACAGGTGAGGCAAGCAGAGTTTATCCTCCTGCGTTTCGCGTAAGGGCCATCGTGGTTTGTGACGAAGCGGATCGGCCTCGGCTGAGCAGCACCAACAGCAACACCACTGGTGGCGGCGGAGGACGGGGCGCTGTTGCTCATGACATCGAGGGTGGGACGGGCAACATTCGGTCGGGTAGGGAATGGCGAGGAGAGGAGGGGATAGCCAGGGAGATGGGAGACTGGAGGTTAGTGTATGGAGTATATGGAGTTATGAGTTTGGTGTTTGGTGTTTGGTGGAGTTTGTGGGGGTTAGAGCCTTGGAGGTACCTAGTAACCTAATGGATGGGACAGCTTTCGGAGGGAAGGAGTCAAAGAGTGGACTCAGTGGAGCGGAAAGAACGACCGACCGGGGGCGGGATGGTCCAGATCCCCCATTACGTTACTACTCGTACCGGGCAATCACCAGTACGAATAGAAAGGAACGCGAATTATGGGAATTAGAGCCTTCTACTTAGTATCAGTTGGTATTAGCATCATTAGTTAATCATGGTACTGTGTAGTTACCTTTATTTTAGTTGCTTTTTATTTTGTATTATCGGTTTCCCTCTTTGAATTTAGTACCAGTACGAGTACAAATGGATGAGTCTTGTGGGATTGGGAGAGGAGACACCAAGATCCCAAGAAAGCGGGGTCTGGATGATCAGAACCGCCCAAGAAAATTCGATATGCCGCTCTTTCGTGCATACTAACCAAATGATGGCTATCTAGATTGCCATTGAAGAGTAACAAGTCCATTTGCATGAGAGTTACACGAATTTCAAAACAAGTCGAAGACTAGCACTTCCTTGCCAGCGACAATGATCATCTGGATTGGTCTACCGGAGCTAACTGATGCTTAAGTTTGGAATCTAATTTTGAAGTATAACCAAACTACCAAGGCCAGAAGAACAAGGGATCTTATCATACAATATCTGGATAGTGATCTTACATAAATACTTATCTAAATACATATTTATGGATGAGTAGAGCTTGCAAGTATATGACAAGCCTGCCTAGGTGTATACATACGTAACTACATTATTATACCATAAAAGGAAAGGAAAATACTCTGTAGAAGCATGAGATGAAAGGCTTCCGATCATCTTCATTATTATTTCCAATAATATTGGCCTGAATATGTTCCCTGCCCCCTTCATCCCTCATCCTTCGTGTTGCTCTCATCATACGAGCTGATGTTGCCGGTCTATATACGAATACTGAATACATGGAGTAGTTATGTATCTAGGTACATGTACATTCCAATGTGATGGGACGCAGGGACAGACGATCCGACCAATCAGCTATTCATCTGGGCAGCCAATCACAACCCACCAGCTCAACCCCAAAAATCGTCCGTCACTAACCACCAAACTATTCTACGTCTTCGCCTTCCTCCGACTACCAACATCAACACTCTTCCATCCTCCCCGTCTACGTTGCTCGTAATTGTTCTTCAACATGGAGGCAATCCGGCCCTCTCTCGCCTCATTGAGGCTCCATGCTCCCCGTCGAGCTCGCCCTCTCTACCAATGCCTCCATACGTCATCTTCCCGATATGCGCAACCGCTCCCACAGCCCTCCGTCCCTGGCCCTCCACCCGATGCCCCCAAGCCTTCTCCAGCAGATGCCCTCGCGCGCGTAGAGAGGAAACGGAAACAGGCTGCATTGCTCAAGCAGGCCCAGGAGGTTCGCTCCGCGCCCACAAAGCCAACGTACGCTCTGCAGAAGCGCTTCTGGCAAGATGTCTCTGTCCAGGAAACAGACGGTAAGTAGTTACATCCATGTTTCCCATTCAATGCAATATATACAAAGTGAATTCCTGTCTTCCCTCATACAAGTTCTTACGGAGTCGTGTAGATGGCCTACAAGTGTTCCTCGACAAGCGACCTGTCCGAACTCCCACCAAGGAGATCCTCACCGTCCCGGCCTCCAAGCACCAGCTGGCCACCGCCATTGCACTCGAATGGGACCTCCTCGTCAGCGCACAGCAAGCCCTCAAGACCCACTACATCCCCATGACCTCGCTCGCCGCCCGCGCTGTCGACATCGCAAAGGCCGATGCAGCGGGGAACTCGAAGCCTCGTGACGACATTATCAGGATGTTGATGCGCTACCTGTCTACCGACACTCTGCTTTGCTGGGCTCCGGAGAAAAGCCTCCATGATCCGGAGAACGTTGGCTCCCTTCGCGACTTGCAGATAGACATTTCGACCCCCATCATCGCATACTTGACCACCCATGTCTGGCCAGGAGTGGAGATCAAGCCCATCCTAGAACCTGACAGCATCATGCCCATTGACCAGCCGGAGATGACCAAGAGCGTGTTGATTGGGTGGCTGAGTGGTCTACCCGCATTCGAGCTCGCTGGCCTAGAGCGGGCTGTGCTTGCGTCCAAGAGTCTGCTGGTTGGCGTTCGGTTGATTCACGAGTGGGCCGAAGCCTTCGCGGATGTCAGAGGAAACACTGGCGGGCATCGGTTCGGCATTGAGGAGGCGGCGGAGGCAGCAAGCACGGAGGTGCGATGGCAAACGAGGCAGTGGGGCGAGGTGGAGGATACCCACGATGTGGAAAAGGAAGACATGAAGAGGCAGCTCGGCAGTGTTATTCTTTTGGTCGGCGGGGATAGAACATAAAGGACTATTGTTGTAGTGTTGGCCATAGAGCGGCAAAAAGCGAAGGATATACGGAGTACGATAAGTGTTCAAATACGCATGGAATTATTCATAGAGATGCCTGCCCCTGGCGTGCTGGCATAGAAGACAAAGGGAGAAGGAAAGCAAGCTCTCCAATCGAGTACACTTTAGAGGAACCATGATACTGTCATTATGAGACGAATCAAGCATGAACTTGTGTCGTATTATTAGTATGATTGTATTGTTGCTCTTGGTGATCTTATTGCTGATGCCAAGTGCCCTCGGAGCAAGCTCCCCTTAGCATCTGATTGGCTCCCCTGCGCTTCCCTGGTTGGCGATGGCGATGGCGATGGCGATGGCGATGGCGATGATCAAGCAGAGGCGGGGCATGAAAAGAAAAAAAGGAAAAGAGACAAGAAAGTATCAGTAGATCCTTCATCCAATGGAACAACATTATTACTATCCCACTGTGTTCAATCCACTGTGTAATATAGCTACGATAAACATTTACCCTCCTACCTACACAGTAGGTACCTAGGTAGGTATGCTAGACGCCCAGTCGAAGAATGCAATGCAGAGGCCTGGCCAACCTGTGGACCGGATACGAAGATTCGGTTTCTGCCCAAAAGTTGATCTAAATAAGCTTGTCAACGTTGACGAAAGCTACGAGTACCAAGTATTCACTCCATCCATCCATACTAACTACGAGTGTTGCTACGAGTGCTACTACTACGCGTACACTTATCCTATCTCATCCCATCCCATCCCATCCCCATCCCACTATGATCTATCCGCCATCCCAATCTTGTCCTAATCCTTAACTCTTCTCCTACAACACCTATTACCTACCTCTACGCCTACAACTACATCACCGCCGCGCCTCTCCCTCTTTCATCCTTCCCTTCTTCTCTCTTTCTCTTTCCCTCCCTCTGCGCCGCATATCCTTTCTCCCCGTGTCCATACCTCCTCCCTCTACCCTGCGGCACGCCTCGCCTCGCCTCGCCATCGTACTTACCCACCCACTGGATCGATCGAGCTCCTCTGACCGGCATCTGTCATTCCGAACATCTCACCTCCGCCCCGCTTGGCTGCCTCCAAAAGCCCGCTCGCCAGCCCAATCATAACCATGGAAGGAGGGTACGTTGTGCTTGTTCTCACCCCATATGTTTTCCAAGACATACATTGTGTGTCGTACAGAACTGGCTGGCTTGCTTGTCCTTGCGCAATATTGCAATGTCTGGTTGTTCGTTCGTTGTGTGCGCGCGTGCCTGTGTGACGCCGAGGCCTCAAAATTCCCCTGCCCGCAACTCTAGCAACACCAACAACACAGCAGTATCCACATACCACCCGGCGGTGCTGCAATATTAAAATACACCTCCTCCCAGGCGGCATGGTAGCAAAGAAATTCCACTAACCACCATCCACGCGCAGACACAAACGCTCCAAGTCGGCGAGCGTGAAGAACCTCCTCTCGCGGGTGTCGTCCAACACCAAGAGCGACGTCACCGACTCCAACGGCGGGCCCAACAACAACAGCAGCAGTAACATCGCTGCCACCGACACTGGCCCTCCCGGCTCGTCTGCCGCCTCAATCAATTCGCAGCAAGCATCATCCGTCCACTCCTCGCATCATCACCATCATCACCACCATCTCCATCTCGGTGGTCCCCATCGTAGTGGCTCGAAACACCGCCCACACCTCTCCGCCACCATGTCTAACCCATCTGCCCCAGACAGCAGCAACCTCTCCCCCGCATCACCGATCCAGCCAACGAGCAGCGCTGCAGCAACGCCCACCTCCCCAGCGTTCAAAGGCGCTTCCATAGAACAGTCCGTCAAACTTTTCCGTGTATTCGAGTCCCTCCGCAATGGTGACACGGGCGCCATCTCCAAGGCAATAAGGGACCAGGTCAACCCCACCGATGGCGAGCAGAGTGCCTCCTCGCTCTCATTGCCCACCGCACGAACGGAGGGAACCTCCATACTCCATCTAGCCGTCCAATGCGCAGAAGCACCTGTTGTTGAATTCGTCCTCTCGAATGCCACCCCCAGTCCCGACTCCGTCATCGACATCAATGGCCGAGATCGCGACGGAAACACCCCGCTTCATCTAGCAGCCACCCTTGGCCGGGCACCCATCGTGCGAATGCTCCTCGACCGCCCCGACATCAATGACTCTATTGCCAACTACATTGGCCAGACTCCCCTCGATCTCGCCCGCACCCCCGACATCTTCCAACAACTTCAACTCGCTCGCTCGATATTCATTGACACACATGTGAAGAAGATCCAGCAATTGGTCGGTACGGGCGACATCGCTGGCATCGAGAAAATACTGCAGGATCCGAGAGTGAAGAGTACATTGGACGTCAATGGCGGGGATCTGGCCACCGACCCCGTTGTCGTCGACGCCGGCGGCACACTTCTGCACGAGGCAGCGAAGCGAAAGAACAAAGACCTAGCACAGCTCTTGCTTCTTAATGGCGCAGACCCTTTTCGCCGTGATCGCAAAGGAAAGCTACCCCAGGATTACACAAAGGATGAAAGCACTCGCAGGATACTGAAGCGCTCACCCGCAGCTGCTGCGGCTCAGAGAGGCATTCAAGAGAAGACTATTTTGGCTGGCGCTGCGGCGCAGCCTGGTGCTGCAGGCGACAACGGTATGGGAGCTAAAGAGTCCCGTGAGATGAAAGGTTACTTGAAGAAGTGGACAAATTACACAAGCGGGTACAAGCTCAGGTGGTTTGTTCTTGAGGACGGTGTCCTCAGCTACTACAAGCATCAAGGTATGGGGACAATACTCCACCTTGCAGCAGTGCTAACGATGCCATAGACGATACTGGCTCAGCTTGCCGAGGCGCCATCAACATGCGCATTGCGAAACTATTCATGGATGCCCAGGATAAGCTGCGGTTCGAGATTCAAGGAAAGTCTTCGGTCAAATACCACCTCAAAGCCAATCACCAGGTCGAGGCTAAGCGATGGTTTTGGGCCTTGAACAACGCTATTCAGTGGAGCAAAGATGAGGCTCGCGAGGAGGACAAGCGAGCCCAGCGTGACCAAGAGGCCTTGAAGCAGGCCAAAATCGAGCAACTGGCCCCGCGTCCGTCGACGTCAAAAGAGGGCAGTGAAGCCCCCAGCATCTCTAGCTCGCGACTCCACGCACAGAAGAGCCTTGCTCCCTCGACCGCTCTCGGCGTGCCACTTACAAGCCAGGATACCTCGTCGCGACATGCTACGAGTATCAATGAGGATCCCGATAGCGTTTATGAACCAAGCATGGCTGGGAATGAGCTAGGCAAGATGGTCAGCCATGTTGGTACGGCGACAATCGAGGGCGATCTGGACGACGACGACGAGTACGGCGACGACGGCAGCAGTCGCGAGGTGAAACCGCACAATAAGGATGCCTTCAATATCACTGCTCAGTCCGCGAAGGTGCAGCTTGATCTTCTAGAGCAGGTCACTTTGGCGCTTCAGTCCGAGAAGGACAAGAACTCTTCGATGCAATTGTCGGATCCCCTCATGGTGCAGACTCTTTCGTCGTACGAATCAGCCATTGGAAATCTTAAGGGCCTTGTTGGAGATCTCCTCAGGATATCTAGGGACCGAGATGCGTACTGGCAGTATCGCCTGGATCGGGAAGCCAATGTTCGCCGGATGTGGGAGGACAGCATGGCCAAGGTTGCGAAGGAGCAGGAAGAGCTAGAGAACCGCATCGGCGAATCGGAACTCAAACGAAGGAAGACCAAGCGTGCGCTTCGTGAGGCCCTGGAAGATTACGACATGGACGACGAGGCACCGCACGATCATAGCGATGATGACTTCGCGGAGGCTGACGAGGCACTGAACAACGAGCCAGATACCAAATTCATTCGTCCTACCCGGCCGGGCACCACCGTTGATCAAAAATTGCGAAGAAAGGCTACGTTTGCAGATATTGCTGCTGACATGTCAGAGTCTGAATCCGAGGATGACGAGGAGTTCTTCGACGCCGTTGGTGCTGGCGAGGTCGAGGTTGCGGAACTGCCCGTTGTCGCCAGCCCCGCACTGCAACCCGCGGACACTACCCAAGGCGATGATGATATCTACGCGAGCAGGCACGCATTGATCGAGACTGGTTTTAGAGGGTACGAAGACGGTCCACGAAAGAGACTTGCAATGGACGCAGATGACCGGCCGAAGATCTCATTATGGGTAAGTGTTGACGACTCGCGTGGGATGTGCGATGCTAATAAAGCGCAGGGCATCTTGAAATCTATGATTGGTAAGGACATGACGAAGATGACACTACCCGTCTCCTTCAATGAGCCGACATCACTCCTGCAACGTGTGGCGGAAGACATGGAATACACTGATTTGCTCGACACTGCCGCCGAGCGTGTTGAATCGACCGAGCGATTGCTCTATGTCGCTGCCTTTGCGGCCTCTGAGTACGCATCGACCATCGGGCGTGTGGCCAAACCGTTTAACCCTCTCCTTGGTGAGACGTACGAATACGCCAGGCCCGACAAGGGCTACCGTTTCTTCATCGAGCAAGTGAGCCATCATCCTCCGATTGGTGCTGCCTATGCGGAGTCGAAGAAGTGGGATTACTATGTAAGTCGCTAAAGTGTCATCTACTGCACGAGATACTGATATCTGTAGGGTGAATCTGCCGTGCAATCCAAGTTCTACGGCAAGTCGTTCGACATCAACCCTCTCGGAACATGGTTCCTTCGCCTCCGACCCACTGCCACCGGCGGTAAGGAAGAGCTGTACACCTGGAAGAAGGTCACCTCTTCCGTCATCGGCATCATTACCGGTAACCCGACTGTTGACAACTACGGCCTGATGGAGATTAAGAACCACACCACCGGCGAAGTTTGCCAACTGAACTTCAAGCCCCGTGGGTGGAAAGCATCTTCCGCATACCAAGTCGCCGGTAAGGTGCTCGATGCCCGTGGTCACGTCTGCTGGAGCATCGGCGGACGCTGGAACGACAAGATCTATGCGCGCCTAACGCCCGGGTTCGAAGACGCCGAAATTGAGAAGGGTGGCGCCAATCGTGGCCACGGCCACAGCGACGAAAACAAAGCCTTCCTCGTCTGGCAATGCCACGAACGCCCAACCGGCATTCCTTTCAACCTCACTCCCTTCGTCGTCACTCTCAACGCCATCCCCGATGCCCTCCGCCCCGTCGTCGCCCCCACCGACACCCGCCTCCGACCCGATCAGCGTGCCATGGAGGATGGTGAGTACGACTTCGCGGCCACGGAGAAGAACCGCGTGGAGGAGAAGCAACGAAAGACACGTCGCATCCGCGAGGCCAAGGGCGAAGAGTTCGAGCCCAAGTGGTTCACCAAGGGAACCTGCGACATCACAGGCGAGTCGTACTGGGTGTTCAACCACGAGTACTGGAAGGTCAGAGACGAGGTCGCGAACGAGAAATCGAAGTGGGAGGACCATGGTCTTGAGGATATATTCTAAGCCTACCACGAGGAAGATGCTGTGGGACATCATTGGAGACGTTTGGTTATTGTTGTACATGAATGAATGAACAGAAGTAAATGAACCGGCTGGCTACCTACGCTACCTTATTCACGACTTACATACACATAAATACATGGTTGCAGAAGATGAAATAATACGATGACTGGACAATCATACACAAGAGATCACCTTCACCCATTTCCCATTTCTTCCGTTTAGTATGCGTGCTCGTTGCGTGGATGTAATTCGGTACTTTACCATCACTCACATTCCGGAGGACCGATCTTGCGATTTCTTAGAGTAGATAGATCACTTAGCCAATCCAAAATAATTTGCCATTCCGATACAAAAGTACGTCTACAAGTCATGATGATCAGTAGCTGCATTTCAGATATGGAGATCAAAGGCAAATAATACCTTTAATAAATGATAGCAATATTACAGCATACCTATCTTCATTTAATTCTATCGTAACTAGGTGATATTAATTTAAATAGAAATAAATAATATTAAGTTTTATAACATAATTTAAACCATGAGAAATTGTAAATCTCCTTGAAAATACGTTCTTGCCTACTATAGAATAGGTTGTAGAATGATTCTATTATTTCCATTATCTTTTACAGTATGTAGGGTTTGTTCGTGACGTTAATTGAGTAGATCCAATGGTTCCTAACTGCAGGTTTGTAGTGCTTTTATTCTCATTCTCATTCTTGTTTGTGCCTATGGGGTTAAGGACAATTACGAGGAGGATGAGAGGTTGGGCGGAGGTGAAGCTTGTTTTTCCTTGGGGAAGGTATATATGGACTTGGGTTGCTTAGATGGACGAATGGATGGGTGAATGGGTAGTTGGGCGTTTTGGGGTTTAGTGTTATGGACTGGATTCAGAAAAGACATTAATAATTTTCTGGAAAGGCAGGGGTCGCTAATCAATGGATACAAATAGGGCGAAGGGCAATGGGCATCAGTACACAGCGAGTCACATAAGGCGCAAATAGGCAGCACGACGACACGATATAGATTCTGGTTCAGCAAAGTGATTGCGGAGGCAATTGGAAAGAATAGCAGGCATTCAATTATCGCTCGTTCGCTCGCTATGACGAGATGAGTGCAATGACCACGTTATTCTTCGAACATTAATAGACTATCATCCACCCTGACCCCAAAGCGGACGTTCAACCGTCCCTATTTGGAATTTTTCCACATCCAGCTATTCAGAAAGAAGTGGATCGGGTCTTAGTAGACGTAACGGAAGTTAGGGTTCTCCTTATCCGTCAAGTCGTCGAAACCGTGGGTGGTGTTGGTCTCGACACCGAACTCCCTGTCCTTGCTCTTGTTCCTCCTGGTGAGCTCCCACCTCAAGAACAAGATGACGAGCACCAAGAAGCTGTAGCAGCCGATGTGGATGGAGAGCGCCTTGAGGTACCTTGGCGCGTCGCCGTTGAAGAAGATCTGGGGACCCGCGGCGTTACCCGCGCACCACGCGAGGAAGTTCATGGTGATGCAGATGGACTTCTTAGTCTGCCCGCCAACGTTTCGTGTCAGGAGAGACATTCCGAGACCCTGTGCTGCCCAGAAGGTGAAGACAATCCAGTAGGAGATGAGGAGGCCGGCTTTGGTGGCGTTGTTGGTGTTCTTCACTGTCATGATGACGATTGTGCCGATGAAAGATCTATTACAAGTGTCAGTCGTGGACGTGGAGGATTCGATTGGAGAAGCCTTAAACTTACGGTATCAGGAATACGAGCATGGTGAGGAGATTCTGCTTCGTTCGTCCGACCATCCATGCGGAGCCCATGAGCGTGGCGATGATGACGGCACCGAGCACCATGGCGAGGAGCTGGGTCTCGAGAGTGGTGAACTTGAGTCCCTTGATGATGATCTGGTAGAAGGCGCCGAGGCCGGAAGTGGGGATCGTGGTGCAGATCTGGATCAACATGTAGCAGTAGGTCTGGGGGTCGGTGAGGGCCTCCTTGAGTTGGTAGGCACGGAACTTCTTGTTCTGGAGACCGGTCTGGTTGGATCGGACGCGCTCGACCATGAGCTTCTTATCCTCCTCGGAGAAGCACTTCGCGCGCATAGGGCTGTCTGTAGAGAATTGTTAGAAAATGGTTGAGAGGGTCGGACGGCGGGGAAGCATACCAGGAAGCCAGTACAGGACGAACAAGCCCCACAAGAAAGAAATGCTACCATAGGTGATAAAGATAGCTTGCCACGACCTGATCTTCGCGTTTCCGCTGTTGCCTTTGTCGTCGACATAGCTGGGGTGCTTGATCTGGGAGAATGCATACGCGAGAAGACCACCGACGATCTGCTGGGCACCGTTCATCATGTACCAGTAGGTGACAACGCGGGCCTGCTCCTCGCGCTTGTACCAGATGGAGCTCATGATAAGGAAAGCGGGCTGGCAGACGGCCTCAAAGATACCAAGCAGGGTTCGGACGACGATGAGAGATGGGAAGCTGAAGCAGGCGGCATGGCAGCAAAGCACGGTGCTCCAAGCGAGGATGTTGAAACCGAGGTACTTGCCAACGGGCACACGCTGGATGGTCCAGTTGGTGGGATATTCGACGATGAGCACGGCAATGTAGATACAGGTGGTGAGCCAACCCCACTAAATGACAAGTTGATCAGTTTTGGGTACTATGGTAAACTCGAAAAATTCCAACCAAAAAACTTACGTTGTGGGTGTCTTTCAAGGCGGGGATGTCATTTCGGATACCCATGATGGAAGTAAAGGACATGGTTCCCTTATCCAAAGCCTGGAGGAAGTAGGTGAAGACCATGATAGGAAGCACACGCTTGTCGATCAATGCCTTTAGTCGCTTGTTCTCCTCTTCGGAGATGATGACGGCTTCGCCAGTGGCGGCAGCATACTTTGCAACTTCGTCGTCGATACGGTCGTAGTTGACGTGCTCGACCTTCTCGTCTTCGGCAGAGAGCACTCTCTCGACCTGACTTGCGTCCTTCTTGTCGTGGATGGACTCGGGGCCAGCCATGATTGGTTTCTCTTGCTATGGACCTTTGGCGATGAGAGGAAAGTAGGCCGACGGCTCGATGGAACGAGGGTCCTTGGAGGGAAGAAGAGGAAGACCTGGGGAGAAACCCTTGATAAAGAATTCCAGCACAGAGACACAAAACTTCAAAAACAGGTCCTGGGACGAGGTATTTCTACCCCGTGGGCAATTATTCCGGGGGAAGGTTTAGCTGCCAGGTTTCGACAGGTTTACCCCGGCCCGTCTACCCCAGTGGGAGACTCGCTCCGCAAAATCCTGGGTTAAACACATGCGAAGGGGAAGAGTGTCCCCACAGGCTACACGGGCTACAGCCAACCAGCCGGCCGGTCATTCGGCCAAACAGAAACAATAATAATTGTACGGTAAGTCGTCTGTACACAGTAGTGTTAATTAAAATCAGTCTATCAAGATCTTGGGGGTGCTAAGGGTGGCGCTATGCCTCAATTGCTTGTATCCCACAACGCCAACACCCCAAACCCCGCCCTCCATGGCCCATCTCCGCCAAATGTGAGAGTCTTGTGGAGGCGCCACGTCCTTGGCTGGGCCGTCTTGTGTAGAATCCTTCGGTGCATTGTGTCCCGAATGGTGGCCCCTGAAGCGTTGGCAGCGCATTGGCAACACGGACATAAGCTTCCATCTCGTGAGGTTATCACGCGAAGCAACACATGCATGCTCCTTCCCGCTGGTGGAAAATTATCCCCAGCCGTTGGAGGATTGGAATGGACCGCCTGAGTCATGCAACCACGCCCTGTCGTCCGTTCGCCAGGTCAGGACTCTGGACAGGGAAAAGTATGCAGTATGAGCGATCGGCAGTCGTCTCCTCTATCGGACGAGCTGCATACGAGCATCGGTGCATTAGAACGCGAGAACATAGCGGTCTATTCCCCGTCGAGGGAGCGGCTTCTCTACAATTTGAACGGCGTTTGCATGGCATTTCTTTTGGCCTGGCGAATTTGAAATGGTTATATGAAGTGGCACACAGCCTTTCGTCCTCACTCTACCGAGGCGTAAGTCGATGGGTATATCGTCGTGGGTGGACCGAATCTCGGTGTAAGATGCAGCGCTGATTTGATATTTACGTAGAGGCATCAAGCTTTGGCCGGAGAAGCTGAAGCTGAAAAGGTCGCGTGGCAGGAATGCAATTAGAGAAAAGGAGTCTGAGAATTGGTAGGGCCATGATGAGGCTCTAGTACATGAGATTAGAGGACATGTAAGGAGTAGAAACATGGGTGCCTTGAACCTCACCAGATCTCAAGGGTCCTCATGGTCCCAGAGACATGGATGGCCCAGCGCTGGAAATGCACTGTCCTATATTGAGTAAGTTCTGGAAGCAGGCAGGTAGGCTCAGGTATCCTTTGGCCCGGATCGTCGGTTTCGCAAGGTGGAAAGAAGGCATGGAGTATGGAGTACACATTGTATAAAATCGTCTGTATGGCTGCCGGAGAAGTGAATTGGAGGTACCGAATGTCGCCTTGCATCAAGGGAACGTAGTTAGCATGGCCGCTACCGAGCCCACGGTCCTGTCTAGAATGCTAGGCATCGGCAATTGGCGACAGCAGCGAAGCCGTAGTCAATACGTTATGTAGCTGTAGTTTGTGACATAGTGCTCCAGCATCCCAATGATCTTCGTGATTTCCTTGTGGTAGTATCACGTGACCTATGCCATCCTCCAAAGGTCACGCTAAGCCCCGCAAGGCAATTGGACATGAATGCTTCCACTTTACTGAGTAACTGCATACCTAGGTAGGTGGTCGGTTCTTCCTTGTATTTTCTAGAGTCTATTCCGAGGAGAAATAAAAGTTTTCAATGTGCAGTATTGCCATGCGAATGTTTTGAAAAAAAACCCGTCCCAGTAAATTCATTTGGACCCTCTTCGACGTACAGACTACTTGCGACAACATTCCGATCCTCATGTCTGTTGCAAGGGGAAAAAATTTAGTTCTAGCCTCGCTGTGGTTTTACTAGACGGCGAGTATTGCGTAGTCAGATCCTATTAGTTGGAAGTAGAAGTACTAATCACTCCATGATATATGCCTACCTAGGTAGTCTAACAGCATGTTGACCTGTAGTGGCACTGATTCGGACATCAACAGGAGCCATATCACACCAATGCATTGCCTCTTTCACCGCACCGTCTACCTACGGATGTTCTGAACCAAAGTTTCAATCATCCAAAATTCGCACATCAAACGTGTTCCTAGACCTTTACACAGGAAGAGAAGTGATTCCTGAATATCACGTGCAAGAGACGCCCGAGTATACTATGATAGGGAGAGATCGGCATACCCCGCGCCTTATCGATCGGCGAATCGCGTGATGAAGAGAACATAACTACATACCTCATAACTACAACTACGAAATACGTGTAGTCATCTATCGAACTTACAAGTGTTCCAATCTCTTCCTCGCTAGAACATCTCCAGAACATATATAGTCATCCCCCACGACTTCAGAGGAAAGCGAAAGGAAGAAGGGAAAGCTGAATTGAGTCCGCGGGAATTGGCGAAAAGAGTACGGAATTATCAAAATCAACATTCTCCCATCAATACCACCATACGACTTTCTCAAAATGTCACCATCTGCGGACCTCCCGACGCCCCCTCTTTCCTCATGTACCAAAGTTGAATCCAAACAAGCTTCTAAAACTCCCCTTCAATTGATATCACAGGGCACGCCCCTTCCTTCAATTCCCACATTCCTATCCTTCGCATCCCACCGCGCGGCCATCCTCTCCCACATGGCAGGAGCATTCAGAGTCTTTGCACGGAAGGGGTTCACAGAAGGGATGTCCGGCCACATATCTGTCAGGGACCCAGAATACCCCCACCTCTTCTGGACGAATCCTCTGGCAAGACACTTCGCTCTGCTCCGGGCCTCGGATATGATTCTCCTCGATTACGACGGAAAGGTCGTCGGCGGGAACACATCTCGCCCGGCCAACGGCGCGGGCTTCCTCATCCACAGCGCGCTACACAAGGCGAGGGAGGATGTCAACGCCGCGTGTCATTGCCATGGAAAAGCAGGAAAGGCGTGGAGTGCGTTCGGCAAGAAGTTGGAAATGATCAATCAGGATATATGCTACATGTACGGCGAGGCGCAGGGAGTATACGAGGATTTCGGGGGCATCGTTTTCGAAGAGGAGGAGGGTAGAAAATTGGCGAGGGCGCTCGGGGAGAAGGGGAAGGGATTGGTGTTGAAGAACCATGGGTTGTTGACGGTGGGTGGAACGGTAGATGAGGCTGCGTATTTATACACACTCATGGAGCGATCGGCAGAGGTACAGTTGATGGTCGAGGCAGCGGCCGCTAATGGGTTGAAGAAGATCATCGTGGACGATGAAGCGGCCGAGTATACGTTTAGGATGGCGAGTGATCCCGAGACCTTGTATTGGGAGTTTCAGCCAGACCTCGAGTATGAGGTTGAGCTCATGGGCAATGTTTTCGATGACTTTGATGAGGAGAAGGCATTGTTTTGTAGCTAGATTGTGATTCGGCTTGTCCTCGGGAAACCAAATGTACACATTATACTTCCAATGGGTGCATGTAGCATTCAACATACTAGATAAAGGCTAGCACACCAAGGTACACTGATTTGGCCCAAGTTTTCTCTGTGCATGATCGTGTCTGCCTTGATAAAGTGAATCAATGATCCTTGATATACATCTGGACTCATTCCCAAGTTGTGAGTTTACTGTTTGGGGACAATGATTATGTTTTCAATGTTAGAATCGGGTGAGAATCGTGTAACAAACAGGAAGGAAACGGTAACTCGTGCGTTTGTTCACTCTGCTATCACCGATTCTTCACCTTCACCCCATCAGTCTTGGTAGATCAAGCCGATGATTGGCCACTCCGTATTTTCAGTGAACTTCAGACTCTAAATACCACCAATGTGATTGTGATACCATGCGAGAGATCACTTATCGTCTTCACCTTCCCTCCGACCAGTCTCAAGGTGAAGTTCGAAGAGCTCTCACCGTTGAAGTTGGGTCCTAGCGCAACCTAGCCACCCGACGCAAACAACTTTCCACCTTTTCCGAATACTGCCAATGATCCGACCAAGACAGACACTCATCAACAAGACCTTTGCGCAATGTCTTCCCAACCTTCGATGCCTCCTTTCGCCAGTGTGCCTCCGTTCTCCGCGATGCCTCCTTTCCCCGATAGGCCGCCGCATTCGAGGTCGCCAAAATACGGCCGGTACTTGACACCGATGGGAGTAACGGTGGTAATCGCAATATTCTTCCTGATATTGCGATTTAGCTACAAGCTCACGAGAAAGAATTTGGGTATTGCGTTCGTAAGTGAAGGATTAGCTTCGGCTTAGGGACCCAATGACTGATGGTGGTTTAAGGACGATACAATTCTACTCACCGCAACCGCCATCTCTCTGTTTCTGACCTATGATCAATTTGGACTCTACTTCCTTGGGTTTGGTCGTGATGTGGAACACCTTACCCCAGATCAAATGCTCTACGATAAAAGGAAGAACAAACTGACAAGTGGGTGTGATCGCATATTGCTGTTTCCGGCACAGTGGCTCCTCCTCTTCAAGTTTGCTAATTCGCCATCTAGTCATATTATACTCGGTCACGCCATTATGCAATGCCCTCATTCGATGCTCGCTAGCAGTGGGTTACCTCCGGGTCTTCTCCATCCATACCAGCAAGAGATTTTGTTATCCGTTTTGTGGAGCTAATCTGGCCTGGGCTGCTTGCGCAAGTGTGGCATCCCTCGTACAGTGCGCGTAAGTATTGTGACCCAAACGTCCATTTAACCGTCTATGATGGGGCTGATCAAACAATAAAGGCCTGTCAAAGGGCACAACAATGCCGAGCTTTCGACCGATTGCCAAAGCGCGCATATCGTGGAACTATTCCTTATAATCTCAAACGCCATCTTCGATTTCATCATCTATGTATTGCCAGTTATCTGGCTCCGGAAGATAAGGATACCTAGATGGAAGCGAGCTTTACTCATTGCGGTCTTTGGCTCTGGAATGAGGTAGGCAGTTCCCATCAACTTGAGGAGTGAAGAAGCTACCGTATCATATGCTAAGAATTCCCTGCTAGTAACATTGGGCTATCCGCCTTCCGAATTTCTCTCGTCGCCCAGGGAATCTTGCGAGAGGATAAGGATTCCAAAATCTTGCTTGCCAATGTGGCAAGAATCGTGGGCACACAGTAAGCGAGAAACCCAATGCTAATAGACTTGTAACCCAGCGCCTGCAATGAGTGCAATACTGACAATTGAACAGCATCGGAATCATCTGTGCTTGTCTTCCTTATCTACGATTCATCGCCGATGTCAGCAGTTTGATCGTATCGTACTATAAAAAGCTCAGAGGCGAACGCAACGATGGATCCTCGAGCAACACGTTGATGCCGAACAATGTGAGAGCACAAGCACGATCTGATGTTTTACTGCATGGGGTTGAGTTGAAAGATTGGGTCTAGATTGTGGAGAAATTGTACTGTAGCTGGATTAGCTATCTGGGGTAATTTTGTTAAGCGGCGTTCTTTGCCTGTGAGCTTTGCCTGCTTGCTATACGTTGACTTCGTCATTGGTCATGATGGTTTTCGTCATGACCTTTCAACAATGCATGCAGTTTTACCCTGTATCAGACGGCCTAGAACCTGGATTTTCAAATCTAATATGTGTACATTTTAGCTGTACTCATCTAGATGTTTTTAAGAGAAGGCCTGGGAGAGGGAGTACTATACAGGTACCGAGAACTAAATAACTGGCGCTACAATAATGTAAGACTGTATTACGCCCACGAGCTAAGATTGTCCACGAACCTAATGAGTCTATGGTAGTTGTTAGAGGTAAGATAACAAAGCTGTCCACTGTCATTGGGAGCAGGCCTGGAAACATCAGCTATCGTATTATGCCGTTCAGGCGGCGTTGATCGTAGCAACATTGTCTTAATTCATGTAAGCTATCTTGTTGGGTGACGTTCAAGACGATGAACGTCAATGCAAGCTTGATACCTTTCGATATCTTCCTGTGCAACCAATCTACACTAATCCATCCCATCCCATTCGTGTAAAGCCAAGGCTTTACTCACCACTACCGACATGTATAGCATTTGATAGAGATCTGCCAAAAGAAACCACGGCACGGATATGTGCCACGCGCATAAAGAAGATGGAGTATTTTCATATATTTGGTATCCCACATGAAGAGCTTCCTCCATGAGCAAGCAGTCGATACTACGAGTACTACTCGTGATAACCATCAATAATTTCTCATTAAGCTGATTTCCATCAACGGCTCCGTTCTATTGGCTCTGGGTGGCTTTCCCGCGAGAGCCAATCATGAGTTTTGACGCTAAACTGTTTCGAAACTCATACTGGCTGATGTCATAATATCAATCATTAACAATGAATTGATGACCTTGGGGTTCATTTCAATTTGCCAATATTTAAATCGTTGATGTCGAGTTGCTGTTTAGTATATGTGTTTGATCCGATGGCCTTAGTATATGGGTTTGATCCGATGATCTCAATATTACCCTCAGGTTTACTAAGAGCTCTACGAGCTAGTTATATGGATTCATTCAATTCCCTATCCCCCTCTACTCATCCGCCTCTACATAAGGTAACAAATAGCCCCTCCAATCATACTCATCGACCAAGCGTATGGATTTGAGAGATAGATTTTGACATGTTGAATAATGTTGTGATTGGCGCATCGGGATCGGCGCAATAAAAGCAGTGGATCACCGAAAGACCCTCACCGTCACTTGTTCTGTTCTACCATCCCACCTCGGTAATGTTCTCGCCAAAAGCGTTCCTTTGAGTTCTTCTAGCAGAATTTACATGAAAAGCAATCCCAATGGAGCGCCCCCGTGCAGCAGAATCTCCATCATCTGAGGCACCTCAGACGAGCAAGGTCGCAATACCACGACTAAAGCAATGGAAATTGCAGTGTTTGTCTTCCTGGCCCTCTACCTTAGGAGATCAACCCTGCAACCAAAAACCCTTCTGAAAGCTGCCGCGCGGACATGATTCGACCCGATTCCGGCATTTCAATCGGCACGCAAAATTACAGTTCCTTCTTCGAGGCCCGGATACGCCTGGGATTTATCACACAAAAGGCACAATCTGTACTGCACTCGCCCATAATGGACATTCACCCACGCCAGAATCTGGAGAACACAATCGCACTGTTTAGGACCGAGCTTGGTCAGTGGGCGCGATCGACATTTCCTGATGGCACCATTCTGCATCAGGCTTTAGTTGCAAAATCCAGAGATACAGGGTTTCTTCAGGATCATTATATACTGGCATTTTCTTATTACAGTGCCGAGATCCTTATCAGCAGACTGTGCATATGTGCCTTCCCAGATACCAGTACAGGTACAACTGTTGAATAAGGCCAATTGAAACAGGGAATGGGCGAATTCTGTGTGCGAGCTGCATAGGAAATGTCTCTGCTGTTGCCAGATGTTCCAGACACCACTTGGATATATCGGAATGGCCCATGGTGGTGCATCGTCTACAACATACTGCAAGCTTGCACCGCGTTTCTGCTGGACATCTCAAATCAAGCCATTTATTCAAGGACAGGCAGGTACGACTGCGCAAGGTCTTTGAAGAAAATGATAATATGGCTAAGAGCTATCAGTCTGGAAGATGATGCCGCAAGCAAAGCATACGCAGTCATGTTGGATATGATGAGTGTATGCGCACCAAGGAGCGAACATTTCGCGGATCTATTCAAAGACAAACAGAAAGATCCGCAGAAGCCTTTTAATACTTCTCCACAGAATCCCTCGCAAGAGTAAGGTCAGTGGCAGGGGCAACAAGTCTATCAGGTGCAAGATCCGGTGTCTGGGAGCTCATCCAACCGCCACGACAGTGTAGCTAATTCCCTTATCGACCCAAAGTTTTCCACAACAGCCTATCTAGAGCCAAATAGTGTGCAAACTATCGCCAGACCTGACACCGACCTTTCGCACCTAGCTACCGAATATAGTCTTCACGACCCGCCATCCATGCCCCGATATAGGAGGATGTCCTCACACATGGGTAACCCACTCTTCTCCAGACAATTCGAGCCGCCTGATACACTACTGTATCCGGTACAATGCAATCAAGTCCAAGAACCGCTATATAGCGATCTTCAACTATCAGGAACGTTTGCGACAAGTGCTAATACGTCCCGGATGTCCGCGAATTATCCCCTATTGAACCAAATAGGGAGCGGCACGAGTGGGGATTGGATTGGCGATTATGGACTGGCTTAGATACAAAATTACGCTCTATTTGAACAATGCCTGGGTGAGAGGACGGAAGAGACTACGGCAATGCTTAGACTCAAGCTTCCTCTTACGGCCATTCCTCGACTGATCCTGATGCCCATGACCATAAGCGAAGTCGACAATGAGTGCGTCCCACATTGGATGGAACGCGTGCGAAGGATACAACCCTAGCTGTCTATTGCTAAGAAATGGCCAAGGCCGAAGGTTTTCGTTGTCAATAGGCCGCATGCTGAACAACTACCAATTTTGCTTTTCAAGGTGTATGTACGCGCCCATAGTACTGGGCCGTGATACAAGATGTTTTTGTCAAGTTCGGTATTTAACAGATGCTTCTTAGTAGTCGATGTTTTGATCCAACATTGATGCACCATTATCTGCGATTCAGTCATCTTACCAATATTATTCTATCACACCATATAGTGAATTCAGAGCAGATTCACTTCTTCGGAAGACTTCTAAGCTCAGTTCAGGTAGAATCGATAATTTAATGGACAAACTCGTAAGTCATTAGCTAGACACTTTTCCAATGTTTCGTACGACGATAATTTCAGGAGTTTCATGTTCGAATCACAGTTTCCCAACGCCAATTTCTCACTTCAGATTTCGGTGCCGTCCACCTTGTAGAGCTACAAAGATTGGCCACGTACATCATTAAGCTGGAGTACATAGTCACACAAACAAATTCCCACCTAATTAATTGTACGGAGTATATTAATCAATTAAATGTGGTGGGGTTGTTTGAACGCCACCTTGGAAGTTGCCTGTCCCCCTTACCGTAGCCCGGACTTTCATTTGCTTGAGGGAAGAAATTTCCGTTTACACATTGTACTGAGCCTTGTAGGGCCCGAATCGATCCTGAACCTCTGGTTTAGCTCACATTTATTTGATGATTCTGGAGCCGTGAGATATGAAACTTTTGAAGTGGCTAACGCAGTACTTCACACTTTGTTATAGTTAATTTTTTTTAGAACAAACCCTGAGCAAGCTCCGATAGTCCCGTATGGAATTACTGGCCTGATATGCAGAAATCATTGCCAAGGCCGATGGAAATTGCTTCCGCTGTACATAGCCGTCCAGAGAAGCACAGGCGTTGAGTATCATTCCCCTAGCAAAAGAACGGAGACTCCTGCGTTACAGGAACAGTGTTACTAGGAAAGCTCCGATGCAAGTTCTCGTTCCACTATCATGAATGCTGAATCTTGGCTGGTTTGGATATCGCCCACAACAGAATTATAGCATAGATATCTCAAAGAGTAGAGTACAACCTATCGGTAGCTTGACGAAGTCTTCGTGTACGCCAGTCCTGGGGTGTACAAACATGTTAACCTGATCATCCGAGTGGAGTCCATAGCCACACGAAGATGTTTCATGAGGCCCATACTCTCGTTGTACTTCATTTTGAATATAGTGATAGCCGTGCAACACTGCCTCGTAGTTGTGATAAAGTCCAGACTAGGGTCGCGGTACTGCTCACCTTAAGAAGTGTACCAATGATTACTGCCATGGACTCTATAACAACATCCCCATATCTACATTCTGCATGCCATATAAACGCTGTCGTGTATACTTCATAATTAGAAGCGTCATATATTGACCGTCTAAATCGATTGTGGTTTTTCACAATGTCGGCAACCGGACCGTGTGCCGATATGAGCTACGGCTTAGGAGTACGGATTTCATCTCCTCGTGTAGATGGATCCTCTTACGAAAGACTGATTTGGCCAAACCTTCCTGCATTGTATTACTGACAAGAATATGTATCAGTGGATTGGGTTACGGAGATCTGAGGAGCCGAGTATAATTCTTTCTCTTTCCGGTATGTGATTCCAACCTACGAGGTGGAAAGTTCGTGATACTGTCCAGCAGTTGAGAAATGTATGTCATTATTTCAAATGCGATAATCATCGAATTGGTAGTCGGCAAGTTGAACGATACCCTCATGTAACTGGATCAATAATGCACTCTTATCTGAATGTCTCCTTAGCTGAAGTTGCATCCTTCACCTGAAGCCAACTAATAAACTTGAGGTACAATAATGGGCTGGAGGGAAGCCGTGGGGGCCCGTTATCATTCCATTGGTACGAGGTATGGGCAGCCATGATCATGCGACGCCTTAATGAGGAAGACATAGGTAATGCTTATTGGCATTACCACAGCGTGAGGCGCATCTTCGTTGGGAAAGAAAATGTTCTATTTTGTAGTGGTAGTGATTATCATGGGGCCCTGATTGGCCCAAAGCTTACGCGAATGATCTCTCCATATGGTTAGATTGCTTTCTGTTAAAAAGTACCTCTTTCGGCATAGGTTATGGAACTGTAGTACTGTTCGCAGGACTTTGAGATAATGCTACAGCGAATCATAGCAGATGGATTTTCCTCGAAAGCCATGATGGTCAATTTCCTGTTGCTGAATGCTCGTTTCAGCGCATCGTATCGCCACTATCGCCATCCCGCGGTTTCTGGATCCTCCCCGCAATGCATCCATTCACTCCCTTATTCAATAATGGTTCCTATGACCCCATAGGGCTAGTTGACCCTTATCATACCTATCAAGTGATTCAAATGATGCGTGTACAATGTAACATATAAGTATAGGATCTATTGCCCACATCATCTCATCGTCCAGCAATTCAACAACAGATACTTCTGCAGTCCAACTACAGCTCAATTATACATACCACTCTCCGCATCAATATGTTACATTACTTCCGCTATGGCAAAGATGCCACCAAGGTAGAGACTCCTGCCGCAAGCACCCCCGTTCGGGCTTTGCCTGCTTCTTGGTACACCTCCCCAGAGATGTATGAGATGGAACGTCGGGCAATCTTCGCAAAGCGTTGGCTCTTCATTACTCACAAGTCTCGTCTTCAAAAGGCGGGTGATTGGGTGCGCTACACCCTTGCTGGCTACGACTTTTTCCTCATCCGGGATCGCAAGGACAACATCAATGCTCTCCATAATACGTGCCGGCATCGTGCGTACCCCGTGATCGACAAGGAGGGAGAAGGAAATGCACAGATACTTGCCTGCAGATACCATGGCTGGTCTTATGGTCTTGGTGGAAATTTGGCTAAAGCGCCAGGTTACGAGAAACTAGCAGGATTCGATAAAAGCCAAAATGGCCTTCATCGCATCCACGTCAAAATCGACAAGAATGGGTTCATCTGGGTCAACATGGATGCAAAGGAGGTCCCAGAGGTGCCATGGGAGGAACATTTCCGAAACGTTGATGTCCAAGCTCGTTACGAAGGCTACAACTTCGATGATTACGTCCTTGACCATACATACGAACTTAACGGCGACTACAACTGGAAGATCGCATCGGACAATTTCAATGAGTGCTACCACTGTCCTACCACCCATCCGGATATTCCTGCCTTCCTTAACCTGGATTCTTTTGATAGCGACGTCAAGGATGGGCACATTCAACACCACTGCGTTGCCACCAAAGAGCAAATTGAGAAGGGACTGAACGTCCATAGTACTTACTACTTCCCCAATGTATCAATGAGTGTCTCGTAAGTGCTCGCCCATTCATCTCAAAGTCGATTAATTACTCACGTTATCAGGCGGCATTTCCTTATGATCCAAAAGTTTATGCCCAAGGGACCTCAACAGTCCATTATGGCGTACGAAGTCTATCGCAACAAGAACTCGTCCGATGAGGATTTCCATTTGATCGCCGACATGTATGCACGTGTAATGGGTGAGGACAAAGTTCTCTGTGATAAAGCTCAGAAGAATCTCGACCGTGGCGTGTTTGTCAATGGCCAACTCCACCCTCAATTCGAGAAAGCACCACTTTTCTTCCAGAACACGGTTCGAGCCGTCATCACGGAACATTTCAACAAGGAGAAGGCTGCGGGACATGAGATCAACGCAGCAAAGAGCGTGCAGACTGACTCTAAAGAGACGGAGTCGGATGAAGCAATATGCGCAGGTATTGCATGTGGAACGCAGAAGGAGGTCCTCGCTTGGTAGAGTATCAGACTGCCGAGAGAGGGAACAGGCATGATCAGCAACAACTTTACAGATCCTTCATTTCAAATTAGCGGTTCCATAGTTTTTCGGGTATGGCGTAATATTATTTGAGTATATATGACATCGTTGCTCTGATTCCTGCATTAATGGTCACAACGTATTTAAGGGGGCCTGCTACTTTAGTATTGGGTTGAGTAATGACGAAATTATATTGATATCTGAATACACAAAGTAACGTCCCAAGGTAATCCTCATGTTTGACATAAAAATGTCCAAATCAGCATTCTCCCCCGAAAATGAATGGGACACTGCCTAAAAAAGAATCCCATGTGAGAGTTGATAGGATTCTGGAACAATCCTAGTCCACTAATACTTGAATGCCAATACGATCATGAACACGTAAAGAAAAGGAAATTGAACCATACGTTTTGCCCAACTCTGCTAGGTTCCAATGTGAGCATATTTGAGTTGTCTGCACATGGAAGATAGTGTAAACCAGCTCTCTGGTGCAAATCTAATCTCCCGGTCAAGGCTTACAAAGCTGCTCCTTGCGGAACCAAACCGCAAAACCAACGCAAACAACTCCTTGTGCTACAAGTGCACCCCAGAAATGGCCCTCTTTCGCACCGTCAGCAAAGCCTCGCAAAGCAAAATTTGGAAATACGCCCCCAGGACCAAGTCGGTCTGGCGCCGTTGCCCTCGCTGCTATTGTTGCAAGGCTACCAACAACTTGCGCCACAGTGAGCGTAAAAGCGACGTGGAATCTGGTCATGGTTTGAAGTAAGATCATGCCGAAACCAACGCCTTGGACGGCATCGAGAACGCCCAGCCATAACCACAGTGCACGTCCCAGGATTGAGCCCAGCGTAGGGGTGAGAGCCCACGGGATGTAGGATCCCATCCCGCTAGTTGACCAGAGAATCTGGCACCATCGTGGTGCACCAAGGCCAATGGCGAACATGGGTAGGACCCAGGAGTGTTCGATCGAGAGACGATGGAGAATGAAGAATAGAAGAAACCAGACAATTACAAAAAAAAGGACGACGAGAAGTATGATCGACCATGTAGGGGCAAGGCGAGAAGAGAACAAGTAGGCCCAGTTTCGACCATAGGGTGCCGAAAGAAAGTAGTTCTGAAGGATCACAACGATGAAGAACCACATGATTACCTTACGACGTACGAGCGACTTGTAGAATGAGGGATGGGAGCCAGGACTGGAACAGTAGAATGAGGGGAGTCCAGTAAAAAGAGCATATGATATGAAGGCGAATAGTATGGCGATAGGCGTGGTGATTGCCGTGATATATGGTGTATTTGTTATGGCTGATGTTGATGAAAGCTTGTATCCGCTAGACGAAAGGGATGACAGGTGAGAACCCCAATACCATAAGACAGTCACGTAAAGTTGTTGTGTACCTTGGATGGCACAGGCGCGGAATACCCATGAGTGGGTTGCGGTGCCACCTTCTGATCCAAAATTAAGCGCGAAGAAGAGTGAGCCAGAACCTGATGCGAGAGCGTAGATCCCCGTCGCCGTGTTTTGGAGCCATCCTCGTGCCGCTATGCTCTTACCATATGGTGCCATACCCAGGAGGAAGAATGCCAGGCCATAACATAGGAATGGGAGAGTAATTACATAGCGAGATGCGGCAAGGCGAAATGTACTCCACCAGATGACTGAAGCAGTGAGGTATATTGAGGCGATTACATAAAGTTTGGTGGCACTTTGTCCAATTTCACCTGTAAGGAGAGTTATTTGATATGAGTTTGCCGCGAGGATCTGTCCGAGGGCAAGTAGGAAGGAGTAGACCGGCCAGTCGCGGATCTTGTACTGGATGATCTTTCGCAGTCCCGATGGTGGTAAGTAATTTGCGCCGAGCTCAAATTCATCAACACCAGAAGTTGAGGATTGAGAACCTGAAACACTGACACTTGGCACACTAGCAGAGCTTGAAAGATCCTCACCACCCAATTGGGCGACTTTCTCTTTGACACCAAGTTTAGCATCGTAGAAACGCGAGAACCAATTCTTCTCAGAGCGGATGATGAACTCCTCGATACATAACTCTTTAGTTGAAGTACGACCGTTCAGTCCGCCAAGAAGACGATCAAATTGCCTCGTGTAGACCCCTTGTGAGTCTGTGAAAAACGGGTCCACCTTTTGCATCCTGTAGTTACTATCTTCCCCAATGACAGACTTCACCGTAAGATTTGAGGGTTGAACATCCGGCAGACCTGTAGATGACAGGGTTGTCAGGCTCCTTGCTTGAGTGTCTAATGGGAGAAAAGAGTTGGACGCAGAGGAAAGCGACGTATTCGAGTCTTGCGAGTTCTGACGGGATAGATGTCGATTTATGGACGCGCGGCCTAGTCCTCGTCGGAGGTCCATTGACGCAGGAGAGAGCGGCTCTTGAAGGTTGGGGAAATCATTTGGTCCACTACCGATTGAAATCGGAAACAGCCCATAATTATGAATGCGTCCAATTGGAGTTGATAATACAGGCATGGTGTGTGGAGCAGTGAATGAAGCAGACACTGCTGCAGAGCCGACATCTAATGTGAGCTGTGGCCGGCTCACATGTTCTCCAGTACTGTCATCAATCCTCTTTCTATTCAATGAGGATGTCTCAGAAGACGATTCTCTTGAAGGGCTAGGTCCCCGACTTTGCGTGCGGTAGGCTATTCGATTTCCTCGAATGCTTGGAGGCCTCGTATTGATGGGTGAGGTTAGTGCGGAGCCCGGTGCTGATGGCAGAGGAGTGGATATTGGAGGTGTAGATTCGCCGGGTTTGATTGAACTGCGTGCTCTGGCTACCCTCTCGTGTACTTTGATGGAACCAGCCTGGAGCTGTTCTAATCCTTCTTGCCATTGCGCAACGGGAAACCGTTGGAGAGACGATCGGGCTCGCATTTCAGCGCGGGTCTCCCTGGAAGAGTTCATAGCAGTGGTGATCGCTGCTTGGAACTGTCGAACGAGGTGTCTCGTTGCCATAGACTCGACGGTGAACCACCATCCAGGCATTGATCCAAGGCCACCGACTCGTGAGCCAATACCAAGCGCACCTTTACGGCCAAATTCTACAGCGACAAGACCAAACGGTTCATCCCGTGATGGTATTAGTGCAAATTCAGCCCCACTGAATATGCAAGGCGGGAGAACCGTGAACTCTGGCTTTGAACACACTCGCTCTGGATAAATCTCCATTAGACGCTGAAGTTTCATAGCAGCAAATTTGCCATGGAGGTCAATAACGGGGCCGACACAGATCAACTGCGCTTTCGCATTTCTCTCCAGTATTGAAGGGAAAATATCTGCAATAATATCGACACCTTTCTGCATAGACCACCGGCCAACAAAAACAAAGAGCTCAGCCTACAAATGATTAGTGACCTGTTATCAACAGCGTTGAGTCTTGACATACATCGGGATCGACATGAAGGCCCGCCCATTCCTGGGCTTGAGTTCGAAGCGCACCGCGCTGTGCTTCCTGTTCATCGTTGATAGTGACGGCATCGGGAAGTTTATGATCCTTGTCCCAGGCTGCAGTATCAGAAGGGTCCGGGTTTGGAAGTGAGCCAACATGCGACAATCCCCAAAAGATTGGATATCGCACGAAAGATCGCTTGCCATACTTTCTCGAGACACCAACGGCGCCAAATCCTCGTTGGTGGATGCGAAGGTAACTTGCTGCGGCATGAAGCAAATTGAAGACCTCTCCGAACTGAACGTACTTTCTAACAATATCCTGGCTTAGACTGAATACTCTGCATATTTCATCCATGTCCTCAGGACGTTTTATTGACCATAGACCTTGAAACTCTGCATTGTGGAGAGACAAACAGCAAGGCAGCGTAACGGACGGGAGGAGATACAAAGGAGCTAGGGCCCCATGATAGTCGTTGATGTGATAAATTTCGATTTCAGGAAAACGGCGTATCGTCTCTGCAATGCATTGGTTCCATGCAGAATAGTATATCGCACTCTCCAAGTCGTCCATTCGGGATGGGTATGGCTCATTTTTGGTTTGGTGGCGGAAAACTGGTGCATCTAGAAGAACAAAAGTAATGTTCTGGTAGCGATGATACTGAACGGGGATATTGTATACCTGCCCCATAATCATGATGTTCATAGGTTCACCAACTTCATCCACTGGATAGTTGACACCGCCAACGCAAGGCACAACCCAGATTAGGTTATGGTGTTGAAGGTTCTTGCCCATCAGTGCGGCCATCACTCCAAGCCCACCAATCTTGACCTTGATTCTCCAATCTTCAATTTCATATTCCATCGTTGCGATGAGTATATTGCGTCGTCGATGAAGTTCATTATCAATGACGACGTCTTCGCCTCGCTGATTGTGTCCTGTCATCGGTTTTCGGCCGTAAAAAGACGCACCAGCTGTACTTGTGAAAGTAATTGGTGAGAGTCCTTGAAACCCGCTCAAAAGCTTTCTGCGACTGTTTTGGAAGCCGAGCTCGTTGAACTTGACATGGTAGAATGACTTCACAAATAACCAGACCGCCAGTGAGCCGGTACCGAAGGGTACAATAGCGAGAAGAATGGCTATTATCAACTGAGTCCAGGCTGAGCCAACAGGTTCAAAGCTATAGCGTAGATCTCCATCGTTTGCAATGATTCTTACCCCAACATGTGGCATGCCTGGATCAGTGATGTTGATGACATTCTTCCCCAAACTGGTCGGTGGGAGAAAATCGAGAACCCCGTCACGGTCCACATCACCATACATCTTGGACTTGTCAGGTTGGCCATCAGGGTTAATTCCCCATGTGCTGAGGATCACATCCGTGGGATACTCCGTCATGATGTCAAATGACCATTGGCCCTTGCCCGTATAATGCATAGAGTCTGGTAGACCTGAATCAAACCCGTAAAGATTCCATGGGCCTGTGACATGCATGTGTGGCCATCTCCGGGAAATGTGTACTCCTACATCGCCGTGCTGAACATGCTCCATACTACCAGCTTTCTCGCTCCAATATCGAATTATCACATGCTCGCCGGCCCACTTTTGATCCTTGGTGCCGACCCATGATTGCGGTTGGATCGTTGAATTTTGGCCAGTGTAATTCTTCCAGTCGCTCCATGTTTTTCCCCAGTTGAGCGTGTACTGCCACTTGTCAGCACCCGTTGCCTTATGAACTACAGTTAGCTCGTTGCTTTTGTGGTCAAGGTAAAGTAGCGAGGTCGAGTAATTTGCGGTGATGGGAAAAACCATCGGGTTTTCGGGCCTGCCAATACGGAACATGAAGTGGTCTGTCGAATGAGTGTATAGGGGTTCACTTGAGAAGGTAGAGACATTAGTAACAGTGTACACGTGTATGCCGTCGTACACGTTCTCTAGTGTGCCTTTGAAAACCCATTGGGAAGCGATCTGTCCGACGTATCGTTGTTTCTTAGGTGGGATTTTAGTACAAATCACGCTAGAAGCGTTCAAACGAGCGACCTCGCCGGTGCCTGTAGACGATTGAATAGAGAAGCTACGGATTAGATCTTGGCAATTCATCTCGCTCGAAAAGTAGATCTCGATTGGTATTGTTTGAGCGCTTGAAACTCCCGATCTCGAAACAAGGCGTTGATCATGCCCGGGAACTACGCCGGTAATGGTGGGACGAGGGTGAATGAACATCTCTCTCGGGACGAAAAGTTTATAATCCCAAGGTTGCATTTCAATGCTGCTGATGCACCCATTGAATTCGGTTGAATTCTCGATGCCGAGTTTGGCGTTAGATGTCTCAAGCACAATTTCTTCGTACGGATAGAACGAATTCTTAACGATGGTTTGCTGGGGGAACGGCGCTAGCAGGGCCTTGTCTTGATCGTGGCAATCGAAAGTGTAATTGACCGTCTTGTTGTCATTTGAATACACGATCCAGACACCTTGATTGCCGGCATCACCCGTGTTGGAAAAGTCCTGCACATCTGGGAAGCGGCCCCGGTAGATGCTCCAAATTCCCATAGGTGAAGGCATCCCAAGACTGCCATGCAAATAGATATCGTGCAATTGACTAGACAACGTCTGGAGGTATGCGCCTTCATTGAGAATTGTATATTGGTTGCGAAGTTCGTAATGCCTTTTCAATATGTTGCGCATAAAGTGTGATGGATCTCGATGATCCAAACTGACGGAGTCATCTCCACAGCCATGCAGGGCTTTGTCAAATGGCAAATCCACGTATACCTCCGCACCCAGCTTGTAGCAGCCATGTAACTGCCAGGCCCTCTGGGACGCCATGGGAGTTCGCCCAAAAACGTAGTCAGCTGCTTGATTTTCAAGAATATACGATTCTTGTTCTTCACCCCACAGCTGAAAAGGCGCCCCCGGCATCATTAGATTTGCAATGAAAAGTCCAATCAAATGTCTCTGGGTTCCGTTTGCAAGAGCCGGCCAGCGGAATACATCTTGGTTCGTCATACCCCACAGATGACGTGGATCGAATTCGCCAGTGTAAGCATTTGCCATATCTTCGTGCAGGAGAAGGTCGTGCCAAAGCGCAACAAAGTCAACACCCTCGAGACCGATAGGTCCATCTAGACCGAGAAATCGTGTCATCGCACCGTAAAATGGATAGTGAAAAGCGTCTCCATCCAATGCAACAGAACCGAACGGGCGAAGATATTTGCCTTGGTCCTTGACATTGATAGATGCTACCGCCTGCGACATATTATCGAACGCCATACTAGGCTCCTTTCCCCGCCCGACCAGCAAAGAAGCGTAAGGAATCTTGCTGACGATCTCACCAACGATGAGAAAGTTTTCTTTGCCGAACCGCTTTGCGCATGCTCTTTGGTGATCGGACCATTTTGCATGGACATCAATCGGGGTTTGGGCGGCTTTATCCATACGGAAACCATCAATATCGAGCATGGCAATCTGAATGCATGAAAAATGCATTATCTTTTCGAGGACATCATTGCGCCAGGTTCGAAGGCGATCCTGCACACCTGCAAATTTGGCCAACTGAGTTTCCCAGCTTGGAACTTCGCCGACACCTTTCATGTCGCCATACTGCTCGCGGTTAGTTCTGTGATTATACTGTATGTAAAGGGAGACTACATGAAGCGAAAAGAGTGTGAAGAGTTCTGATTAACTCTTGTTGTGGATTGAGAGTGACGAACCTGATCAAACTCGCTGTCTCTGCACTCGAGATCCATTGCATCGATTACGGACTGATTCCGAAGACGATAACCATCTTCACCCCACATACGTGGGTATTTGCACGATGCATTTATCCTGTTGCTAATTTGGAAATCGTGGTATTGTCGGCTTGTTTTATATCTTACATCATACTCGCCCCATTTGAAAGGAGCGGTGACGTTTTCGGAGCCTACCCACTGTAGCAAGTCTCCCATTGTACCTAGCGTATTATCAAGTATCACATACATGCTACGTGCATGTATTTCAGTGATGAGTGCTCGCCAGTCTTCAATTAGACCATGATGGTGATCAAGTAAGGTGAAATCCAAGGCACCGAATCCATCTGATGACCACGGCATATTGATGAACGGTGTGCCAGAAAGATATATGCACTGTCATTACTTGTGTGAGCAGAAAGCGAAGTTCAATAATCTCCTTGACTCACTTTGATTCCCATTCCTTGGATGTAGTCCAAGTTATTCATGAGCCCTTTGGCATCACCTCCAAAGCGGAATTGGTTGCTTTGCCAGTCGTGCTCAAAGATGGTGTCATTGGCTTCATTGTTCGTTGGATCACCATCCACATATCGATCGAGAGTAAGAACGTAGAAAGGGAATCTCCAGTTCTTGGGTGACGGATGAAAGGTGTGATTCTCCCACTCTCCCCAATAGTCTAGTGGGTCAATCGCCGTCTTGTTCAAATTGAGATTGTATCCCTCATGTTCGGGGTCATAACGGAGGGAAATCACAGATAGAACGAGGCATAGAAGGGACAAAAAATTGCTTGGGGCACCCATTGTCGCCGATCAGCTACTCAATCAAGCAAGTTTGCAGGAGCAAGGTGAGAGAAAAGGCTGATCTTGGCATTGATAATCTGGCTCTTGCATTGTTTTTATGTCTAGTGAAATCGTCTCTTCACGTCTACAGAATATTTCGTGGGCACACACGGTGGCACAGGAAACCCTGCAGCGACATGCACAAGACCGTGGCCTGGAGCGACTGAGTACCATGAAACAGTGCTGAAATGGGCAGATACAACATCAATTGAGGATGACAGATGGTTCCAGCCGGAGTCAGACAGATGGGAACAGCGGGGGAGTCATGGATCTCTCAGCCATTGGCGCGTATGGCAGGAAACTGTTACCCGATTAATTACAGTTTTGGGGAATCAGATATGCGTGAAGGCAATCGCGGCCTGTTGAGGATGATTTCTACCATGTTAATCTAGCATTGAGTTGATTCAGTGGTCTGGGAATCTTGCCGACCGAAGCCAATATCGAAGGCTGGAGCCAAAAACATTTGTATCAAAAAGGCCCTTGGCTTGACAGTGCAGTTCACTGCGATGGTCAGGATCCTCAATCTGTCGATTGACGAAGGGAGTAAGGATTTCTCCGGCCAGGGGTACAGAATAGTCAAGCAATTAACCTTAACAAAGAAGCTGTTTGGCTTTGAAGGCCCCGGTTGCATGTAGCCATTCATTTTGTGAGGATCCATCTCAGACTTCTTGGCATTGGAAACAATAAGCATATCGGATAAATATGCAGCGGCTTTTGCAATGTGCCCCATGCCGCATCTCGAGAGCCGCATCAGGATGTTGGCAATCTATCCGCCCTGCCTAGTTCCCCCGACACAAATCAGGTACCGAATGGAGAACTATGATCTCCTCACGCCTGCCGAAGCTGCTCACTCCTTATCCGCGCATGCAATTTCAGTCTTGGTCCGCAATGGAAAGTTTGTATCCATCTTTACACACCAGAGCTGCTGACACTATTCTTGTTGACTGATGCAATTCGTCGCATTCACGTTTTCATCAGGAGCTATATCGGCGATTGTGTGGTAGCACCCGCGCCTCCCGCGCCTGCGCGGCACGTCCCGTGTCCCGCTGTGTAGTGGCGACACATTGTTGCACACTCTGTAGATTATTGGCTCTGCAGAAAGTTAGATTGGTCTCAGTTTACCTCTGAAGTAATTGGGTCTTGCGAAGTTGTTGAGATGCAACATCAACCAGATCTGTGTGTCCAATCTAGTTAAATGGTGCAG
This sequence comes from Aaosphaeria arxii CBS 175.79, assembly GCF_010015735.1. Classification (NCBI taxonomy): domain Eukaryota; kingdom Fungi; phylum Ascomycota; class Dothideomycetes; order Pleosporales; genus Aaosphaeria; species Aaosphaeria arxii. The sequence continues at coordinate 1,315,778 of NW_022983483.1, forward strand.
TTCTCGATTGCAGATTATCAAGACAATAACTTCTCACACTCACATTTAAGAATATGGTTCGCTCGCCTTGACAAAGACTTAGACAAGGTTGGAAAGCTTGTTGACTTACTCCAGCGTTCTTCTTTGATGCCTGTGTCAGAGGATGACTTCAGAGACGACATCTTTGAGCGCATTAGATCATTCAATACGGTCAATAGTCTTTGGCTACCAATGTAAAAAATACTTTCAGGCAGCACGGTCAAAATGGATGGTACGAGAATTGTACGGAATCCCATAGCTCTAGAGTGGGGAATCTTGAACCAGCATGGCTTCTAGTGAAGTGCACGAATTGACAACAATATGTGAAACAGAATCCCTTGGATCTCAACATGCTGGGTTATTATAAGAGGGTTCTAAGAACCTTTCACAGTTATGCTCTGAGGCTGAGGCCTTCGGGGAGATTACTTTCTATGTTCCTCAGCATTGGAAAAAAAAATAGTTATGTCGAGGGTACTAGATGGGACATTACATAGAGGCGAGGCTTCCAATATTAGACGCCGGTTGAAGGCACAGCGAGTATCTCGCAAAAGGAAGCTGAATCCTCATAGGTACAGGCATTATTCTCTTGTGATGGGAATCTAGTGGGGCCTGAGCTGTCTTCTGCGCTCGATTTGATGCAGGGCCAGGATTACGCAACACCGAGATCCGAGCGAATTTAGAATGCGATGCTGCGCTATGCTGCGACAAATTATGTGGATGCCGAACATCATGCAGTTGGCGCTTCTGGTCCCATAAGCCGCATTCTCCACCTACAAGTGCCAAGGAAGCTCTGAGATGATGCACCAGCCATGCGCAACCACTGGTAAACCATCCGTTTGCTTAGATTATGTTTTGCGATGGGGCAATTCGCATCGAAGTAGCAAGCAAACACAGAAACAGTATTGCCCCAAGCGTTAATTCTCAGCATGGTTCAGTATTGATCATTAGGTTTATTCGATGGCGGTCATAGAATAGTAAAAGGATGTGGAGTTTTGTCTCCTCAAAACCAGTTCCCTGTCTTGCCCGGAATTTTTTAAGTTTGCCGTGATAATCTTCAAGCGGATGTGGGCTTGTAGTACTACTGAAACCATATTCTGTTAGACCTTACTACGCAGGACAGCACGTCCATCGGCCACTGTGGAGGCGGAATGATGGTTTCGTAGATGTATAGTCCGGCAAAACATGATGGAACATAATTTTGATCCTTGCCTCAACCACTTCGTAGTTCCGCTTGGCCTCGCTTTACACACTGCAGAATTGGTTCGTTGGTGTAAATACCAACTGGCCTGACAGGGCATGACATCCAACGAGTATGGGTGCAACCACAACAGAACGGATAGCTGTAACGCCCTAAGCGATAGTAATAATGAGACTGTTAAGAGGGGTAGGATGAGGGCCGGGTGGATATTCCGATGGTGGATGGGTGATTGAGTTGAGTGGACGGGAGTCTGGAGAAGCTGTAAGCTGTAGTTAGTGGCCTACTCATATGAAGGCTACATTATGCCTTACTACCCAGTACCTAGGAAGCATCTACACAGTGCCACATACGCACAGTTACCTAGGTAGTTATATTAAGGTACCTTGTTTGAACCGATCCGCCTTCGCACCAGTAGGAAGGAACCTGTACTGATCCCGTTTGGGGCTGGAGACGTTTTGCCGTTCCGGGAAATGTGTATTACCCCGTTTCCGTTCCCTTTTTCAAAACGGTACTACATAGTGCATACAACACAAGAGAAGATTGAGGTAGGTGTTTTGATATCGCTGGCATAGACCATGTACGATCTCACTCGCGTGGTCCCAAAATTTACTGTCCACGGCAAGAGCCATGGCTTGCCATGAAAACCCCATTTTAGATTCTATCGCACATAGTTGGCCGCTTTCCGACCAGATCAACAATTTCTCTATGGTATGGTTTTGTCAACCACCGATTAATACACGGTTGGATTTTCAACTACCGGATACGTACTTGCAAGTTGGCCTTTCATGGAAGGATTGTCCCCATCATAACATCATGTGTAACATGTTTGCGTAGGACCGTGACCTTTGCGCGTATCCACCGCTTGTACGAATCTGTACATGTTATGGCAGGACACAGCCATGACGTGAATCGAAGACCTAGGGAAATGAATGGATACACAAGAAGCTCCAGTGCCCGCACAAGAATCGGCTGTACCACCATATTAAAACGATATCATCGTCGCTTTTCTGTTGACTGATGCAGAAAAACGTTCTTTGTTAGGCTTTGGTACGTGCAGCAAGGAAAGCCAAGGTCAGACAATGTACGGCTAGGCCCCGCAACAGTTTGACACGAGTCTAACCGCCTATAGGCAATATTTGAATAACAAAAACAACAGAATCCTCCGCGCCTTTGTCGTGACTGGTTACTGATCGCGGAAACTATAATCTACGAAGTCTGAAGCGAAAGGGTGCATTATTTTATGGTCTGTCCATTCAAGCTCATCATCTGGCGGCTTGAATTGCCGTAGCAGGCCCCGGTATTGAGTATTGGTTTGTTGAACGTGATGTTTTGTTTCAATCCTGGCGGCCGCTCGGGTTTAGGTCTTTGCTTATATGCGGGCGGAGATAAAAGTACATGATCTGACCAACGAAGCCGGGTGTCGGACTTGAACCTCTTGACGACACGGACGAAGATCGTAGGCCTGGTCCGACGCGCACCGATATATGAGTGACATATAAATTCGACGGTGCACCTGGTAGAGAACATGATACCAACAATTCGTGCATCAACCCTCGAGAATTACTCAGTACACTCAGACTCGTACCCATCGTTCTCTCTTCGGAACAACAAAAATGGTCGCACCCCAACGCATTATACTGGTTACTGGTGCCAATACCGGCATTGGTCTCGAGACGTCCTACAGTTTGGCATCGGCATCGTCAGAAAATCATGTTCTCCTAGGCGCAAGAACGGCAGAGAAAGGAGAGAAAGCCGTCAAAGAACTTCAGAATCGCAAAATTCTAGGCACAGTTAGCTTTCTTCAGGTCGATGTGACTAGCGACGACTCTATTGCTGCTGCCGCAAACAAAATCGAGGCCGACTTTGGGCGTCTTGACGTTCTTGTCAACAACGCTGGCATCGCCCTCATCCAGAAGCCGTCCCGCGAGACTCTACGGGCAACCTTCGAGACGAACGTATTCGGCCCTATGCTTCTCACACAGGCCCTGGCACATCTTTTGCAAAAGTCCAAAGATCCTCGTATCATCAATGTTACCTCTGAATTAGGAAGCACTACTGGACGAACGGATTGGACGAACCCTTTCAGCGCGGTTCCAGGCGATGAATATCGCATGAGTAAGAGTGCTCTTAACATGCTGACGACATGTCAGTCTTGGAACTTTAAGGATTGGGAAAATCCAGCCAAAGTCTGGTCCTTCTGCCCAGGCTTCGTCATCACCGACTTAACAGGGGCAGACCAGAGACAGACTAGAAGGGACATGGGTGCCGAAGAACCATCAACCAGCGCGCAGGGAATACTGGAACTGGTTGAGGGGGAAAGAGATGCTGAAGCAAACTCTTTTGTCGGTAAATATGGAAAACAAATTCCCTGGTAGTTGGTATTGCCTGTAGAGTTGGGACAACTTTATGAGCAGTAAAGCTCGCTGTGGTTTCGCTTAGATGAGACAGCGTCGATCGCCATACAACACTCTCGATAGACTGTTAGATATAGGATGCCGGGATTGACCTAATTATATATGTTCGGCAAGAATGTAGTAACAATGGTGCCACACATGATAGGAACCGAATATCTTTTGCCGATGACCAAGAAATCCTCGCAGATCGAACTTCCACGTGCTGGATGGATAAGACCTTAAGAAACTACAGCCACAGGAGTGGCGACCTTCACCCCTATGGCTAACAAGATTCCTCGGATCATTTTTTTGGCTTTGGACTACCTTTCATCCCTGACTGTCGATGGTGGGATACTTGTTATGGTGATCCATCAATGATGGCTTGCTGGAACGGTACGCCGCCAGGCCAATACCATCAAGTTATCTCCGTATCACAATGAAATGTGAAAGAAACTGAATAATAGCAGAGTATGTTTGATATACGAAGTGCAGTATATACTTAACACGACAGTTAACCTTATGTTTGTGCGTTGGAATCCTACGTATGGGTTTCGCAGGTAGAGCTTCGATTGGGAGAGTAGTGTTCGGCCAACCGTAAAGACATTAATCGATTCGTTAACGTTGAAAATTGATTGCTAGCCGCCGATTATGAAAGTTTCATATATTTATATTTTAGGACTCACGAGCACTCTGGCTTGAATAGTTAGAGAACACCAATGCCAAAGACAAGGCGTTGTTGCTGAGTTGAATATTTTCTTGTCTCTATTTGTATAACCTATTGAGTCTTCATAAATCCGCGAAGCGCAAACAACGTCTGTCACATCGACACAGACTTAAATCACAAAATTTACGATGGCTTTATATATCATTCTACTTCCATCGGAGTCTGCAGAGTAAGATTCATGAATCAAATTGGAGGCTTGGTCCGTCGCATGGTCCCTATGTACCCCCACGTGGTGGGTGATGGTGGTAGGGTGGTCTAAGCGCGGTCCGATTTACGACGTCATGAGTCGCGACGGATAATCAACACTCGCGCAAATCGATTCTTCGACATTGTCGCAGTCGCAATCGCAATCGCAAGTTGAAAACAGCATACGAATGATTCATTCCCTGGTCGGTCCGAGGGCTCCTCCGCTTTCCTGAGCCGACTTTCAACGAAGATGCCAGGCCTGGTGCGCAAGCTTCTCATCTTTGCTGCTGTTGATGGAATCATCCTTCAGCCAGCCCCGCCGCGCAATCATCCGCCCACCACTCAGCAAGCTATCAAGATAGACTACAAGGGCAATGTCGGACCTCTACTCAAAGATAGACGTGATGCGGATACTGCTCCCGTCTCTCTCGAGGCCCAAGGGATTGTTGGTTAGTCAAACTGTCATCAGATCGTACGACGTTAACAATTAAACTCCGTTCAAGGCATCCTAAAAATCGCTACGTCCTTCTTCCTGATAACTATCAGCAGTCGTGAACAAGTCGCACAAATACGCGGGAAGTCAATTTACAAGATCACCGATGTCGCACTGATACCGCTTGCCTCCCAGAAAGACGCCAATGAGGCTATTGTGGCCGCACAGGAACATATGCGACGGCACAGGAACAGCGTTGAAGGGGAAGATGACACCCACAGCGAAAGCGAGGACGAGGCGCCCAGCGTGACAGATTCACTCGTTGACGAGCATGTATCTGCCCAAAAGGAGGTCAAAGATCCGATCACGGCACAGCTTGGGTCGGTGGATAAGCGCACAAGTGTCGCAGAGGATGTCATGCAGAAAAAAGGGCTGTATGGTCGGTTTGCAAACAAATGGTTCTCTAAGACGGGTTGGAGCGCCGATAGTAGACGCTCCCAGGGACTCAGTTCGGACGAAGATCTCACTCGCAAGAATGCAAACAAGGATGTTGACTCTACAGTACCCCCAACTGAGGAACAGCCCACAAACACCCCAAACCCAGAGTCGCTGACGGTGGGAGATGAGGACATCAAAGGACCTATCAGTCCCGATGAGATCCCAAAGGCTTTTGAAGGGTCGAGCAGCTCAACGTCAACGTCTTTGCTTCCAAAGATACTTCGAACTACGAAGATGTATTTTGCATCGGGAAACTTTTACTTCTCTTATGATTACGATCTATCGCATGGCATTGATAGTCAGCAATCTAATTCCAGCGCTCCTCTGTTTAGGCATTATGATCCTCTTGTAAGTAATTGCAATGCTTCTGATTGAATACTACTAATACGATGGAAAGTACTTCTGGAACCAGCATATCATATCTCCATTCATCAATGCAGGTCAAACTAGCTTCGTTCTCCCAATCATTCAGGGGTTTGTCGGCCAACGCCCTTTCAGTATCAAAATTGTGGATAGTCGGGACAATAGTGTTATGATTGACCCCGATGCCACACCAGATGATATACAACTACAGTCATGGAAAGACAAGAATACCGATTCAGACTCGGGTTCTGGCGTCGAAGTTCCTCTGGAGCCCTCCAACGGTAAAGCGTTCCTATTGACCTTGATTTCCCGAAGGTCAACGAAACGCGCCGGGCTTCGCTACCTCCGTAGAGGAGTCGATGATGAGGGTCACGCTGCTAACAGCGTAGAAACGGAACAAATCCTGTCGTCCCCAAACTGGGATTCCTTTGATGAAAAGTGTTTCTCCTTCACACAATACCGGGGTTCGATACCACTGTTCTTCTCACAATCACCATATAGCCTTAAGCCCCAAGTGAACACGTGGGGATCGCCAGAAACAAATGCCCAAGCCTTTAAAGAGCACTTCGCAGATCTAACATCGAGATACGGGTCTATCTACTGTACTTCGCTAGTAGACAAACATGCAACGGAAGCCAAGATTGGTAATGCGTATGAAAGTCATACTAGGCGACTTAATTCTGAAGGCGGTATTGATGGACAGGGGAGACAGCTGGGGTTCGAATGGTTTGATTTTCATAGTGTCTGCCGTGGCATGCACTTCGAGAAGGTTTCGATTCTTTTGGACACGTTGTCACCGTTCCTGAAAGAAAGCTCCTGGACAGAGATCGCAAACGGTGCCGTGGAAAAGAAGCAATCGGGTGTGTTGAGGACAAATTGCATGGATTGTCTAGATCGTACCAATGTTGTGCAATCTGCATGTGCAAGGGCAATATTGGAATCTCAACTCTCTGCAGGGAACTGTAACATCGATCTCCAGAATGACCCAAGTACAAGCTGGTTCAACAATCTGTGGGCCGACAACGGAGATGCGATCTCACGCCAGTATGCTGGTACTGCTGCACTCAAGGGTGACTTCACGCGAACACGTAAACGTCAGATCACCGGTGCCTTGACCGATTTTGGCCTGACTCTAACGAGGTACTACAACAATATCGTTAACGACTACTTTGCACAAGCGGTCATTGACTATCTACTGGGACGTGCCACAGACTCAATATTCAGCGAGTTTGAAGCTGACATGAAGAGCTCGGATTACTTCATTGATGTTCGGAAGGTCCGACAAGCTGCTATCGAACGCTCTGCTGGCATCGTAATTGAAGATCAGGAGGAAGACCTCATCGCTGGCTGGACGCTGTCTGCGCCCACCGCCGCTAACGAGCTGAAGACTGCGACATTTGAAGAAGCCGTGCTTCTCCTTACTGAAAAAGCTTTGTATTTCTGCCGCCTTGATTGGGGCACTGAAAAAGTACGCGAGTTTGAGCGTGTTGGATTAGAGCAGATCGACGGCATTTTTCGCGGAGTCTACATCACTAGTACCCTCGGTCGGAGGCATGTGGACGAACAGAAAAATGTAGGTTTCGTCGTGCGGTATCGATCAGACCCATCGCAAGAACTTGTGCGAAGAAACACCCGAAGTCTCGAATCGGAAGAGAAACACCAATCCACCACCAAGAAGGCCGAGGAAGAAGCAGGTCGATTTTTGGCATTCAAGGCGTTACCGCCACGCAGTACTCTACCTTCTGCTACCTCTCCCGAGTCTTCCGCTGAATCCGAGGTCGATGTTGTGAAGAATATTTCTGACGAAATAGCCAAGATCGCGAATCGGTTTCGAAGACGCGGAGTACTGGACGAAGGCTTTGAGATCAAGGACATAGAACCAGAAGAGAAGGATATCATCAGCGCAGCGGATGCACGGAAGAGCACAGGATATCTAGAACAATTGGGCTACTCATTGAAGAAGTTGGTATGGGCGTGAGCGGTTTGCGGGTAGTAGCATCATGCAAAGTACCGAATAGTCCATCGGATGATGAAGGATCACTGATATGACGCGAGCTGTACCATCGGGTTCAAAGTCGATAGAATATCAACTAATACACTTTGATTAATACGCTTTACTTCCTTTACATACTATTTCCCCTGGTATATCTTCGCTTAACCGGTGACGCCTTGTAAGATTCTTCACGGCGTCCGAAGGAACAGTAGATAGGCGAATAGAAAAGAAGTACTTAACTCAGATATGTCCATCTTGCTCTGCAGCAGTTTTACCAGCTCTATTGAGTACCCAGCGGTGATGATCTAACGTTCCACTCTCCGTGGCTTGTAGCATGAAAACAGTGGAAACGATGATGTAAGAAGAGCAGTGCGTGACGCGGAGAAACTCTCCGATGCCGAAAATTATGTTGATGAATTCGTCTTTCGTATTGTAACACATATGAAGGTCCACCCAATGGCTCTACAGGTTTGATTGATGTTGTTCATATTGCGATAGGAGTAAATCTGAATGTTTTCATCTTCTGCTGAACGCTGTCTGGAGATTGCATGAGCCTATTTCCCTAGCTCGTTTTTCGTGGAAAAGACATGACTCCCTGGCAACATAATTGGCCTTTATAAATTGACATACTCTTCATTCTCGTTTCTAATGATTGAATCTATAGAAGCATTATTATATTTCGAAAGAGAAAGTCGATTGGTTCGTGGATTCAGGGTCCGTTCACGATCAATGACACATATATCTCATCATTAGTCCACGATCACCCCTCCATTCGTGTTCTTCGAGAATCTTAGTAAGACTCCGAATGGATGACTAATTTCACGAATGATTGTATTGCAATGAACCATGCGGCAAAGTATTGCTATGGCTACCTTGCCGACTAACTTCGCCAGACATAGTGCTTCGTCGGAATTGCACTCATGAGAAGATGCAACGATTGTTTGTTATGATTTAAAACAAAAGACTAGATTTCACTATGCTTTCAGTTCTCATTTTATATTAGGCGTTCATGAATACATGACAAAGCCACATGCTGGCACTGACAACCTTGCTGCCCTTCCGTTCGCATTGATGACTATGGCCTCGTTTTCTCGTTCAGATGCCACCGAGGACGTGGTGTAGAGACACTTCAGGGATTCAGTTGTGTTGTGAAGTTCCGAATCAATAGTAACGTAAGCTTCTATGCTGTGTTCATGGTCGGTGTTGATGGCGCACACGATCTCATGACCAGCGAATATACGTGACCATGCCACAATTGAGGTCATACGACCTCCAAGAATGTGAGGTACACCGAAAGTATTACCGTCTTTGGAGATCTCTCGTAGATACTGGCGGCCCCTTCTCAAGGCAGGGTACTCCTGCCGCAAAGCTGATATCTTGCCCACTTCCCTAAACAAGTGGGTTGACTCGTTGAAGAAGTGCCGTCCTTTGGATCTGAAGGCTCCAAATGATCCACCAAACATGGCTTCACGAATATAACGATCGCTGCCACCTTTACCATCAAAGTATTGCTCAGTGCCGTAATAGATGCATGGTATACCCAGAGTCGTGAGGTTCAGCGCAAGGGCAGGGAGTATAAGTTTGGATCCTTCGAAATCTGAACAGAACCTGGCTTTGTCCATGCCGCCGCGCCAGACTTGATCATGGTCATCAATCATCGTGACTAGCTTGTTGCGCGTCCATGCATTTGTGCCTTTCTTCAAGAATGTGGCATTACGAAAGAGATCAAAGTATTCGGCGGGGTTGATGAAGCCTTTGGGCAATTTCCATAGTTTCTCCTGTATGTTCCCGATGGCGAGTGCAGCATCTAGCCCCGTAATCTCGACGGTATCGAAAGCTCTTCCGCCAGTGACTTCACCGACAAGAAAGAAGTTTTCTTTTCCAATAGAAGTGGCAAATTCGTGAAGTGCGGTGCAGATATACCTTGTTGGTCCGTCGCCCATATGTTTAACAGTATCGATGCGGTACCCATCAAGGTCAGCAAAGGCTACCCAATACTTGTATACCTCAGTCAGAGTCAAGAGTGCTGAAGTTGGTCTGAAGTTGTCAGGGTTGTCCGATCCAAGGTCGATGTCCTTGAGTGTCAAAAAGTCGCCTCGGATATATTCAGGCCAATAGTCCCAATTTGAGATTGCGCCCTCGCATGTGAACGTTTCTGGTGTCTGTAGTTCAGCTGGCCATATCGCGCTGTCTCTGGACGCATCTGCAGGTGTGGAGATTTGTCCCATGTGTTTGAATGGCAAGGTTGGCTTGCCTAAAGCGTCGCGAAACCCTTCAACTTCATAAGTCTCACCAGTCCATCGTTTTTCGCCTCCTTTGTACGCAAATACGTCCCCACTGTGATTTAAAATGATATCCAAAATCACATATATGCCTTCATCGTGTGCGCTCGTCACCAGCTCGCGCAGGTCGTCCTTGGTCCCAAAGTGCGGTTCGATATCAAGAAAATCTTGGACTGCATATCCGTGGTAGAGGTGATCATCGCGGGGTACTTGTTTGAAGATGGGCCCGACCCATATTGCAGTTATACCGAGACGTTTCAAGTAACCAATCTTGCTTTTGATGCCTTGCAAGGTCCCGCCTTGGAATACAATACCATCTTGCTCCCAAGCCTTTGCGTCGTTGGGTGTATTGACTGCATTGCCGTTGTCGGAAGGCTTGAAGGGGGGCACATCCCGCTCGTGGCCACCTCCATCAACGATTACCGTATCTTGTTCCCGGCTGTTGGAGAAGCGGTCAGGAAGTAAGAAATAAAGTTGCTGGTCTTCCCATGCAACTGGTGAAGGATGAAAGAGATTCGTGCTAGTAGAGGCTTCGAGTAGAACGTCTTGCACGGCCTGATCCCGCACGCTGAATGTACTAGACACCATCGCATAAAACTATGATTTCCAGGAAGCACACATGTGGGATACAGGCAATTTCAGTAGTATATATACAAACGTACTTTTGGCTTTTCTCGATTCGACACTCAGCTCCGATGAGAAGTCAGCTCGCGAGATTTATGCCATGCTGCATGACCGATTGCCGCCTGGAGCTGAAATGGCCAAAAAGGGCTTCTCAGGTCCGTTCGTGGACCAATAATGATAGCGAGGGTAGTCCGATATGTTCAAGCTGACCACCATATTGTCACCAATCTGTGCTGCCAGCACGGCAAGTTCTGCATCCCCCAATATATAAATCTGCAGCTTCTCCGGGATTGAAAGTCCTTTCTACCTCGAGAAAAATACTATAGTGAGGGTTGTATTCACCACATGTCCAGTAGTATCGCCACGGACATTTCTAAAACATCTGCCAGGCAGAAATACAATTAATAAGTCTTATCTAGCTAAATAGATAGCCTTGATAGCAGTGATAATGAAATGGTTGCACGCGCGCGAGCGCCAATTAATGCAGGCGGAGTTGGGGAAGCTCGACCCAAGACATTTCCCAGTCCACATCCCCGCCATGAGGCTTCTGGCTTTCGCGCCTGGGTTACCCCGCCGGGGCGATAAATGCTTCATCTTTCTCATGGTTTTCAGCCTTGCGATATTGCGAGACCATGGGAAAGGCACTGGTGAATCCTTCCATACTCTAGTAATAGCTTCTTCATCCTTTTCATACGTGGTCTGGTTGATAATAGAACCTCGTCCGGCTGACTGTCTCTAATATCATAATCTGTCGACAAGAAAGGATTCCCGATCTGTGTTAATCATTCGATCCAGGATTTATCTCAACTGTATAGAGATACGGAGGCCTCAAAGCTTCTCGTTAACTGTTGAATTATTCCACTCACATGAGTCGCCTCTCGAGACCTGCTGGCCTCTGCGTGTCTCAGTTGAATCCACAGAGAATTGCATGCAATAATTGGCCAGCCCGCGCAGACCTCCCACTTGGCTCACAATACTAAAAATGCCGTATGATTGTTTATGCGAAGTTCTGAACCCAATGGTCGCAACCCCCTTTTGAGTGCGGCGACAACTACAAATAACTTAACTGCTGCAGCGATGAACCATGCGTTGCGAGTAGACTAAGCTAAAAGAATCTTCAAGTCTGACTCCGGGATTTTTCTTTGTTGATTCCCAGTTACTTCAGTCTGGGGACTCTGGGTTTCACACTTCCACTCCGGCGAGTTCTTCATTCATGGTACGGTGACCCCAATCACTCACATTAGCAAACAGTGTGACAGACTTGGTCATTCTTTATTACAGTGAAGGGATCAATGGGTGCTTTCCTGCAAAGCGTGGACAAACACCAAAACCACTTTTTTGGTGTAATCTTTGAAAGGTAAAGAACGGTACTGTCATAACTACCAGCGTTGGATCGAGGCCTTGGAAAACTGGAATTCGCCCTGTGTCGAAATTACTCGTTGGCTGTTGCAGATAGCATTTAAACCCTCCTGAATGTTTACATCGCGTCAGTTCTCCTTGGCTTTTGGGGTTTGTGCCATCCATTATCACTTGGTTAAGACCAGGCTAAGAAAACAGTATTCTGAGATCTTCTATTCTATATGTTAGGCTATGAAAAGGAGTAGTGATTAGAAGACAATTAGGCATTAGGTTCCAACGGCTGGCTTTGAAATGGCTAGAATGATCTCTTTAGTACAGACTACATTTAAAAAGGAAATTCAATCAGTCGCACCCACAAAGTACTGAAGTCTTCGTGAATCCCCTGATGGAGCGTTCATCTAAATAAGAATCATATCACAGGCGGTTGCGCATTGAAAGCAATAGTGAATCAATATTACATCTTTGAACTACAAATATATTTATCTAAGCTTTATTGTTGTATGTACATGAATGTAATAGTACGGTACCTATATGCTAGCATGTATACCGCCTTGAGCCATGATGCAGGAAGTCTATCACGTACTGTCCTAAGGTCCCACCTTTGGACCTCATTCGTGCGTATTTTAGCGAGCGCGGGAGACTCAGTGCATCCCCATCCCTTATCTCTTTTTTGGGGACTGTCGGTGCCGAGCATCTATGGGGCTTGCATCGGTGAGAAAAAGTAAATATTTCGTGATCCTTTGACGCAAGGCCCTCCGCCGAGATCTAGGAAATCGGCCCAGAACGTGTTCGCTGTTAGAGCCTCGATATATGTTCAGACACCAATCAATAATGCATTCTAGCTGTAAGACTCTTGTCTCCCACCTGGAATTGAATTTATACGGATATGCTACAAAGGGGATTGGAGAGGAGTGTTCTCTCGACTTGGGAGAAGTGTAGACACGCGAATCTGCATGCTAAGACGCAACCGCGCTGTAATACTAGGTTATATGTTCCTTTTGAATACGAGAATCTACTGTGGAATATTCCGTAATGTTCCTCGCTTGCATATTCTGCATGATTTACCACGTTCGCCGGGGTGATCAACCAACCAACCACGGGCACCATGGGTACGGGCCGCTCTTGGGTGCCGCACGTTGCATAAACGATGCACATCCGTGGAAGAGGATCACTCCTTCCGCGCATTCGATCATTTTACCCAAAGCCTATACAACTGCTACTGCTTAATAGAGATCAATTTCTGTCGTCAAGGACTTAAAATTGGCTATATGACAAGGTTCACATGCCGTTTGCTCACTCTTCGCTGGATGTACGGCCCGGTGACTGGTGAGACTGAATCAAGATGGTCTGGTAGACGTCGCCAATTTTTCGATTGGAAATCGGTGGTTCTACTTTCCTTTCGAAAATGCATGTAGGTCACTTTCAATGATGGTTTCATATTAATTAACATACTGTAAATTGGAGCTTTACACGTGGCTTTACGTTAAACTCAATGTTAGTATTATATAAGGGTACCTGGAGACGCTATTTTCTTCTGAAAATGGTGATACATGCTACAGCACAGCAGTGAATTCCAACTGCCTTTGCATTCCGAATCCTTAGTGATACTATTACTTGATCAAATCCTGCAACTAACAAGCATACATCACCATTGTTTTAAGCCGTATAGGAATGCCTTAAGTAGGAGGCCGTTGGTGGCGCTCTTTTTGTTCTTGATTGTATTTCTCGGATCTATACTGCATCGGCTAGACTTTTGCTAGACCCATATCGCACCACTGAAAGGGTGGTCACCAATTGCCTTTTTTGGAATACCAACCAGCATACGACACGAAATAGAAGATGTGAGTGGTCCATCTTGTAGCCTCTAATGCTCGATCAACCACAATGTGTCAATCAAATGCTCGTGCAGCTTATTCTGCACCATGATCACTTACAGGATCACGGCTAACCGAGGCGGTGACCGTCTTGTATAATTGTAGGGTTCGAGTCAGCCTCGAACCTGACTATTCAGGCTGTTAGAAAAGATATATAAAACGGGGGAGAACTCATTGTGGATTTCATTCTTGAGTACTCGTCACCATCTATCATAAAACTTACACACGTTAATTTCAAACTATACAACCATGTTGTCCATCATTCTTCTCGTCTCTACCGCGATAGTGCCATTTACTTTTGCACACTCACATATCGATGAAATCTGGGCGAACGGCGTTCACTACGCAGGATGGGATCCAAACCCCGCAGGCCCATACAATGCGCAGACCCCAGGGTGGTTCACTACTAATCAAGGTGGTAACCCTCTCTATCCGATTGATCTGAACCAAAACCAGATCATCTGCGCCAAAGGAGGTTCTCCTGCCAATATTTCTGCACCCATTCCCGCGGGAGGCGTCGTCCGCGTCAAGTGGTGGCAACCGGGAGAGTGGCCCGTCTCTCATCATGGTCCAGTACTTTCGTATCTTGCACCATGCAACGGCCCTTGCTCCAATGTCAATCCAACTAGTCTTCGATTCGTCAAGATCGGACACAAAGGCTGGATCAACCCATCAACCTACGATGAGGGCTACTGGGCCTCCGACGAGCTCCGCGACGATGACAATTCTTGGAACATCAAGATACCCACAGGACTCAAAGCTGGAGAATATATCTTGCGTCACGAAATCATTGCTCTGCACGTCGCCCACGAAGGCACTGGCGCTTACTCGCCAAAGGGGGCCGAGTTTTATCCACAGTGCATCAATTTGAAGGTAACCGGAACTGGTACCAAGACTATCACGGGGGGCAAAAGTGCAAAAGGTTTGTACGTTGGAAATGAACCGGGCATTCAGATTGGAAATCTCCACCAAACCTCAGATCATGCCGATTATGTTATTCCAGGGCCAGCTGTCTGGTCCGGTGCTCTCACCGCTCGCTCCGTTGAGTCGTGAGGGTTTGAATATTTCGTCACTTGGAAGGGTTGATGCAACACATTCGGGTTACCAAAGACCTACCGTTTCGATCGCCACGATTTCATATTATGTTAAGGTCCGTAGACTAGGAACAGGTAACTAGTCTGAAGTTTTCAATTGTATCCTTGACATCTAAGAGTATCACCATTGTGATTGCTCACTGTGATTAATGAATGGTGACATAGATGGAGATATTATGTAACCGTTGGATGTAAACTAGATCGATGTCTACACTACTTCACCTGGTATTACAACATGTTACATATGACAAATAGTACTAAATCACTTATAGATCGCTGATCAGAGTGAATCCCAGTATAGTCTTATGCTGAATAGTTTCTATGCTCTTTGTCTAGCTTGTCCCATCTACTACGTCGGTGCGCCTTTGATGAAAACCAGGAACCGTAAGAACAATCATACTGTGTGAAAAAAATTACATGGCAGGGAAGATACGCGTTTTGAATTAGAGGATTCCAACTCAGAACCTTTATGAATGTTCTACAAATCGAAACGTATTTACATCTCGTTTAGTGGGACCTGCATCTCGAATTCTTGGCCGTGTTGCGAAACCTTCGAAATGTAATGTCATGCGGTGATCATGCATATATCCTCATGGCCATATTGTAGATGATAGGGGCTTTACGAAAAGCTGCTTAATTCTATTTTTTCTAAGATGTTCCTATGACCATCTACCTTATAAGGAACACACAAAGTGCCTAAAGACCATGGGACCGTATGGGGGTGGTCTTGGAACGCAACGACTGGGCGGTACTCGGATGCATGGCCCTATCGAAATCGACTGAGAAATATCTGGCTAATGAAAAGAGATTGCTGCGCCCAACGCCTCCTCAGCCTCAATACTGTCTCGTGACGTTGTTGGGCTAATTTCGTGTTGGCGTTAGTGATCGGCCAGTCAGATTTCCCAAATAGGTGCACCGGCGCGCTCGTATTCGCATACCCCAGCTCTACCTGTCCTTGGGAGGCAGCCGCGACAGCCTTGCCGTCGCGTCGATGATTGTACGAGTATTTGTATAAAACGTACGAGTTCCCCTCCTATATCTACCGTGCGGTTTCAGAGCGGCAGATATGAACTACAGTAAACTACTACGATTACAACGTGCCACCATTGCGCGGAGATGACGCGATACCTCACCGAGGGCCCACGCCCTCCTATCATCCTAGAGATGTTCAACGTCGTCTTTTCCGCCGTTGCTCTGGTTCTAGCGACAGTCTACATGATCCAGATTCTAAGTGCGCCGAAAGGTCCATATACTCCGGTCTCATGGTCCAATTCTGGTTACGGGGCACTTTACTACGTACCACCTGGCTTGACACTGATCATATCCGTCATAAATTTTAAAATTTACCGGAAACATGCAACGCCGCTGCTTTATGCATTGCTCTTCGCAATATTCATGCTGGCCGGCTGGCTGACAGTTGTTGTATGGTGGATTCAATGCCATCTCGACCTTTGGAAACTCAACCGCTACTGCTACCAGCGCTCGTTACGATTTGGTGAAGGGTCGCAAACCTATCGACGTGTGGATAATAGCATCGCGTTTGCAAGCATCGCATTGGGAGTTCTCTTGCTCTTTATGTATATAATATACACGATCTCAACTTCTATCGAATATTATCGCAACCAACGGAGAAGGCAATGGCGTAATTCATCAGGGCTAGGCGATGGATACCGTAGGAGGAATGGAGGCGGTATTGGGGGCGGAGGTTATTACAGTGCAGCTAGATTTGGCATCTTCGCTCCAAGGAGTGCCATTCGTAGGCGCGGAAGGGGTGGAGACGGTGGAGGGGGTGGAGGCAGTGGCGGCGGTGACGGCGGTGGGGGAGGGGGTGACGGAGGAGATGGTGGTGACGGTGGTGGAGGATAGGATATGCCAGTAAAGGGCTTCGGTCACGATTTTAATACTTTTGCTGAACTTGAATAATCAATGTTCGTCGACAATAATTCATAACGGCGTGTCATAGTAAGATGGATGTGAGCACCTTATCACTAGAAACATGAATTATCATGGGGTCAGAGTTAGGTTCGTGACAGCTAGCTAGAACTGGGGTGTTACCATTATGCTTTAAGTGAGAAAGTCCATGGAACATAACCAATTCCTTGATTTTTGCAGTAGAATAGGAAGTATCTTAGTAGCAAAACTGCTACTCCCAGGCATCCTATCTGCTGATGTTGAAGGGTCCAATGCAACAGTCGACGACAATTCGCACTCTTTGTTGATGCAATAATTGCCGAAGAAATCATACCATGTGTCCCTAAAGCGTCAGATGACTGTTGTAGAAATTCTATTTGGATATGAACCGCCCTTCCAGGCATTTAATCAGCACTCAAAAAAATAAAAAATAAAAAATAGAAGTAATAGGTAATCTTCGATTAATGTTCGTGTACTCGTGTACCTTGCACCTATTAAACATACACACTCTCAAGGAACAGTATATAAACTTCATATTCGACAACACGCGACAACACGATCCTGGTTGGGAATACCTTTCGAATTGCGTTATCAAATAACAGCCAAGGCTTTGATGCAAGCTATCCAACGACTTGAGTAGGTATGTTCAGAAGGCTTCTAGCGATTCAATTCCTCTGCTTTGACTCGACACGTGGACGCGTTGTAGCATCCTCTCTCGTCAGACAAAGGCTTCAAGACTCATCGCTTATCTGGGTATGTTTACATACTAACAATGAGCCATTGGTTTTGTTGTCAACATATCTTGACAGCCTTTCAATTGAAGAACTATCTGGAAGCACATCACATTTCTGTCTCATCAGGCCTTGCCAATGACTTCGACCCAAGTCGGAGCAATTACAGGTGAATCTTTTTGGAAATAACAGTGTTTGAACTGTGTACACCCTCAAAGAATATATCTTTTCAATTTGATAGAACATGAGAAACCATTCAATATGAATGCATAATGTGGCATTGGCCATTGACGAGGGTACTCACCACCATAAGAACACCTCCAAATGCCCGTACTGCCACAGGAGTTGCACGGACCATGCGTGACCGACACTAGCCTAGCGCAACCCTTCCGACACGCCGAACCAAATCGTAACTTCTTCACTTCTATTATCCCCATATCCTTTCGCTCTTCGCGTCTGATCCAATCGTCAGATATCATCGACAAGCAGGATGGAAAAACCACAGAAGACAAGAAAGCCACACAAGAAGTCTCGAAATGGATGTCTGCCATGCAAAGCGCGACATGTCAAAGTAGGATAGACAAATCTTCCGACTGGAGAGGCACAACTGAAATGAATGTAGTGCGATGAACGCAAGCCAACGTGTGCTACTTGCGACAAGTACGACTCTATTTGTGAATACCCTCTACCGAAAAAGCGTTTGGTGTCAGAACCACCAATTTCAACACCTTCCTCGGCGGATGGTTCTACGGCTAATCACCAAACACCAATGTACGATCAAGCATTGGTATATCCAACAGATTCATCTTCACCAAACATGGCCCATCTTCGACTTCTCCATCATTATACAACCGTCACTGCGCCAACTCTCGCGGCCGATGATGGAGCTGTCCATGTCTATTCGTCCTTGGTCGTCCATATTGCCTTGGAATTTCCTTTTCTCATGGAAGCCATCTTTGCTCTAGCCGCTCTGCACCTTGGCCGGTTAGATATGTCGAAACGCGCTGAGTATTTACGACAAGCTGAATCGCACCATGACCGAGCTCTCAATCTGTTTCGAAATCTGGTCCAGGACATCGAGGAGTATAATTTTCAGGCGGTCCTTCTATTCGCAGGCACGCTGTTCCCCTACTCATGTGCAATACCTATCGATATGCAGCATCGACCAGATTATATGCTCGAAAGTATACTGCAAACTTTTGCATTGATCAGGAGAACTCGCCCAATGGTTGCCACATTCTACAGATCGTTTCTCGCATCGGAGATAGGGCGTATCGTACCTCAGGACACACGAGTGGACTGGGACAAAGAGGACCAACCAGAACAGACGGAACTTGTGAAGCTTCGCAAGTTCTCCGAGATAATCGAACACATTTTTCCATCCGAGATCGTAGAAGCATATGTTGATGCGATCCGGAAGTTGGAGATAATATTTGCAAGAGTCGCCAACCTTAATTGCCCTCCATCGGATTCACTTATTAAGCTTTGGGTGCATTTCGTGAGCTCCCGTTTCATGGAGTTACTTTCAGAACGACAACCGGGTGCGCTGATTATTTTCGCCCATTACGCTGTTCTCTTCCACAGAAGTCAACAGTACTGGTTTCTCCACGGGGTTGCCGACCAGGTAATGCATATTGCTGACAATCTGGTGCCTAGCGAATGGAAAGGGTGGTTGGACTGGCCTAAGGAACAGATCGGCATGGCGGCATCTCCCAATGGACCTGGAAGCATGTAGATTGGGATGCAATTATACAGATTGCAAGTTTCGATTCCAAGTTGTAAATGCTCGTATCATTTGCTATCGCTGGATAGGGAAGAGTGATTATTATTCCTTGCAGCAGGCTACGACCAAGATGGCGATGCTTGCGAACTTTGATGGATCTGAGTTTCTTGTGAGTGTTACCCATGACCAGCAACTGAACAGAGTTCAAGGCAAGCTGCTAACCAACTGTTGTTCATCTAGAGACCGAACATGTGCAGAATTGCACCAGAGAACCAAGAACATCCGGTGAAGTTCTGTAGGGACTTGCACTATTGTAAACAGTGCAGTCTCCTTGTGTCAACATATATAGGTTGTTCAAGTAGAGTTCTTCCAGGCCCTGCAGCAGAGACAAGCTCTCGATGGGTGGTTGAAAATGGGAGCTTAATAGGGGTTGGCAGACGGCAAGGATTTGCACCATGATTTTGATTGGGCGCCGTATTCGCGAAGCGTACTCAGTCCGATATACGCGGACCTGTGTGGAGTGGCGATCCTAACTCGGTGACCACCAATCACAGCACCGCGTTGCGCAAGATTGGGAGCTCCACTAGTCGAAACGGCGTATCTCGAATGTGAGTTACGAGTCGCTACGAACGCGTATTTGTCGTCCGAGTCTATGGTATAAGAGTGTACTTCTCGTCTTTCGACCTCATCATATTCGATTGCATTCACCTCTCGCTATCTGGGAAACATCTTTGAGTATTTCGCTTCAATACCCTCGAAAGTCATTCAGTACAATTGTTATTCAACATGGCGGCCGAAGAGCCTATCAAATATGTTCTATGGCCCTATACACCTTCCATAGCTGGCGGTGTTATTGGTTGTATTGTCTTTTGCATCTTGACCGGTATTCACTCATTTCGACTGGTCAAGAACCGGACTTGGTTTTGCATTCCATTTGTAGTGGGAGGGCTCGTAAGTATCCGTAATATACAATGTAACTTCGTAGCTGACGTCAATAGTTTGAAACCATTGGCTACGCTGCAAGAGCGGCTGCACACAATGACACAGTTACAAAGACACCGTACATCATTCAATCGGTCCTCATCCTGATTGCACCCATCCTCTTCGCTGCCTCGATATATATGATTCTTGGACGGCTCATTAATCGCACCGATACCGGTTCACTATCAATCATCCGCCCGTCTCGAGTTACCAAGATATTTGTCACGGGAGACATTCTGTGCTTCTTCATACAATCTGGTGGCGCTGGCATGCTTGTCCAGGCGAAAGACAAAGATGGCGTCAAGCGAGGCGAGAACATCATTCTTGGCGGCTTGATCCTACAGATCTTGATCTTTGGTTTCTTCATCGTAGTCGCTGGTACTTGGCAACGCAGGTTTGACGCATACGAGTCGTCTTCTGGCCGTAACGCAGAAATCAACTGGAGAAAGTATATCCGCATGCTATATGCTGCCAGCGCTTGCATCACGATTCGAAATACTTGCCGCGTTGTTGAATATGCCATGGGCAAGGTAGGTCCACGACTTTCGATTTGGCTTGGCTACTGCTAACAAAGGCCTTAGGAAGCGTACTTGCTGCAACATGAGTGGCCACTTTATATTTACGATTTCCTCATGATGGCTCTCACCCTTGTAGTCTGCATAGTCTGGTATGATCCGAACATCAAGCCGCAGCAGAAGAGGGATGTAGAGATTGCCATGGGTCGATAGGGACCAGAATCTGGTACGCAAGAGATGAAGGCAGCTTGCAGCCTCAAACAAAGTTCTATAATCGATGTTAGAACTAAAGCGGAAAATATTTCAAGAAGTACGATCAATTACAAGCTGGCACTGTAGAATACGGATTCAGTAAAGGGATTTCATCGCATAGAATGGTTGATAGTAACTCCTTGCACATTGTCTGGAGGGGGAATTGGAAATTTGCTCAGATTCCATAATAGTTGTCGATGCATGGCGATTGTAAAGCTTGGCTGACACTAAATCTAATTTGTCTTAACGCGGATCAAATCAGCATCGTCGAAAGAGTAGCAGTTCCTCTTATTTAAATCATCATCGCTCTATGACATAATTTTGGAACAAGCAGCAAGAAATGATTGTATTAGGTACTCAGGAATAGTTCATCATAAGCGACGGACTTTCCTTCCGGGAAAAGATTGATAGAGCAATGTTGATTTCTTTTTGGCGATGCTGTCGCAATATGCAAAGTAGAAAGACTCACCGACCCCACCTCTTCCTTTCCAAATATCTCAAAGGGACAAAACTGACTGTGCACACACCTAGTGCCAAAATCCAACTAACATCCGTCCCGGTAGATGAACCACCGATGCCATTCGCAATAGGACCAACCCACCATACTTGGCTCATACACAAAATGGATACAATTGTTCCAATGATGAAGCTGATCGAAGCTGCATACCCGAATGGAAGCCTCGCTTTATCGTTCCAGGCGTCCACATCGTATTTGAATCCTCCTCGCCAAATCCAATCTTCGAGCAGAACTATTATGGTGAATGGAGTAAGCCAGTATGCACACATGTTGAGGAAATTTGCCATGACTTCTTCCAAGTCATCCCTACCTGCTATCGCAGCAGCTAAAAAGACTGCGCCTCCTAGCAGGGACCAGAAAAAGCGTGGAACTTTGAGTGTCTTTGTTGAGACCATCTGTGCGCTAAGACCCAGAGAGTATATGTTGAAAATGATAACAGCAACTGTCGAGAAAGAGAGGATCAGTTCGACGAACTTCCCAAATCCCCGAATTGCACTTCCATGCCCGTCAAAGATCGCCCCAATCAGCCCACCGATCCCCGCCCGGTCATATGCGTTTGTGAAAATCGGATCTGCGTTGAAGACCAATGTACCGACGGCAACTCCCACTAGCTCGACCAGGACCTGGCTGATGAAAAGCCCGAAGAATGTATACGCAACCGCTCCCCATTCACTTGTCGATTCCTTGATGAAAACACCGTAGTCAGCCGCTACAGGAGTCCATGCAACTTCAAATCCAATAATGGCTGTGCCAAAGGAGAGTACTGCCGACGCCTCTGCTTTTCCGGAGCCCATAGGAACGTTGATGAAATGTGGCGCACCAAAACCAGCAACGATTGCAAAACAAACGAGCATGACCAACCAAGAGTATCGTTCATACATGTGGACGTATTTGTATCCGAGCAGGGCCACGGCGATGGCTACAAGACTGATTAATAGTACAGCGACTGTTAAAGGCAAATCCCCTCCTCCTACGTCGTAAAGAATTGAAGCACCGCTAATGGCATTTACTAAAAAAGGTAGTGAGCATCGTTTAATTCCCCTGGGATTCGTCTACCTACCCATTCCCCATCCTATCTGATTGAGGATATTCAACAACGCGAGTACCTTGGCGGGATACCATCCGAAAGAATACCTTGGGATGATCATGGTGCGAAAACCGAGTTTCGGACCAAACCGCGATACAAGAGCTGGAAGAATGGCTCCGAATCCGTTGAAGAAGATTACGCAAAGGAAAGAGTCCCACCATCCTAAGCCATACGAAGCGGGCCCAAGATACCCCAGAGCCATTGTAGCCGTACAACAATTGGCACTGAAAAACGCCGTAAATAGATCCCACGGGTTCTGGTCCGTTCGCATGTGCTCCGGGATACGTTCAACGCCTGTCTCTTCCGCACCTAAGAAGCGGATCCATCGATGCATACGCGAAGTAGATGCATTCCTTTTTAAATCAATTTCGCCAGTACTGGCCTCGGCAAGACTTTTGGGAATGTCTTGTTCTTTTTGTAATGGATCCATTGCGACTTAACCGAACCACTCTTGAATCGGTCATTGGAGAACTTTCGCAGAAAGTGTGACGATATAGAACGGGCCGGAAAGAAAAATACGGTGTATGAAAGTGGTGCAAAGTTGAATGGAATTTGCAGAGTGATAAAGAATCTGAGGAATCACGAGAATTGATTGTATCGTGCCGATAACGCTGGTCAACAAGCTGAGATTGGCTGGTGATAGAGCAACACAGATACATACACGATTGACTAAGTACGTATGTAGGTAGATAAGATTACTCCTCGTATATATCACTTTGGTTTAGCAGATAATCACTCTGCTCCGATTTGCGGTACAAAATGCTTGGGCCACAATGAGGGACGAGTAGTGCTGAAGCTTCGGCTTTCCCTGTTGGGTTTCCGGCTGTCGCGGATTCCTCACTGATTTCCAATCTGACACCTGGCTCCTACATAACAATTGTAGTGATTCCTGTCGCTTTGCGCATTTAATGACACTAACTCAACAGTGTAAGGACATGTTTTGGAATTGTGCAACGAGATCACTAAACAGATGCAATAACCGTAACTAGTAATAACGCAGGAGCCTCTGTAATCGTTGGTACCTAAGTATAATCTATGTGCTTACCTGCTTGTCTCTGCCGTGGCTCTGCAGAAGGCTTCCTTCAGCCTGATTATAGTCTCGCGTTGTGTCAAAGACACTAACCCTATTCCAAGGTAACATCACCCCTAACTATCCAGTGTCATGTTGTAGACTTCCCTAGCATATTTGCTTCTCTTTGCTAATGCATCGCCATATCTGATGAACGCAAATGGTATTATCCCCATAATGAGTGTGAATAACCCAAGGAGTGAAGGAGCCCAGTGAATACCAAGTTTGGCATACATGGGGCCAGCGGCTAAGGGAAGCAGGACAGCTCCCGCAGACCTTGTCATACTGGAAGCAGCCTGTGCAGATGCTGAATATTGGCGAAAAACATCGGTTATGTAGTTCCCCATTCCCATGAATAAGAGTTGATAACCGAAGGTGAAGAAGAAGCCTCCAATCGCGGGCACGATTGGGGAGACGCTATGCCAGGATGTCCAGCCAAGCCAGACAAGAGATATGACCATACTTTCGCTGTCAGGCCTATGGAGACTTTAAGAATTGGTTGAAGGCACTTACGAAGGGGAAGCAATACATGCCATGGGTAAACGACGATAGATCTCTCGCTGCGCCCATCTTTTTCCGGCCGCCGCAGCATGGTCATAGTGCCATGTGAAGAGATAAAAAACGCCCAAAGAAACGAGTGCCCCAAGTATCACTGTGTACCTATTAGCAGTACACCATTTTTATAATTTGCTGGATGGCGTACTCGGCACGTATGCAACTCCAGATAGCCCGGGGGAGAGGCCGTAGAACTCTGTTATCATGGTCAGCATTCGATGAACGAGATGTGCAGACTTGAAAATCTGGAAAGAATTGTTTACCTTGGAACAAAATCGGATAGGCTTGGAACATTAAGTACGTAATGGCATAAGCTAGTGCTAAGTAAACGCTCGTAAGAAGGAGGATCGGTTCCGTCATCATGAGTGTAAAGGGTCGCAGGAAGATCTTGTGTACATCAAACACATGAGGGGTTTCCACTGCAAATTCACTCGAAGGACCGTTTCTCGCCACACGCCTTCGGATGTGTTTATTATAAAGTACCGGAGCGAAGGTTTCCGGCAATAACAGCACTATCGGTAGGCCTGGGGCGGCGATCATGGGCGCAATCCAGAAAGGCCATCTCCATGAAATCTGAGACGAGAAACCCGAGATCAGGGGTCCTATCAAAGGACCAGTTGTGGTAATGGTCATATAAATGGCAAGCGCAAAGCCCCGCTGGGATGGATCGTCCAGAATGTCAGCGTAAAGACCACTTATCACAGTGGTAGCCGCCGCAGCATTGATCCCACAGAGGAGGCGGAATACGAGAAGGACTTCATAAACTGGAGCTACAGAGCATGCCAGCATGAAGACAAGGTAGCCTAGGAAGGTCCCCATAAGCACAACTCGTCGACCAATACACTCACTGAGCGGACCGAACACGACCGGCCCTACAACGTAGCCAACCATATACAGTGAGTTTAATAGTGTAAGTTTGAGCTTCTCAGTCACTCCAAAGTGCGATGATATTGCATCAAGAGCACCGGCTGGCATCGATGAACCCAGGTTTCCGTTGAAGGTGCATGTAAAACCTGCGACCACGACTAAGAGCTTTGTAGTCTAAACGCTGTCAGATATGTTGATGGAAGTAATAATTAGCATACTGACCCACGAAAATTTGGTAGGATCTAAGTGGCTTTCAAATGGCAAAATTGCGTCCTGGCCTGACTTTGCCGCAACTTTTGGCAGAATGCAATTGAGTGACAGTTGGTTTACCATCTTACCGATGCTAGCAACGACTCTTGAAAACAAAAATGGAATTAGTTCAAATGATAATCTACTCGAAAACGAGAAACTCTGGCGTCTTGAAGCTTTTATATTGTTGTGCGTAACCCCACAGTTTTTGTCCTTCTTGGTCAATTACTCAAAGGTCGCGATGCGATTGGCTCTAAGTTCCGCCCAGTTGTTAGCGGAAATCAATTTTCCGAAACTTCCGAAAATCCTCTCATCCATCAATCAAGACCGACATGATTACTGGACACAGACTTCCGTAACCCCTGATGTATATAGATTTTCTGACTGGGGAAAGTCAATAGACGTACAAGCGGAGCATTGATTGCCTTTTCACGAATTGTACATGGATCAATCTCGGAAACAAGCGTCTGGAAGTGCACTCGCACAAGGGTTGGGTCAAGCAGAGAAGCCAAGGAAAAGTACGTATATCTCGACAATACTTTCCATTCTGCTATGTCTGCAAGAGAAACTGAAGAGAAATATCCATACAGATGGCCGGGCATGCACAAACTGCAGAGACCGAAAGGTGCGCTGTGATTTACTCGAAAAGGGTTCCCCATGTAGCAATTGTCGAACGCGTAGTCGACTCAGCTGTCGCCTTTATGAAAGGAATAGAGAACCGGGGACCCGAAAGTTGTCGCAACAGCGACGTCTAATTGCTCTTCAGCCAAAGAAACTCCGCACCGCCGCCACACAACCACCGGATGTTGCGCTTGTCAATTTTGCAAACTTGAATACAACAAACGAAGATCAGGACTTTTCATCTACAATCTCAAGAGAGACTCCGGAATTGGGAACACAATCAGAAGAAAATGGGCAACTGGCGCGTGGAAACATTGCAGACTTCCTTGACCAAGAAGAATTACGGACAGGGGAGATCGACCATATTGGCAGAAACCTATTCATTGGTACCGAAGTATCCAACTTCAATTATCTCGTTCGGCAAGGATCTAGTAACGCACGATACGATCACTGTTTTCATTTTACAAACCGCCAGTTTCACCCAAAGTATACGTCATTTGACTCGGATGCATTGCCAGAAGAGGCCTTGAAGCTCCCCAGCAAAGCACTTGCCGATAGACTTTTACATGCATACTTCGTACACGTCAATCGTGGCTGGCCGATCGTTGACGAGGACCTTTCAATGGCCAGGTACCGAAACCATGATCCCCAAAACCCGCTCGCGTTGTCGCTTCTAAATGCAATGATGCTTGTTGGTGCACATGTTCTATCTGCGAACGACGAGGATATGAAGGGCCTGAAGTCTGTTTTCTACCGGCGGGCAAAGCTTCTCATTGATCATCGCATAGATCAAGATCGCACTGCGTACATCCAAACAGCCATTCTGATGACCTGGCACTCGGACGGCTTGGAGGATCTTATGGCAAACGCATGGTATTGGATCGGCACAGCATGCCGTGTAGCCTATGGCCTTGGTATTCATCGTGACTGCACTCCATCAATACTATATGACGTTCACAAAAGAACATGGATCAGGCTATGGTGGATCTTATTCCAGTTTGACACCATCTTGTCCACAGCATTGGGTCGCCCTCAAGCGATTAATATCGAAGAATCAGACGTGCCTGAACTTGAAACAACTCACTTCGAAGGTATTCCGAAAGCAGAAGTCAATTTTGTCATTCACCATACCCGTTTATGCAAGATCATTTCGGAAGTAACAAAGCAGAGGTGGGCTCTAAGGGCATCATTTGAGGCTCAGGCAGATGCGACGCGAGCAGCAGATGAGAAGCTTGCGCATTTCCTCACACATCTTCCGCTCGACCTACGCCCATCTTCACCTGCTCGGAGTGTTTGGCAGGCAACGTTGAGCTTCACGTACAATAATTTTGCTTTGCTTCTCCATCGACCACCACCCAAGATCGGTCTCCATGGCCCAACAACCGGATCTATTAGCAGTGCCGCTATATGCAGCGACGCGGCACTTTCTATTACATCCCGCATGGAGGAAGTCAAGTCTATGGAATCTACCTCACACGTTTGGGGCATGAGTATTTACGCCCTGTTTACTGCCATTGTTTATGCCAGCACCTCACTCGGTACAGAGAATTCACTCATAACAGCAAAGTCCGTTTCAATGTTCGAATCGCTGTTTACATCCCTTCATGATTTGTCGTATTATTGGCAACTTGCATTAAGTCTCCGATCACTTTATGAACAACGACTGCGGAAGATCAAAAGGCAGAAGCAGCAGCTGAATACTAGGGCGGTCGCACACGGTTCTGCTAGCATCCACTCTGGGGATCCTGTGTCATTGGACACAAGAGCAGTCGATGGAGCAGATCAGGGACAAGAGGTCGCCAACGCACCGGATACTCATCCATTATGTGAAAGCTACTTTGGAGATTTTGGAGAAGAAACTGACTTTCTATTGAACGACATCTTGTTAGAAAACTTAATGTTCCACGATAACTCGAGTATTGGAAACCTAATAGATCTATAATGAAGTACATGTGTCTAGAGTACATAAGCAGAAGATAATATAACCGATAGCAAAAACGTTCCATCGAGCCCTATGCAACTCATCAAAGGCTCTTGCGTCTGAAATTAGTGATGGTAGATATAACAACGATGCCCGGCATACGGAACATTCTTCTAGCAAAAGTCTCTATCAAAATAGTGTCTGACCAGTCTTCACGGTTTTAAGCAAACTGGCCTGTTGCACGCATTAATGTCTTTTCAAGTCAATAATGCAGAAGATTCGTACCTCAGTCATTTATGCCGAGTAGCATGAAGCTGCAAAAGTGATTCGTCAGTTGCAGGTACATTTTGGAAGGGATTCAGAATCACTAACGAGCAACCACAGCGAGCAACGAGATTCAGTAAATCTGAATGCTGCTCCTCGACTAGGGTAATTGAGATATTGCACGGCGACTGCCCGATAGTAATAGAAGTATCGGGATAACCCGCGGCTGGGACTCAATTGCCCTTTGGAATAAATCTGTATGAGGAACTATCAGCATACGGGATAGGAAACTGGAACAGAACCTAACTAACACTCCTGGACCGCCATCGGGGTACGACGGCGCTGAGGCATTCACCTTTTCGAGGCTGGCCTCTTCGTAGGCCTAACAAAGAATAGATGATGTGCAGCTAAAGCTCGAGTCTGGGTGAACTCTACCGGATAACCCCCTGTACCGATGTCGCAAACTATTCTGAATTATAGTGGTAAGGAACATTGAGCTGCACAGTAGGTTCCGATGAGGAATAACCTACATGCTGTCACTGCATGTTTCCTCGTGAAGGGGCAAGAATTCACCGTTAAACTATTTTCGGTCACCCTCGATAGTAGTCTCAAAGCCATGCAGTCATTGCAGAGGCAGGTTATATACCCGTTAGTATTGCATTTGAAACTGCTGTATTGAACCAATTTCGGCCTTACGTCTTGCTGAAAGAATAGAAAGAATGGTAAAATCAGCTACAGGGACATGTAAACTCTCTCGTGGAAGGTACAGATAAATCAATCACGATGAACATCCCTTCCCTGCCCAATATGCTCGATTTTTCTTTAACATTTCAAGCCAGTGCGAAAAGGATCAAAGACTGGTATGGAATGAACATCTGAACAGTTATAGCATACCAGGGCTTCTTATACTGACTTGATCGCCAAGATAATGCGCCTACGCAAAGCTGCTGCCGATGACCCAGCTCGAATCGTCATTGAATGAAGCCGCTTGATCGAATGAATGAACACCGCCATTGCTTGAAATGTATGCTACATTGCTGTAATGACGGATATAGCGGGTAGGATAACCCCAGGCTCGAATCGAATTTCCTTGGCCATTGAGTCCAGATTGTGGGCAGAAAGTGGCATCTTCCTTGAACTGCTTCGAACCATCGGACGCACTGAGCTTAAGCTCAAATGCGGAATGTCGAATATAGTTTCCCACAGTATCCTTTGATTCGAATGAGAAGCATGCGTTGTTACCAAGACCAGCCCGTACTGTCCAGCTCGCTTGCTGCTTGAGAGATGTACTACTAGACGAATCCACGACTTGGGTGTTGATAGTAGAGCCAGTGTGGGCAAGATACCGTGTGGTATAACCCGGCGTAGTCGCGCGCAACGAGATGGATGAGCCAACAGTTAAAATTGGCCCACTCGTCAGAGATGTCGTGGCATACTTCGCAGCAACGATGTTCTCCTGCACTGAATTCTCGGTAGCGTCGGTCGGGTAACCAGACGTCATAACACCTTCGTAGAAGGTGCCTTGGGCACTCACACTATTGTCGCCGCCAATGCCCAGGATGATTGCGCCTTCTTTATGCATCGGATTATAGCCACTCACACTCGGACGCATGCCATTATAATAGGTGGACAACGGACCAGAAGCAGCATTGGCACCACGAATAGCCCATTTATTAGGTCCCCCCTTGAGTATAGTTGTGAAGAATCTGAACGAGATAGACGGGTCACCGGCATTATTTTTCGGGTTCTGGCCTGAGAATAAGCCGTTTTCTAAGTCTGCCTGCTTTTCCGTTATCTTCAGAGGAACAGAAAGGACGTGAGCGACTCACCATAAGCCATGGGCCGCTGCCTGCTCCTGTACCCCAAGCGGTGTTGGTACCGAAATAGAGAGCTTCCATATGTCCATTACCCGTGTCTAAACTATTTGTCTCAGCATTACCGTAGTCGAAGCAGCATCCACTATTGTAGTGCGTTCCATCAAACACAGCGTACATCCCCTCAGCTGAGTCCCCTGTCGCAGTACCACTTGCTGCATTATTTCGGTAGCCTGTCCCTGGTGATATGAAGACTCCATACACCTTTTTGCCATCAAGTGTGACTGGTGCGCCCGTTGCACTAGCCAGGTTATCGTATCCATTAGACTCCGGACCACGAAAACCGCCAGGAGGGGCCTGAGTAAGGTGATTCCCCCGGCCTGATTGATCGTAGATGACCGTGATCAGGCAGGTAGTACTTGCGCAAAACGTGTCTTGCACAGCTGCATTTGCAACACCACCAGTGGATAATGGCGAAATAATCGTCGTAGTGTTGTCGGATCCCCGTTTCACTTGATACAATTGGCCACTATAGGCACTGTACAATGCTCGAGTCGTACTATGAGCAGCAATGCATGGGGTTCCCCCGGATGCGTAAAGGTCGCATGGAGCGGCAGTAGCGACCAGTGCAAACCCCACTACCAGGAGTACTGACGAACTTGAGTGAATCATGCTGGACACAAAGTACCGAGAGGTAATGGATGTAGAACTTTCGTAACCATCATGTATTTTGTCGGCGAATCTTTTGCATTTTGTAATTTCAAGGAAGCCTGTAGGGTTGGATTTCTCCTGCAGTTGTAGTCCTAAATCCGTCTTCTAAATTAAAATCAGCACATGATAGCAAGGTTGCCAAGAATTTCCTCCAATAATTCATCGAGAGTACGACATTGTCTTAACTATCGTGCGGGGTTTCGAACATGGATCGTACATTTTCCCTGTGACAATGAATGGTCCAAAGTATGGAGCATAGAGATGTATGCCCTTTCCGTCGTATTCTCGCAAGAAGTTGGGTCTTGTTCGGGAAGCTGTCGGCAATTGCACAATAGTCGTGTTGTTTGAAAGTACCCAAATCTTCCGTGCTCATCGTTCTTCCGAAAAAGAACCGTGCTTCTTCCCATGTTCGACAATGTTTCCACCAGTAGGTGGAATATACCAACAAGACTAGACTACCATCCTATATGCTGGAATGCACTAGTACTGCAATGTAGGGAATCAAATTTACATAGTTTGTTTTGAGGTTTACAATACCTAGAGCAGCCTTTGCAACACCTACAATGTCACACCATACCTTCTACGTAGCCAAGTACCTTCGATGTAGTAGCGGAAAACCATCCTATGCTATGAGATACA
The DNA here is from genome assembly GCF_010015735.1 of Aaosphaeria arxii CBS 175.79. Classification (NCBI taxonomy): domain Eukaryota; kingdom Fungi; phylum Ascomycota; class Dothideomycetes; order Pleosporales; genus Aaosphaeria; species Aaosphaeria arxii. The sequence goes on from NW_022983483.1 coordinate 1,347,244, forward strand.
GCTGCAAGTTACGGCATTACCATTGTGATTGTTGAATTGAACTAGTATCTATAATTACCGCAGTTTTGAGACGTGCAACCTTCATTGGAACCCTGAATATTAGCTGCTCGTCTGCGTTGTGTATATGTTGTTCATTCAATATTCTTATTTGACCTCAGGCAGATGGGCAAATTTTTTATTTGGAATATACCAGATGCAAAGATTAACTACCTAAATTGGCTTCGCAGGCCTACTGTTGGTTGGAAAGTAAACAAAAAATCCTAATGTATCGCGTATCGTCTTCTATTGTGCTCAGAGTGCGAGATTCGGGCCCAATGCATCTGCCCAATCCCAAAGCAGACTCTGATCGAGATCTGCGAGCACATCTGCGTCATCATACTCCATCTCCTGCGGGTTTGACCACCATACACCTTGATAGTCTGCAGCACTGATTTGATTTCCCTGGGTCAGCAGCTCCGCATCATTCAAGGCTGGGCTGTCTGGCACCGGGCCAATACCAGTGAGACTAGATCCTCTTTCCGAAGGTGTTTGTCGCGCAGCCCTGTTGCTCTCAAGTCTATGATGGGGTTCCGTTTTGCTTGATTCCACATTCTTATCCGACTCTTCATCACTTGGTATTGGACGAGCCCTGAAATCGCGCTCAACTGTAGCTTTTTGTGCAGGAAGGGGGGCATTTGGCTCGTCGATGCTTCGAAGCATGTTCTTAATGTCATTTACGTAAACAACGTACCGGGGAAAGTAAACCAGAAGATCTTGCAGAATTTGAATAAAAGCAATGAAATATCTCCGTGCATTCTCTGGACTCATAGTATATGCAGGACTGTCTCGATGGCAAGCGTAGAGAATTGCGCAGGATGCTTGATACAGGGCCACGAAACAGCTGGTATCCGTAACGAATGGGCCTCCTCCGGCGAGACCGTTAATCGTTACAACAATTTCTCCTATGGAAACTGCGTGTTCGAGGCATTTGCTTTGTGCATATGCAACGAATTCGGCAGATGTTGACTGAACGATAGAGTGAGGAAGAGCCTCACGATATCCAGGATTGAGGAGTCGATAAAGCTCACAATGACAGTGATGATAATAGATTTGAAGAACAATAAAGGTTGTGCTTTCTGGTGAGAAAGCTCGAAGCTGGAACTCCCGAACACTAAATTGAAGCTCTGGAGGCAAAGAGCAACTAAACAGATCTAGCTCCTGTTCGAAGGACTGGAATTGTGGGAGAGACATCTCAGGGCTGATTGAATTGTCCAATAAAGGTTTTGTGTACCTGTTACTCCGGTTAGAAAGGACTCTTAAAATTCATCAGGGTCATTACTGAAGGATCCGATTGCGGATATCGAAAAGACGCAGAAGCATTGCAGACATCGAGAACGCCGCATCGGGGTCTACTGATGCATGAAGAGTCGTGGTCGTGACCGCTATATCTCCATTGAAATACTGGTCAACGCAAGGAAGTCGAATGTGATCTAGAATGGACACTGGAAGCAAGATGTATTCCTGGAAACTCATCAGTCATCAGTCACTATAATTTCCGAAAGGGCGTAATATCCGACGGGATATAGGGAATCCTTACGGGGATACCGCCTGCATGAAAACGGTCTTGTATGAACATACTCCAGAGTAGCCGACGTCGGCATTCTGCCTCAACGAAAGAAAGTCCATGTTCGTCTTTATGCAATTTAAGATACAGTGCCATCCGAACTGAGAGAGCAAAGTAATGGAAAGTTTTGCTGTTCTGATGGTTGTGAGCGTGGAAGAGGGAAACAATCATCAACGCTTGAATGATCTCAATAGTTGGTTTCCCCAAAGTTTGGAACACCATAACCTCTGCTCGTTCAATCCAAACTTTGGATCTTTCTGGATGTTTGCTAGCCCGTCCAATAAATCGCGATGCTGCTCCGCACACGGCAAGAAGTAAGGCCGGGGACAACTTCCCCTGTACGTAGCAGCGTAAGAAATCCGCGTGATGTAGGAAACTAAACAACGGTATGGGATATATGTACTTGAAGTAGGCGTCAACATGCTGCCGTGCGATTTCCCTATCACACCTCAAGATTCTAAAAATCGTTAACAAATATGATTGATAGATTTGTTGCTACTCACTCGTCGACTTCTTCGTTGGGTGACACCTCCAGAGATTTCTGTGGAGATTCTCCAGTAGATCTTGGACTGCCGAAACCATGGTCTCTCTGTGAGCGCTGGGGGAGGATACTTTCTTCCGATAGAGTACTATTTCGCCTGACGTCGGCTGCTTTGTACCTACGAACTGATAGCGAATAATGGCAGCGAAGGCCTAAATTCACACAACGTTCGCAGCCCGAGCTTTCTCCAGAGCATTTTGATCTCTGTAATCTGCAGGTATCACAGGCTCGCGCTCCTCTCTTCCGAGGGGTAGGCGTAGTGTTTGTCTGCTCCCCATCCAATACCGCTGGTTGGGTAAATGAACATTGAAACCCAAGACGTGAGCATGCATCACATGCATCACTCATTATAAGGCCGCTGCGACATCGCACCTGTTACAGTCATTTTACCGCCATATGTATTCTCGTTCAACGTACCTTGCGCTGTCGACATTGCAAGCAGGCCGTCATTCTTCCTGGCCAGTTCAATTAAGTAGCCGAAACTTCAGAGCTGAGCTCTATTGTACAAGGAAACTAAATTTTCCAATTCTTTTACGTGTATTACGCGAATCTCATATCGGGCATCGGTTCGATGCCATAGACGTTGCGAAGAAATAACAAAAGGCAAATGTAGACAAAATAATTCGTTCAAGTCTACCACTTATAGTGTACAAGATTATAAGAGGGAGGGTGAGGGGAATGTGGAGACTCTTGAAATCGAGCCTAAACAAGTTAAGCCAATCGGCACTGGTCTAACAAGTAACACTAAGGCGTCATCGCCTGTTTGCTCGCGGCTACCGTCCAGGAAATTCACGTTCGCTTGAAATCGAAATAACATTATCGACTAAGGTTATACATAATTAGCAATCTTATCTTACTAATAGCTTAATCATGTTCTTGTCTTTCTTCTCTTTCTGTAACTACTTATTGCACTAAATCACGTTACAGTACTAGGGGCGACTGTCTGCTACACGCATCTATGAACAGTCTGTTATCAAACTAATTTACCCTACAAGTACTGTATATGTACCAGTTCAAATATGCTCCCAACTAACTATAACTGGGGTCATTGCTTTGTTTCATTGAAACCGCCGCGCCTCTTGTTTAAATTTCCTTGCGGGAACCTTCTCATGGAACAGATGGTCGAGAGTTTCCAGTGTCAACCCCTTGGTCTCCGGGAGCCTGAAATAAGACCAGACTAGCAATATGACCGTGAAAACAGCCGCCGGGAAAGCAGCCTTGCCCTTCAAATCCCATCTCTTAGGGTTGAGCATGTAAGGTGATATCGCGACTTGTATGATCGAGAGAAAGTAGTAAGTATTGCGCCCTAGCGCAATTGTCTTGTAACGAAGCTCTGCTGCCCCGACCTCGGCCGCAATGGCATATGGAATTGGCCCAATAGTAATTCCTTGAATAGCGTTAGCAAGTTGGAATTTCAGAAGGGCATTCAAGCACCTACCATATGTAAAGAACCATATCATCAGAATAGCAGATTGCGCCCATTTAATAGAGGGATTGCTTCCTGCATGCGGTGCGTACTCGAGGAACGCGACAATCCACATGATAGGAAGCATTACCACTAATCCTGAGATATAAATCGTCCTACGACCCATTCTACCCTGGAGCAGCCACGATAGACAAGTGCCGACAAACGCCATGCTGTAAGTACCCAGGGTAAGGCTGAAAGAGTCTGTAGGTGGCAAACCGGCTAACGAGAAGAAATAAGTTGTATATCCTTGAATGATAAACCCCGGGAGGATTTGACCTCCCCAGGAAATCATTGCTATCTCGGTTCGGCGGAGATTTGTGCCCCTGAAGCAATCGATGAATGAGCCCCCGACTTTCATTTTTCGTTCAAGTTCGATCGTATGTTGCATCATTGCCAATCTATGGTCATTGTTGACGGCGTTTGGTGGAGCGGTCAAGAGCCGGTCCAAGGTCTTTCGTGCTTCTTCGACTCTTCCATTGCGAACTAGCCACCAAGGGCTCTCGGGGGCGAACCATGTCGCAACAATCATTACTGGCGGCCACATCCATTGTAAGGCAAACGGGATTCGATACGACCACTCACTGTGGACAGACAAAAGGCCTCGAAGCACTCCTGTAGCAAGTATGCGGCCGATAACCCAGCAGAGATTGACATAGGTTGTCAGATATCCACGCAAGGCCATAGGAACAATTTCACTGGCGTACGTAGGTGTCGCAGCCGCGAATATTCCCCATGTCATTGCACTATAGTTGTGCTCGTCAGTATAGCGTCAATTAGAGAGGTCTATGGGGACACCACTGACCATAAGAGCTCACCGGCGAACAGCATTGCGATGCTGTTGGCAGTGAACGTAATTGTAACAAATCCGGCAAGGAACACATGTGCAGCGATCATCACATAACGTGGTCCAAAGCGATCTCCAAGATATCCACTTGCAAACACTCCGAAAATGAGGCCAGCGAGAGTAGAGAAGCTCAACCCTAACTGCCAGTTTGGATCAACTTGATAAGTGCCGTTTGGCAACCTCTCGCCATATTTCTTGTTGAATTGGGGGAACGCATAGAAAGAATTAATGAGTTGCATGTCGTATGATTCCATGATTGTAGCCATTGCTAAAATCACCAGGTAAGTAGGTGTGCAAAGGTTGTGCGATTGGTAGTAGTAACCTACATATTGCGATAGACCACATTGCAGCCTTTCGATAGTAAGAGAAGGCCTGTCCTAGGGGCATGTCCTTCTCTTGTTGGGAACCCAATGCCGCATCGCTCTCGATTTCGGTTTTTGTTTTCTCCTCCAGATCTTCTACCCGGTTGATGACACTCTTAGTTTCGTCAACTGTGTAATCTTGAGAAGTTCTTTTTGGATCCATGATGGTCAAACTCATAGAGAAAAACCAGATGACTGCAAGATATGCTGCGCAGCAATTAAAGGGTGGAAGAGCTTCAATCACCGTGGGGAATCTCGAAACATATATGCGTCCATAACCTCGGGATATTCTATCGAAACCAATGGCATGGTCTCTCTCCACGCCCTCGTGTCTGGACTCTGGGGAAAGATCGGGGAAACTGTCTCCCCAGAATACGGGATCGGTGCCGCGAGATTTGCACTCGTCTTTGCGCGCAATTGGTCAATCAAGTGCAGTCTCTAACAGGCGAGTCATGGATACTTGGCAATTCGACCTTCTCATGAACAGTGTTCGCAGTATTGATGGCTATCATGTCCCTGATGATTGTTCACGTTGGGGCACAAGACATGTTTGTGGAGGCAGACTAACACAAAGGCTAGTCGAGAGTTGGCACCGATAGGCTGTCGGCAGGCTCTCGGCCAGATGTCGCAGGCTATCGGCCATGTGTAAAGGCTGTCGGCCAACACACTACTGAAATCAGACGACGATAATGGCGCGTACAATACTCCACCTACTCGCGTTCGATGAGGCAGCTGGACTGTAGATTTTTTCAAGACCCATTCCGGCTGAACATCGGCTATGCATCACATCTTCCTCTTAAAGAAGAACGACTGTTCCCAACATTTACCTGCCATCGTTGTCCGACCTCGTTCACCCCAGTTCAATCCTCTTTACTCGAAGTTGTTTTTGAACAATTGATCGTCTTCAGAAGCTGAATCCAGATCTATTCCTTCACTTTCGTCAAGAAAGCGTGGAGAGAGAGGAGCAAATATGTCCAAATTACCTCAGCCAAACATTGTTTTTATCATGGCGGACGACCATGCCTCGAAGTCGATCTCATGTTACGGGGCAGGTATTAATCACACCCCTAACCTAGATCGAATTGCCCAGGAAGGGATGCGATTTAACCATTGTTATGTCACGAACAGTATATGTACACCATCTCGCGCAGCAATCCTCACGGGAACACACAATCACGTTAATCTAGTTATGACTCTTCAGTCGGAGATTAACGAGCGTCTACCCAACGTCGCTAAGCACCTTCAGACAGGAGGGTACCAGACGGCAATGGTTGGGAAATGGCATTTGGGAGAAGGGAAGGGCCATGAACCAACAGGCTTCGACTACTGGAGTGTGGTTCCAGGCCAGGGCGAGTACTATGATCCTCTTTTCATTGAATCAACTGGCACGAACCGAGTTCCCGGCTACGCAACCGACATTATCATGGACAAGAGCCTTGATTTTATAAAGAACAGAGACAAAGATCGACCGTTTTTTGTGATGTGTCATCACAAGGCTCCGCATCGAAGCTGGGAGTGCGACCCCAAACACAAGCATCTATACAAAGACCCGGTCAAGCTTCCGGATACCTTTACTGACGACTACAAGAACCGGGCTCGCGCTGCAAAGATTGCCAAAATGCGCATTGCTGACGATATCACGTATCATGATTTAGGATTGGTACAGCCCGATGGTGGTAGCGAGATTGGACAGAAAATGATCGACGTGTGGTGGTGGCGTGAGTGTTCCTGTGTAGCCTTTCGCCATTGCAAACAGTCTTAGTCCTAACATATCGCAGATGATCGGAAGATTCCCAACCCTGAAGATGTCACCAAGTTGCGACTGATTGACAAAGACGATGGTACCGTTTTCACCTTCAAGACACCGGCAGAACTAGCCGAGTTCAAGTACCAGCGTTACATGCAGCGCTATCTGCGAACAATTCAGAGTATTGATGATAATACGGGACGCCTCCTTGATTACTTGGATGAAGAGGGACTCGCAGAAAACACGATTGTGATCTATACCTCAGACCAAGGATTCTTCCTAGGCGAGCATGGTTGGTTTGACAAGCGATTCATGTACGAAGAAAGCTTCCAGATGCCCTTCCTTATCAGGTGGCCCAAAGAGATCAAGGCTGGGACCGTATGCGACGACATAATATCCAATGTTGACTTTGCTCCACTCTTTCTCGACTGCGCTGCGCTCAAGATACCAAGCTACATGCAAGGTTTCTCTTTTCGACAACTACTCAGTGGTCAAACGCCATCAGACTGGCAGAAGGTAGCTTATCACCGCTATTGGATGCATAACGACGTAATACACGAAGCATATGCACACTACGGTATACGAGACCAAAGATACAAGCTTATCTATTGGTACAATGAGGACTTTGGCCTTGAAGGTGCCCGACCTGGAGATGCGGAGCACAAGGAGTGGGAGCTATTTGACTGCCAAGAAGATCCTCTGGAGCTCTTCAATGTGTACCATGATCCAGCGTACAAGGCAATTTTAGATCAAATGACGAAAATGCTAGAAGACAAGATGGCAGATATCGGTGATACACCTGTTCACCTGGTCAGATAGCTTTTGCCTTATCAAGACACATAACCTTCTTAGCGTAATTGTCATGCTTTTACGTCCCTAATCTATCATTTGAGTGAATTTCGATCCGTCATCATTACTATCCTGCCGAACAAAGTGCTTGGCTGATGATCTGGTTCAAGGGGCTGATCATAAGTTTGTGCTATTTGTTGTTCTTTATCCTTATAATAATGGCTATAATTCATCTACCCTAACTTGACATAGACACGATGGTCCCTTAGGATATGGCTGATCCTGAGGACGTAAGTGCCAGTGTGCATCTCTGAAGTCCCCCACTCTGTCTTCTGTCATGCTCACCTCTAGATCAGAAGTCGATTTTTACCGTTTCCTACTCTAGTAACGCTCTTCTGCTACCCTTGATAAGGTGCTCTAGGAGAAAAGGTAGGAGATGATTGGCCCTGATCAAGATTGAAGCTTCAATGTTTTCTACGACAAATTGAAAAACTCTATTTTATTCTAGTAAAGAAGCTGTCCGACTTCTCGACGCAAGATAACGCTGATGATTATGAAGAAGTTGGTAAGGTTGTAAATTAATCTCACGTATAGTAGAGCAATAATCATATTTTAATGTCCCTATAGTATAACTCGGTGCTGTATATTATATTACAGAAACTTGTTGTTTCAAGCAGCTCAAGTCGCCCCTAGACCTAACCAATGTATATGTATAGCTACTCAACTCCAGTATGGCCATCAACAGGTAGATGGGGCTATGAGAGGGCATTCATGTCTTACAATATCTCTGTACATTCTCCGTATTGAATCTTTCTACAATATGGCCATAGTTGTATTTACTGCTTCTCGAGGTCTTCACCTTTGTGCTTACAAAAGATCAATAAAAGGTTCAGCTCCAGATACATCTATTTCTAGAAGATTAGGGAAATTTAGTAAGTAGCTAAAGCGCACAGTTTCAGTATTACTCTCTGACATGCTGAAACTATGGCAGGCCCTGTCTAATGTCGGTCTTTTCGTTAAGTCCCCATGCTTGACTACTATCGTCATGTACAGTTGCCCTCCTCATATCTCTTCGATACGTATATGAGAACTCACCTCCCATTGCTCTGTGCATCGTGCAAGTATTGTCCCATATAACCAAGTCGCCAGCATCATACCAGTCCACGGTCAGCCGGTACTTTTCTTGCGTAGCATGCTGGAAGAGCCTTTCGAATAAATCCTGGCTCCTTCCCGGCTCCAGGCCTTCAATATGATGTATATGCATGGCCAGGTACAAGTTCATGCGCCCTGATCGCTCATGAAGCTGTACTAATTTGTGACGCCCCATAGGGTAGTTTGCAGGTTCAATTGCTGCAAAATGCTCCGGTGCAGCAAGTTTCTTTGAGTGAAGAATTGAATGACACGCAACATAGTCGTTCTTTAAGAGATAGTCTTGCAAATTACGTGGTAGGTCGTCCCATGCCGCTCTCGTATCGCAGAACTCGGTTGCACCTCCCGTGCCAGGCGGGGGAAGTTCATGTGCCAGGAGAAGGGAATATCCGGCTCGACGTGGATTGAAGCTGCTGTCTACGTGGAAAAGGCTATTCCCTCTATTGGCTTGAGCTCGTGGGCTTGTAGGTTTGACCAGGGTACCATCTGATTCGATATTTCCAACGTCAAATAGCTCGTCATATTTCAGGCGATTGTTACGACCAGCTTTATTATATGGCTTTACATCGTCCAGCTCTCCGAACTTTCGAGCTAGTTGAACATGGGCAACGTCTGTTAAGTTGGTTTTGCGAATCACGACAACGCCAAACTAAAAGACTGTTTAGCACATATACGTCTATGAATGGCGGGCTCATTATACCTTCGCGAGGAGCTCTTGTATGAAAAAAGCAGTTCCGTCGCTGACATCTACTTCGAGGTCAAGCCCTTCAACTTCAACTCCGAAACCATTCTTGAGCTCTTGGATTTTAGGAGATGAAGACATAGTGAGATAAGCAATAGGGAAGAGATCTTGTAATGAAGTAATCGGGCGCAGGAATATATCCTCTTGAGATGAACAAGTCTTGCTGTCTCAAAGGTTGTCCGTACTATATACCTGAGTTTCCTTTTCGGCTATGGTAGACTGGATCGGCTATGGTGGAGTTGATCGGCAATGGTCGGCAAGGTCACCATCAAGCGACTGCTCCCCAAAGAGCCCACACATTGCGTTCATCCACCAATAATGTTCTCGAATAATGGTCCTGGTCCATCATAAATTGGTCAATCAACAAAACATTGGCCTACAGGAAGCGGCGTTTGCATCACTGGCACTCCGATGGCGATGATGATCTCCCAACACCTCTCATAGGTGCGAGAAAGTATTGACAAATGAAGTAATGCGTGGTGTGGACCCCCAAAGCCGCTATGATGACGTAAACTCAAACTAAACGGGCTTCGTCTTCGCAATCTACAACACTGCTCCGTTGTCCTTCACACGTTTTGCATTATGACTGCTTCGACGGGAAAGCGATCTTTTCGCGCATGCTTGCGTTGTCGTCGTCGGAAGACAAGATGCGATTTACAAGGCACAGGTGATCGAAAGGAACCACCGTGCAAGTCCTGCCAGCTCTCCAACAACAACTGTATACTTGTAGGGTCGCGACGAGGTCAATGGAGAGGCCAATGTGACCCAAATCCTCAAAACAGGACCGCCAGCATACCTCATTCATCGACACATGAGAATGGGTCCAACGAACCAGCGATAGGGTCATCTCCATCTCTACAAGAGGCCACTGAGTTGCCGAGACAGACTCAAGAATCTTCTGGGGTGACCCACACCGATCATGCGAGGCATGTTGAGCTGCGGAATCCTTCTGATGCACTTGAATTCCTCTCACGTTCAGACAATCATGCTGCTCCAATAGCAGATTCTACCTCAAATAGAAATCATACAGTAAACAGTACGTTTACTACATTTGATGATTACGAATTAGTAAAGACTGGAGTGTTGTCTAAAAGTACTATCTTTGAGCTACTGCAAATGTCAGTCAAGATTATATAGTCGGAATTTATTGTGCTTGCTGACTAGTTTTCTAGCTATTCCAGTATATATCACCCCTACTGTCCGATAGTACCACATTGGTTTCTTGACCGCAGAAAGGATGAACGGATTCAAGAGTCTGAGCACTTTCTACTGTCGTCCCTGTTGACTATTGCGTCACGGGACTCGCCACGTTTTGTACTTGTTCACCATTCGTGCTGGAACTACGTTCAGAGATTGCTACTGGATGTCTTCTTGTCTCGCTCATCGACCTCGACACCCCGCACAGTTGAAGGTCTCCTGATTTTGGCAGAATGGCTCCCACATATTGAAGTTGCATGCTTGACTAGGGTCGCGTCTGGCGAGTTGTTTGGAGAGGATAGGCTTGCGTGGTCTCTAATAGGCCTTGCAATTCGGCAAGCCTACATGATTGGCTTGGATCGAGGTGCTTTCCGTGACAACAGCCAACTAGCCCATGGCAAGCTAAATGTGCAGAAGAGATTGGTCTGGCATTGTATGTTGTTTCTTGTACATGTTTTGGAGGTAATGCTAATATGAATCAAGTTGTCTATCTAGCTGATCGACATATATCCGTCCGCTTGGGTCAATCCTTCTGGTCCCGAGGGCCATCGTTATCTTCAGACTTTACTGCAGATGACTTTCCTAGCCTTAAACCTAAGTCAGGAGATCAGTTTGATTACTCGCAGCTACTACAAGCCAATCTCGAACTCGTGCAAATACTCTATAATGCCCATCTAATTCTGTATCCTTCGGCAGATCGTTCGCGAACACTTGTTCGTGATGGCAACTATGCCCGATATCTTGACGATTTCTCTAATGCTGCAACAACGTGGAAGACTTCATGGGGGCATCTAGAGGGCTCCTCGGGATTACAAAGCTGTCTCTTCATCACCTATCAATACGTCCGCCTGTATGTCAACGCGTTCTCTTTTCAGGCAGTGTTGAATCGCGCTACCGACGATTCTGGGTCCCCTTGTACGAGCCAACCGTCATCTAACCAGCCGCCCTTGATTGGGGGAATAATGTCTTCGCCAGATGGGGTTTATATCAATAGTGCTATTGAAGCAGCATTAGGTCTACTTGGTAGGCTGGTAGCTCTAGACCCCTGCAACGACCTTCGCTTTTTACCATCTCGGTTTTACCTGTAAGACCTAAACTATCGGTAACAGATTGAGACTTCTTCAACTGACAACTTCAAAGATATGGGATATATGCTGCTGTTCTCTTACACAAGGCAATTATTGCCGAAGCATTGACGGCTTCTAGAGATGCCAATACAGTCAATAGTCTCTTTGCTCAGCTTGTGTCAAGGCTTCGAGAAGCTGCAGGAACAGAAACCCATGTGTGTCACACATATGCCGGGATGCTGGAAAGACTTCAAGCTACTACTGATTGCTATAAACAGACATACTCTCTATATAAAGGGAGTAAGGAAGATTGCACCCTAATAGTAAAGGACCAGGTATCTCAACAACAGGATGTAGAGTATGCCTTTCCAAGTATCGAGCCTGACTCAAGTACTGAACAGCTATATGGGACACATGAGTTGTTAGACCCGGAAGTACCCTTTCCAGGGCTACTTGATGAGCTTACAGTAAGCTCGTTCTGGCCTGGACTTGGAGATTTTATATAGATAATACAGTACTAGAATATAGAGGATAGAAGTTAAGATAGAGTATTAAGATAGGTTAATTAAGTACTTAAAAGAGAGAGTAAAGAAAGTAAAGAGTTAAGGTCTACTTTTTATAATAGTTAATTAATTAATAAGTGTAATGGGCTGGTGCCCAGGAGATATACTGTAACGGGGTCGTCTGAGTAGGGACTTAGACACGTGACCTCGAAGGGGTTCTGTTGAGTAATGAGGGCCGTAGGCGTGGTATCAATATACTGGTAGGGTTGAACGTCAATCAATCACTGTTGTGTAAATGTGTTGCCAAAGATATCACAAGTAATCTTCCGTTAGGAAACTGGATACAGAGAACTGTATCGTGGATTGACGATAAGGACCTATCTATGGGATACATTCTGCTTATATATATGAGTACGCTTGGCGGATTCGTTGGGTTCGCGGAACGAATCCACGAATCCGTCACGTGTCCAAGTCACGTGTCCAAGTTATGATCTACCTCGTCGGCATAGAGCTTGTCCGCGTACTCCTGTTCCCAGAGGTCCTCCTCGTAGGATTCCCTGTCGCCCTCCGGCCACTCAGAATCGTCACTGTTCGGTTCATCCGTAACATATACCCTGGATGAGATCCAGTGTAGTAATCGCGACAAAGCGCCGTGAGAACAACTAACGACTACCAGCTGCCCGTCGAGGGCACTTGGTGGCCAGTGTAGTTGAGTACTTCTCCTGAGTTTCCTAGTTAGAATTAGCGTGGTTTTCGTAAGGGATTCTTATAATCCCTACTCGAGGCTCTCTAAGACCTCTATCGAATTCATTACTGTTATCAGGTATCTGCAAGCTCTGCGCAACCCTTACATGTTACGATCCAAGAAACGACACCCAATGGATCAGTGTAGCAACAACGAGGACACCGGATGACCGAGCGCTTATGAGGGGCAGGGTCACGTGACTCACGTGACCTCCTCACTCGGTCAACGGTGAGGACCACTAACACGTGATATCCTCACTCCCTCACCCGTGAGGAGGTGAGGATGGACCCTGGTCCTCACCACCTCACCCGTGAGGAGGTGAGGATAGGAATTATATAGAGAACCCAGAATGCCCCTATGGCCTTCTGTGTTCACCCTAAGTTAGTATCGGACAATACACTCTACTGTTCTACCGCTATTATCCTTCTTGCCTTGCAACCGCTTCACGTTACTCTTCAGATTATCCCCGAGAACCAACCAGTAGATCCTCGATCTTAACACTATCCTACTCATCTATCCTACTCATCTATCCTACCTAATTAGTGTTTTTGGTTACCCTTTGTAAGTATCTTCTACTCCAACCTATGTAACCTTTCTTATAGCCTATCTTACTAATATCAGATATATAAAATTACCTTA